>NW_021620842.1:5118181-5240483 GCF_004785775.1 Grammomys surdaster | reverse complement strand
CTGTGTGTGTGTGTGTGTGTGTGTGTGTGTGTGTGTGTGTGTGTTTAATCATCCTGCTTCTGGGGGGGTCAATGATCATCCAGTTGCAGTCCACCCCTCCCTTATATCAGCTGGCCAACTTATTTACCCAGTGCAGTTTTTTCCGTCTCATGCTTCCCTTTTCCCCCTTGCAAAGTTCATCACACAGCTAGGAATTCCCACAGCATATTTGACAAAGTAATCAGTGTTATCTGTGCACAACGTTGCCCCCTGCATTGAACAGTGAGTCTGTTGAGGGTGAGTCTATGGTATAATCACATATGTGTCCTCAAAACCTAACACAGTGTTTATCATTGAGGAGAAGGGCAATAAATATTCCTGCATGTACAGCAAAGTCATTGTGCCAATTCATTTGCTCTAAAGGGTCAACCAAAGGCCCTTTCCTTTTTGTCAAAAATTTCTGTTGAAATCTGGGTGATAAGGTGCCTGATATCCACAACACTGCAGGAGTTGTGACACAGAGAAGGTGAGAGGTCCAGGAGGCAACCACAATGATATAATTAGGATACCATCTACCTCCAGCCATATTAATAAACACGTAAACATATTGGGGATAATAGGAAGTAGAGGCTCCATATCAGTAAAGACACATTATAAGAATGAAGAAGCCTAGAATGAAACCTGTGCTATGAAAATGGAATTGAAAACACTGGGATAGGCTTTTAATTTACACAAAAAAATCTGACAGGTGATAAGCAGGTGTAGAGTGATATATGTGTGTGCATACTCAGATGACAACACATACATAATTTCTAGATCTTCCTACTTATAGGACCCCTCAAAAATTATTTTCTTGTAGAAATAGAAACACAGAATGGACATATCTTTGTTTCTAAGTGCCCTTTCCCCTCTAAGAAGAACCACATACCTTTGAAGAGCTACATCATTGTAGGGATGGAGACTGGTAACCAAGTAGAAGATGAACGTGGACTGTCTTGTGCCAGAGACTGAAGTCATGCTCAGACACACGCTGAAACAGAGAGAAAGGTTCCCACTAGGAGAATCTAAGACAGCTTGATCATTAAGTAAATGATGACAGTAATGGATTCTAACCAATTAAGTAACATAGGAATCCATGGATTCAGTACCAATACTAAATAGCACAAGAGAGAAGGAAGACTTGTTTCTAATGATGGAATGCCACCAAGTAAATGTAAAAGGAATGATAGAGACAGAACACTACCTTCTGGCAGCCATCAATGCTGAGGGTAATTTAACTTACTAAGGGATGCTGAAGCTGATGGGTAGAGGCTTATGATTAATTGGATACAGGCATAATCTTGAACAACCTCACCACACACTGCCAATTACAAAGGGGAGAAAACTGATTTAGTGAAGAAATCTGGATGAGATCAGAGTCCTTATAAAAACCCAGTGAAGGAAGTGGAAGGCTGACTGGTAAATCTGACTCCAGCTGCCACAATTACTAATCCTTGGGATAACATCTCTCTTTGTGCCTCAGTTTCCTCTGCTCTGCATCGAATATGGTCTGCACCCCAGGCCAGTCAGTTTGCAAACAATGTATTAAGCAAGTTTTTAAATTAGAATATTCTGTGGTCTGTGAAAAACTCTTAGTGGGTGTTAGTTCTTACAAATGTTACCCCCAAAGAAATCCAGCTGAGATAAAGGTGTTACACTGTTTAAACTCACATCTACCGAACTCCTAACCCTCGCTTCGCTCCCCCTTTGTTTTGAAATTGGTCTATCACAATGGCTTTTGACCTAGAAGTCTTCAAAATTCTCTTGCAATTGCATTTCCCTTCAAAATTCTCTTTCATATTTTCTTGGATAGTAGCCAAAGCTGTAGTGGTGAACAGGACTCAGGTCTCCCAGGAGCCCTGCCTTATAATGAGGGAGAACCTTGAGTTACACACAGTGGCAGCATTAATAAACATCACACATGGACTGTGGGGTCTAATATTTATTTCCAAAGACCTGTTGTAATTTCTGGGCCCCAAACGTGACTTTAGAAACCAGACTCCATTGCTATGGGTCCACTAAGTAGCCTAGAAAAGATGTTCATAGTGGAGAATGCGCTTCTGAATATAAACTTTAGAGAAAAATCCCTGACAAGATACCACCCCTCCTTCCAAATGCATTACATCTTGGATTAGGGCTGGCTAGCAAAAGCTCTGACAGAATTCAGACTTAAGAGCAAGGATTAGAGGTGAGGGCTGACATGAGCTTGTAAGCCTTCAAGGTCAAGACAAGGAGGATGTTAGGCAAGTATGCTTTAAATGTTCTGTTTGTTGTAACCTCACATTGTCATCTGGGTAAGGACACTTATCGTAGGAGAAATCAGGGGTAAATCATACTCTCAGACCAGAGGAAAAATGACGTTCTTTCTTCAAATCCTAGTGGCCCTCAGACACTCCTTCAGTACCAAAGTAGTGATCAGAGTCAACCGAACAATTGATACCAAGGAATGAAACACCAGAGGCCTTCATTATCTAAGAAAAACACTTCTGAAATTTACAATCACACCACAAGAACACAAGGATCCAATGCCATATGAGTCAGGAGACGATCATCTTCCACAAACCCACTACAGTCTTACTAGGACCATCTGTGCATATTTCCCCTCTCATTCTTCCTCCTGCTCCTTGGGAAAGCTAAAGCTCATCTGTCTGCAGTTAGCAGAAGCCCCGACTAACTGGATTCGCTGCTGGAACAAAAGATAGATGTGACGTTAACAGTTCATTGAGCCGTGAGATGAACAAGACGGGTGTTGAAAAGGAAACCTGAGCCAAGAGTACATTTCCAGTGTTAATAAAGCTTCCCTTTTGTTGTGTGTTTCCAAACACTGACTCCAGGATGGGAGCCATCAGTTTCCTCCTAGAATTAGATAGGTCTGCAGATTTAAGGCATTTGAGAACATCACTCTGCCCTAATAATGGACAGTATAAGGTGCTGTGTCAGGAGCCTGCCCTCATCTTTAGCTCTGCCTGTAATGATTTTGCTGGCTTAGCAAAGCATATGCCTCTTGTTTATCCAGAGAATGTGCATGTGGACAGCAACCCACCAAGGGAACCAGCAAATGGCAATAATTGGAATGGTGCATCTGCTTATATCCATGCTTACCAAGGCAATGCCACCAACAGAGACAAGATAGAAGCAACCTGTGTGCCCAACAGCTGATTATTAGACAATTAGATCATGAGGCAAAAAACACACAGTGACACTTTCTTCAAAGGTATGATGCAAAAGTATATTTCTTGACACAAAACCATGGCTATGATTTATTGCAAAGTATCAAAACCAAGGTCTATAACAGTATGCATAATCTGATTCCATCTGTGTACTGACTATAGTAAGAAAGAAGAGGAGGCTAGGGAGATGGCTTTGTGTTGAGTACTTGTTACGTGCTTCCAAAGGCCTCACAGAAGCTCACAGACATCTGTAACTCCAGTTCCAGGAGATCTGTTGCCTTCTTCTGGCCTCCACAGGCACTACATGTATGTATTACACATACATACCTAGAGGCAAGACATTCACACATGTAAAATAAAATAAATTTTAAAAGTAAAAACTGAACAACAAAAAAAAGAACTTGTGATTCTAGATTTAACAAAATCCATCATGCTAAATTAAAAACCATTGTTGGGGCTGTGGAGATATTTGGGCCACTAAAGTACTTGTCTTGCAAGCATGAGAATCCCAATTGAATCCCAATATTCATGTAAAATGACAGATGTGGTGATACACACTTGTAATATTAGTGCTCTAGAAGTGGAAATAGGTGTATCTCTGGGGTATACTAGCCAGCTAGTCTAATCTACTTGACAAGTTCTAATGGAGGACTCTGTGCGCGCACACATAGCCCCCCACACACACACAAGGGGGTGTGTGAGAGAAGATGGTTCCCAATGAACAATGTCACAATGTCCAAGGTTGTCCTCTGACTTATACATACATGCAGCTGCATACACATAAACACAAATACACACAACACTATGGTCACTTTGAGGGTTTTCAATAACAGAGTAGACTTTGGGGGCTGAACAGAATACTCTGCACAACAGAAAAGGATGTAGAGCTTTGGGAGGACATTACAGAAGTGAAAAAGTGAAAGAAAACCAAATGGCAGGGACACTGTAATGAAATGAGGTGTGTTCATTCCCCCAAAAGATACGTATGAATGTGAACTTACTTGCTACAATCAAAAATCAGATCCTTTACAGATATGATCAAGCTTCAATACACTACAATTGGTCTGAATGAGTCTGTACAAAAAGAGAAAGCAAAAACAGAAAGAGGAATGCCATATGCAGACAGATAAATGAAGGCAAGACCCAGAAGCAAGAAAGCACATGAAGTCAGAGTCAGGTAGGAGCTATACTATCCCAGCCCAAAGAAGCATAGAGCTTCCAGAGCACACTAGAGTACACAAAGAAAACATCCTGTCAAACCTTGAATGAAGCATGATCATAAAAACAACTTGGTTTGTGTGTGCTAACATGTAGAAGTATAAAAGAATAAATACATTTCTGTTCAGGGATTTTTGTTACAGTAAATTCAATGTATTAGAGTTCTCTAGAGAAGCAGAATTATTACAATGAATGAATGTATTCATTTGAGTGTATTCACATATATGTATTAATTGCAAGATGTGGTCTGAATATTTCACAATGACTGTCTCATTATAGAAAGGCCAAGAATCCAGTACTTGCTCAATCAACAAGGCTGTTATCTCAAAAGTCAAGGGCTAGAGTCCTGAATGATTTTTGGAGCGCTACTGGTCTTTAGTCTATGCTGGAATTCTGAATAAATTTTGTTTTGGTGCCACAGCAATAAGATAGATGATCTTGCCTATGAGCATGAGGGCTACCGGGCAAAAAGAAAAGCTTCCTTCTTCTGGATTCTTTTATCTCAGCTACTACCAGAGTGTGGCCCAGATTTAGGATGGTCTTCCTGATTCAAATAATAGGAAAAGTCCCTCACGGGTGTGCCCAGTTTTAGTCAGGTTGGCAACCAAGATTAGCCATCACACTGACAAAACTAAAACAAGAAATCAGCAGAATGGAAAAAGATTGGAGTGATCCAAGTATGAAGACTCCAAGGAGCAGTAGAGCAGGCTGAGGGCATTTTAAGGATTGGCTGAAGTCAGTCCACTTTGAAGACATTAGTATCTTTATTAGCATCTCTCCCAGAACCCCAATGACTTCCACTAACCACAAACATTTGGAGTCAGGAACCAGAGATCTTGATAACAGTAAACTAGACTCTCCCTCTCCCTCCACTCAACTAAGAATCCTGGAAAGTCGGAATCTTAGAAAGCTTGAGGCACATGCCTTGGTAATGCTGACACCCAGATCTGTGGCACTCCAGATCTACACACAAGCACCTCTGCTCTGATCTACACACAAGCACCTCAGCTGCCAGTCCAGATGTTCCAGTGTCCCTGTAAATGAGGAGCAGATGTTACTCCATAGCCACTCTTGTCTCCCTGGTGCTCTCTTGGCTCAGCCAAAGAAAACAAAGGGTTTCTGCTTTGTCCACTAATAAAGTCACGTGTAGGCATCCTTTCTAAGCTCCTATTGCCTCATCTAAACAGCAGCAGCAAATGTTCAGGGACAGAAACTCTTTCTTTTTCTTCTCGTGGTTCCATATTTAATTCATTCAGAAAGGTAATTTCAGATACTTTTTAGAGGTCTCAGCCACCCTGCTTTTGAACAAGGTAGAGAAAAATGCTTGACTGCAGTGTCCTTAACAGCCATGGCATCATTGAGGGCTTCATCATTAGCCAAGGCAGGAGAGGATTAGCAATGGACTTGGGAAGTTGGTGAAAACTTCTCTTGAGCTAACAGACAAACCTCTTTCTAGCTATCCGTGTCCAACACAGTTGAAACAAAATTACAGGCTGAGAAGGTAAAAAGTGACACCCTGAGAACTGATCTCAGAGGCAGGTCTTTAGGCACACAGTGTGGGGTTGAGGACATCCCTGGAAGAGGGAGCAGAGTGAGAAGTTGAGAGGAAGAGAGATCACCGGCCTGGGAATAATACACATTGTTGCTGAAGCAGAAAGTGGGCAAAGCAGGAACAAGACAAGATGGCTCCCACTGGCATACACTCTCATGGATCACAGGCACCATTCCAAATGAAGGAGATACCCTAGGGTTCTAATCTAAGGAATACCATGTTCCAAACTTCACGTTGGGAGTTTCTGGCCAACGTAGGCAATATAGGTAACAGGAGAAGACAATGCTGGATAAAGTCAATTAAGAAATATAGCAAAGTTCAGAAAATACAGGAAAAACTGGAAGCAGAAGAAATGGGGTATGTCATCATAAGTGGTGGAGAGAGGCATTTGGGAGGTAAAGGAGCATCGCTAGGTGATCATATATAAAGAATGAAAGCATGATGCTGGTTGTGAATGGAGGGATGGCACTGAACACTGAGGTGGGGCAATCAGCAAGTGCAACAGATTCAGAAGAAGTGACTGAGTAGCCAGTGGTGCGATGGAACGCCAGATCGAGCAGAGCAGGTGGATGGAAATTAGAGATGAGCCAGAAGCCAAGTGTATCTGTCTCTAAGATTCCCTTGGTGTTAATGCACTGGAAGAATCTTCTACACCATTCTCCTAGTATCTGCTCTCTCCAAGAATCGGTGTCCAGAAAGCCATCTCTGGAGGCTGTAGGATGATGAAAAAATTGTTTCCAACCCTCTTCCTGCTCATTCTCTCTCCTCTTTATAGCAATGTTTCTCAAATGCAGCCAGCTTGATATTTTATGAAGAGGTAAAAAAGAATTGGCAGTACCCCAGAGTTCTTTTTTGTTCTTCATCATATGGTTTGTGAAAATTCCACTCATGTACATTCTAGACCCCTTTAAGAGGCATTGCTGATGATTCCTTATAGCTCTCTTCTCTTTCCTCCTAGTTTGACTCCCCTTCTGCGTGCCTCTGCATCTGTGTCTTTATCTTTCTTTGTCTTTCCCCAGCTATGTCTCCATTTTGTATTTCTGTATATCCCTTTGTGTGTGTGCACATCATCTACATTACATATAGATAATCTGTAGTGTGAGTGTGTGTATGTGTGTGTTGTTGACTCCATTTCTCTTTCTCTCCCTTCACCTAGGCCTAACTCTCTCATACAATGAGGGACATATAGAATAGGATCACTGTGAACGAGTCTTTCTCTAGACATTTTCTTGAAATGGAATTGAAGTTGAAGACATCTATTGTCTAAGTTTGTAACTATTGTAGCCAGGATAACTTTCACATTAAAGTGGAAGCATTTTAACACCATTAGATAAACAGGGTACAAACAGAAGGCTCCCCAAAGATTACTGGCCCAAAGTGTTATGTGGGGCATTTGGGTGGCACAGCTGCCTTTGAATCATCCATCTGCCTGAAAGAAATCCCTCATCCACATTCCTGTCAGGTCTATAAACTTACTGGTTCACTAAGCAAGGTTAGGAGAGAATCGCTTCTTTGGACATTTGTTGGTGAACAAATATTTGGTCATGTCTCATCAGGAAAAGTCACACAATGTTCCCAGTGAGACTAGCTCTGAAGGAGTTGATCTAGGCTCACCACATGTGAGGCTTTTCCAGCTCGTTAGAAAGCCCACTCTTGCTTGTTCCACTTTTCACAGTAGCTTTGTAAGGGACAAATGATTCTTTATTTGGACAGAGGAAAATAGAGGCAGAAGACAGTTACCCAAGTCATCAGCCTTTGGTGCCTAGGTCAGGCTATCTCCAGAGCCTCCCTCAGTGAAAGATGCCAAGAATATCCTTACAGATTTTATAAAGTCTAACAAAAGGGGGATCTGAATTCATATCTCTCTCAGTATTGGAAACACTATTCTCCTTGCCCCCGACAATGCCCTTCCTGGACAGCTGGGCATCATTAGGGCCACACCTCATTTCTCTTCCTACATGTTCACAGCCCAGTGAATGTTTTTCTGGTTCTGACATTGGGGTGTTCTGTGACCCTCTTAGGAGTCCTCCATCCCTTTCCTCAATTTATGTGACTTGATCACATTGCAGCTTTCTTTCTATATGTGTATGTCTAGGTACCAGTGGTGTGTATATGCACAAGTTTTTGGAGGGCAGAGGTCAACCTTGGGTATACTTCCATCTCAGGCACCACTTCTCAGAAGCTATCCTCCTGGCTGTTGGGTTTGTTTGTTTGTTTTGTAAGATGATATCTCGCTGGAACCTGGAACTTGCTAATTATGCTAGGCTGTTTGGCTAGGGAGTCCCTGGGAGCAATCTATCTCTGCTTCTCCAGAGTTTGGATTACAAACACTCACTACTACATCTGGTTTTTATGTGTATGCTGGGGATCTGAATCTGAGTCCTCATGATTGGACAACAAGCACACTTTAGTCAAGGAGTCTTCTCTCCAACCCTGGCAATTTTCTAGACAAAGACAAGAGAAGAAACGAAAATAGAAAAGATGGGGTGGGGGGAAGGACAGGAAAATAGAGTGAGGAGTTAGAAAAAAAAGAGTGGACAGAATGAAAAGGAAAGAAGACAGCTTTCTGAGGTGGAGTAAAAGTTACAGATGAGGGCAATTATTCCTGAGCTGAGCCGCTGTTCACCCAAGCGCTTCAAGCAGCTTCCCTAGGTGCAGGAGGCTTTATGGAGCTTGGTGATATACAATGCATGCCACGTGCCTGTGATCTATGGCTGAGGCCAGGTTACACTCCCACCTCAGGCTGTCTGTGTGATTTAGGGCTGCTCTCTGGAGACTCCAGCTGGCACTTGATGGCAGCGAAGTCTACTGACGTCTGGAATGGTGTGTGTACCAGGAAGAATGGCAGGTAGCTAATTTCCAGAATGGCATCAGAGAGCAAGGCAAGTATAGCTTCTTCTAGCCTCTCCCTGTGTAACCAAGGGTGTTCTTCTCCAGGTGCAGAGATACACACTCCTGTGTTCACTGTTCTGGAGAAGATCACTAGAATGCAGTGAGGGTTTCTAATCTCTTGGGGTCTTTAATATGAGGATTTGAGCCTGGTCAATCTAGGGAGCATGTATTTTTTCACAAATACTGACAGTGCTACTGCTATATATCTGGCACTGTTGCTGGGCACTGAAGTCATAGCAGAGACAAAGAAAAGACATTTCTGTCCCGATACTCTAGAACAAAGACACTTCAGACAAGCAGACAAGTAAAGTGGTGATAGATGGTACCAGATTGGAGGTAGCAGGTGACAAGAGAGAATACTTTAGTGTGAGCACTGAGCTGAGATTCAAAGAAAATGGGCCAATTGTATATGGGTATGAAGGGCCTTTGAGAAAGGGAAAGATCACTGTGCAAACCTCTGGGGGAGAGGAGAGTGTGAGACCCATGAAAGATTAAAATCAAGGCAGAGTGCTGGAGTATAGTAAGACTAGGAGTATTGAGGCCAGGCAGGGGTTGAAGAAAGATCATTTAGTACTCCGAACCTTCATTCTAGCTATAGTGAGACTATAAAGAGTCTGTTCAAATAGACTTGAAGGAAACAAAGCCCTGTGGTTGTTGTTAGATGAACAGACATGCATTGAACAGTTTTTGATTTTGTTTCCACTGGGGATAAAAGACAGAACATGGAAGCACATGTAGATGTTTTGTTCCCACGAGATACATCAGACGTCAGCAAACATGGTGTAGAAGTAATTGAGGGAAGAAGCTAAGGAGATGACTCAGTGAAAGCACAGTGGCCTGAGTTCATATATCCAGATCCCATAGAAAAAGCACATGTCTATAATCCAGAGCTGGGGTATGGAGTCGGGCAAAGACAGTGGGTCTCTGGAGTTCATTGGCCAGCCAGCTAAATAGACTCAGTGAGCTCTGAGATCATCAAGAGACTCTCAAAATACAAAGCAGTGAATAATCAAGGAAGAATCCCAAGAACAATGTCTCATGTCAACATGCCTACACACTCACATGGACATCTACACACACTCATACAAACATATACATGTACCACACACATGAAGAAGGCAGAAGAGGAGAAGGATGAGAAAAGGTGGAGGGTGATAGGAGGAAGAAAGACTGTGAAGTATGGAGGATATTGGGATAGGTTATATTCACACACCCCCAATCCACAGAATTGTAAACTGCAATGTAACTGTGTGCCCTAAAGCCCAGCATGAAGTCTCCAAAGACCTTCATTCCTAGTGTTATTGGCTTCACTACTGCTTGCTGTCTGGCTAACATTCTTTGCATGACTGAGGCAGAGACAACCAGAGGCCAGTGTTCTCAAAATTTTCCAATATTTTTAAAATTCCCTTGCCCAGTGTTCTGAGATCTTCCTCTATGAGACTATATAAGGTCTTCCGTGAAAGTCTGGTCCAGTCCTTCTTACCCAGGCTTTCAAAGATGGACACAGCAATCGACACTATCTAAAACAAGATTCTCCAAAGGTGAATGAGTCATGGCACTACCCTGGTCCCTACACAACTCTCCTTCTTGCCTCCCAACTGCCACTCCACCTATTATACCCATGACAACCAATGTGATTTTCACTTTTAATATAAAAGTGAATTCTCCTTCCCTGTGTGCACCCTGCAGTTGCATTCTAATGCTTCTAAAAGGCAATCTAGCCATTTCCTAGCAATCTTTCTGTGCTATGACCTCTTTGCATCCCTTGGGCCTCCAGTGTAAACCCTTTTCCATACCATGCTGGCTTTGTCCATGCCCAACAAAGCCGTTCCAGTAACTCCAGGAACTCTATTTTACAGATACATTCTGTCCTCTCCTTCCCAAACCTCAGTCCACACCAATTGGTTACCTCCTTTGTTGTTCATTATTTATTTTGTCATTCTTGAGGATCGAACACCATGCCTTTAGGCAAGCCCTCTACCACTTACACACAACCTTGCATTAGTGTCTTATTTATTTTCTTTGTTGCTACAGCAAAATAATTCCTACAAATGCTACCAGAGGAAGCAAAAGTGTAGTACATTTTGACTCACAGTTTCTATCATGAGGATGACAGTCACTCATTCTGCATCTACCATCAGAAAACAGTGAGGAATGAGAGCTGCCACTAAGTGCACTTTCTTTTTACTTAGTCCAAGATACCATCACATGGAATGGAGCTATCCACATTTAGGGTGAGACTTCCTACCCTAATTAACCCAATGATTCTATAAGCTGTCAAATCAACAATCACTACACTACTAATCATCATAACCTCCCAAGCCCACAAGTCACCCACTTTATGCCTCACTCTACCCTCAAGGTTTGTACCAGAAGAAGCAGTATATAATTTTCTTCTGGATGAAATGACTGAGTAAATGACTGGATAAACAGTCAGCTGTCTGTTGACTTCTAGTTACAAACTCAGACCTTCAAAAACACTCTCTTAGAATCCCACCTCTAGTTCAGCTACCATGCTTGGAAAGGAATAAACTGGAGATCAAAGAAAAAAGAGGTCACACTGGAAGATGCTTCTTTGACTTCCACAGCTGGGAGGGTTCAGGAGATAAGACTATCTGCGGTGATACTGTGCTAGTCACAGGTTTCAAGACACTGAATTGATAGATGGCACCTATGTGGTTAAAAACCCTTTCAACAGTCTGCAATAGCAAGTGCAGTGTTTAATTGATTCTTCCATGCTCTCTGTGGACTTCTCCAGAGTCTCAGGTTTATTTTTTTCCCTGTTATCTTTTCAGTTTCAAAGCCAGACATCAAAATATGTTCTTTGAAGACACAGGTAAACACCCACCTTTGTAAGTTTCGCATCAAAATTGGAGATGTTAGAAACCAATCCCAAATCTCGATCCCCAAAAAAGCAGAGAAAGGAAAAGAGAGCATGGTATTATGGGAAAGTCTGGCACCAAGGGAGAGCAATGGTGGAAGTAGGGAGAGAAAGGATGGCAGAGAGCAAGATCTCTGGAAGTGGGTAATAAGAGAGGAGGAATCAGGGTGCCTTTTAGGGTGTGCATGGGGACAGAAACTGGACCAGTCACCACAAACAGTACTCCCTCATCTGCCTGACCAAAGGAAGAAAACCACTGTCCTGTGGAATGTGGAAGGCAGGGATGAAGCAGCTTCCTTTGAACTACACTCCTCAGAAATCTAACATGATAGTGAGTTGTTAGTTTCTCAAAATGTAAAAACATAAATTTTGTCAATTTTAAACCATATCTGGTGACCGTCTCTGAAATCAGCATGTATGCTACAATAGATGCATATAATTCTTTCTTTTTATTTCAAGGATGTCATTAAATCCATGATGTGTCCCATGATTCATGGGCTCTTAGAGCTAAGGGATGCATAATTAGGAATAGAGGATTTTGAACTCTGGTAGCTCTCCTGTTCTATCCTGCCCTCCCCAAAAATTATAGATAGCACTCTTGCACTCTCAAAGGTCTCAGTCTGGATGAGATAGGATAGGATAGGATAGGATAGGATAGGATAGGATAGGATAGGATAGGATAGGATAGGATAGGATAGGATAGGGTAGGGTAGGGTAGGGTAGGGTAGGGTAGGGTAGGGTAGGGTAGGGTAGGGTAGGATGCGATAGGATGCGATAGGGTGCGATAGGATGCGATAGGATGCGATAGGATGCGATAGGATGCGATGCAATGCAATTCGATACAAGATGATATGATCACCGAACCAACACAGTGATGCCTCCAGGATCCCTATGTTCCTATCCAATAGGTGCCTAGCATGCTTTGTTTAGGAACTAATGTATCTGTACATTTGCTTGTATCTGCAGATGAAAACAAGCCATCCTATTTCAGTAATTCTTTTGGGCATCTTCAGATAGCTTCTATTCATCTTTACAAAGAAGAGATGACGGAATGACCAAAGGTCTTTGAGCAGCTCTTTCTCCTCAGTTCCTTAAAACCAAAGGAGGGTAAAGTCAGTATCAAGGAAGCAGTCAGGCAGTGCCCATAGCTCCCAGCACAACTTCCTTTGAATTTCAAATTCTAAAGTGATACTGGAATTATTGTAGATATGTTTATTTTTACTTTCAATTCATTGCCAGGGTGCTCATCATCTATTCTTGTGCTTTGGATGCCCTCAGCATATTCCTAAAATATTTAATCCCCAGAGACTTTTGCTCTTATCCAATGGGAGATGCCAGCTTAGAGTGACTGGGTAGGTGTTCACCCAGGAGGCCTGCATCATAAAAAGCCTGCACTGGAAAGAGACACCCACAGATGGCACCTCCTATAGGGAGAATCAAAGTACAGGTCTTCAGAGAGTATTACTATCCCTGAGTGACAAATGAAGCAACAAAAGCCAGGAGAGTACCTAATGAGTGTCACATGAGAGCAGGAGCCCACAGAAAGTTTGAACTTGGGTTTCTGGGATTCAGAGACAGGATTTCTCCCCATCCTGGCTCTTAGAGACATTTAACCTTTTTTTCTGCCCCCTCTATGACTCATAGATGCCTGCCTGTTCCAGGTCAGGCTTCTTATTTCAGGTTTACTGTCATCTTCATTGTCACTGTGAATTTCTTTCCTTAGATTGACTTTCCAAGGCAAGAGATTTGGGGAAATTTTTTTAAGGCATGCACGTCTATTTGCAGCTCTAAAAGCTGATTTGTATTTATAGGGAGATTATTTTGCGAGATAAAAAAGTTGCTGAAACTACTATAGATAAAATACATTTATTCTGAGATAAGATCTGTTGGACTTTCTACTACCAAAGTGTGGAAAGCAGGTGGTACTCCAGAAAAATACTCACAGATGGAAATGTATAAATGGTAATTCACCCAAAACAACTGCCACTGTGACTTTTAAAATATGATGCTGGTTTCTTTTTTGGACTAACACATTACATTGCAAATGGTGGAACTCCCCAGAAAATGAACGTTTGGCTAATTAGAGGTTAAACCCCTGGGAAAAGCATGGGTAGAGGAAAGAAGTTCGTTAATCACCATGAAATTTTAATTTGTGTCCTCAGTGATTTGAGTGCAGAATCTATTGAAGAAAAGCCATGTGATGTAGCAAGGGACAGCTGTGCGAATGTAAACCAATCCCACAGAAGGCACAGTCCTCTCTCTAGGTTCCACCTATTACTCCAATGGATGCCTCAAAGGCTGGTAGAGATTGAATCATTCCTTTCCCAAAGCCACTCAAAAGTTTTTTGCTTCTACTGAGTCCATACAGGTTGAAATCAAAGTATAAAACACTGTCATGCAACTGGAGAGATTGCTCAGTTAAAGTGCTTACTGTTCTTGAAGAACACCTGGGTGCTATTCCCAGCAGACACATCAGGCAGCTCACAAGTTCTGGTAACTCCAGCTCCAGGGGTATCCAACACTCATTATCCTCCATAATCACATTCATGAATGTGGTATCCATAAACTCACACAGGCATATGTACAGAAACATGCACAGGCACACGCCAAGTGTGCATGCATGCGCAGGAGACTATCTAGGTGTGTCTTTGTGTGCACACTCACACGTGCATATGTGCCTGTTTGTGCTGGAGAGTATATGTCAACTTCACAGATGCTAAAATCATCAGAGAGGAGGGGACTTTAACCATTGAGGGTTCCCAGAGCCTGAATCACCAACCAATGAGTGAACACAGGCTGAATCTAGATCCCTTGCACATATGTAGCATATTAGCAGCTTGGTCTTCAAGCAAGTTTCACAACAACTCTAATAGGGGATGCCCCTGAGTCTGTGGCCTGCCTGTCTGTGAATCCCATTCTCCTATGTAGTCTGCCTTGTCTGTCCTCAGTGGGAGAGGATGTACCTAGTCCTGTAGTGACTTGGATGTTGGGGAAGTGGTAGTGTGGGGGTTAACACCCTGAAGTGGGCTCTCCCTTTGCAAGGGAGGAGAGAATGAAACAAGGGGACGATCTGAGAGAGGGGGTATTAGGAGGAGGTGGGAGGCTGCTATAGGGGAGTAAAGTGAATAAATAAATAAATAAATAAATAAATAAATTTAATAAAAAATAAAAGAAAGAAAATGTCTCCATAAGATTAGGCTGTAGGCAAGCCTGTAGGGCATTTTCTTTTTTAGTGATTGCTAGAGGAGGGTCTAGGTCATAGTGGATGATGCCATTCCTGTGTTGATGGTCTTAGGTTCTATATGAAAACATGCTGAGGAAGCCACTGGGAGCAAACCAGTAATGATCCTGTGGCCATTGCATCAGCTCCTGCTACCAGGTTGCTGCACTTCTTGAGTTCCTATCCTGACTTAATTGAATGATGATCAGTGATACAGAAGTATAAGGAAAATAAACCCTGTCCTCCTCAAGTTGCTTTGGTCACGGTGTTTTATCATGATAACAGTGATCCTAACTAAGGCATTGGTTAACTCCTTCTCATCCTTCAAAGCACTTCTCAATGTCCTTCCAACTCACACTCCTTGTGTCTGGTTACTTTCCAGTTGCTGTGATAAAATAGCCTGACAAAAGCAACTTACTGGAGAACAGAAGTACTTTTGGAGAGATATAGTCTACAGTAGGGGAAGACTTGGCAGCAGAGGAAAAGACAGGGCTGGCTGGTCACACCGTACCCACACCTGGGAAACAGAATATGAAAAGGAAGTGAGACTGAACTGTGAGACCTCAAGGCCCACTTTCAGAGACCCACTCCTCCACTGAGGTTTTATCTCCTAAAGTCTCAGAACCTTCTCAAGCAGCGTCTGGACCATATGAGGATGAAGTGTCCAAGCATGTGAACCTATAGGGAGCATTTCATTCAATTCATATATCTTGACCTGGATATATTCCACTTTTGAAGGTCCTATCTTACCATAAGTCACTTTGTGAGTAAAACTTAGTTTTACTCAGCCAGAAAGTCCTAGGTGTCTAGGTGTAATAAAAATATTTTAAAATCATGGCATGGGGTTTCTCCCTACCTTAGACCATTTATGATCCCAGATGAAACACACACACACACACACACACACACACACACACACATAACCTTTGTATTTCAATATACCTTAAGCAGCACAATAGCTGGGCAGCTGCCTACTCTCCATGCTGTTAAAATCTACTTCCCTACTGATAACACTAGTTTCTATGTTCCATCTGGGCTGCTCTTAACTCCAATTTGCCAACCCACATGGCCATGTTTTTTATGGGTCATTTTCCCCATTACAGCTCTGTTTCTCCCTCCTGCACATTCTTTCTCTTCCATGGTGGCTCCTTCTTCATCTCCTTTTTCTTCTCCCAAGCTGGGAAACCCTAGACTCCATCTATGACTCTTCTTCCCAATTATTGGCTGCTCGTATCTTTATTTACCAATCAGAATTAACTGGAGACAGTGTCCCTCAGTGTCTTACCTGCAGTCTCTCTCATCTTTGGGGCAGTTTTGGGGGATCTAAATTAGTATGAAAATATACGCACTATACCTAGGGCCCAACATTAAGTTTGGAATAGAGTATCTGCTCAATAAACACTAAAAACATGAATGGCTAAATAAAGCAAAAATAAATGGAGACAAGAAACAGAACCAAAATATGTGGATTACTTTTCCTTCCATAAGACAGCCATGTTCTTCAGAACAATTTTTTACTTTGACTAAATCATATTCTTTCACTTATTCATGGAAAAACAAAGTTAAATATCCACATTCCAGAATTTGTATGGATAAACTGAACTGAACGTGAAATCAAACTTTGTTCTTGCCTTTATGAACCCTGTCTAATGGACAGCCAATTAGCCAAAGATTCATGAGATCATCTCCAGGACTTTAGTGGATGCTGTCCAGGGACTACTGGTGACATCAGAGAATTCTGTTGCCTCTTCTGAGAGAAATGGCTGCTAGCGGACCTCAAAGTCTTTCTCTAAGGACCTACCCTTCTTGCAACAATCTGCTATACTGGACCAGTTTTCACTTTTTCCCCCAGAGAAAGCTCCCATAACCTTGTCTTCTCCTTGCCTTGCTAAGCTTCAAGGTGTCTCTGCTATAAACACAGAATAACCCAAGCCCTCCTTCTGCCCAGCCCTGCCCCTCCTCTCTCAGATGCACCATGTCCAGGAGTTGCACTGAGCCAATACCTTTCTTCACACATCTGCTTAGAGCCATCTGTTTTCAGAAAGCCACACACTTACAGGATCCCACTTCCCTAGGACCCAGCATCCCTCCTGTAGTAGAAGGTGTCTGCCTCCTGGTAGGTCCTCCAAAGACATACCAGAGTCACTGATGCTTCTGGGGAACCACAGGAAACAAAGGGCAGAGTAAGAGTCATTTCTAAAGTGTCAGCTACAGTAGGGTTTTCAGTTTATCCCTAAAATTCTTCTATTCTTTTTTTTCTTTCTTTAAAATGATTTATGAATTCAATGTTTCTCTTCTGAATTTTGGGTTTTGTTGGAAGTCATGATTTAGAGAAGGTATCACTGTGTAGCCCCTTACTAACACAAAATTTACTATGCCACCCATACTAGCCTTGAACTTATGCCAAGCCTGTGCTTTTGCCTCTTATGCCTGCTTATAGTCTTTAGAACCCATACAAATAAAATCCAAAACAACAACAAACCCTTTTAGCTCTTTTAAAGGGTAGGGAGCTGTTGATACCGCACTACTCTATAATGCTTAAGACAGATAATATCAAAACATTGATAAGAAATTGGAAGCTCTGTGCAGTGTTACAGGGAGTGCTAGTGCGTGTGGGAACAGGATACAGGACCCTCAAAAGACCTTCTAAGTAATTACCCAAAAGAATTGAAAGCAGGATCGAGACTGTGATGGTACACATGCCTTTAATCACAGTACTCAGGAGGCAGAGGCAGGCAGATCTCTGAGTTTGAGGCTAGCCTGGTCTAGAGAGTGAGTCCCAGGACAGCTGTGGATATTCAGAGAAGGCCTATCTAAAAGATCAATAATAATAACAATAATAATAATAATTAGAAAGCAGGGCCACACTCTTGTTAGCACTGCTATGTTTACTGTTGTACTACCTCCAGTTGTCATGATATGAAACAGCCTAAAGTGTCTGTCATTCAGATGGATGGCCACCAAAAAGAAACATGTACACACACACACACACACACACACACACACACACACGGAAGAGAGAGACCTTGTACTCCTTTTTTTTTTATTGGATGTTTTATTTACATTTCATATGTTGTCCCCTTACCCCATCCCCCACCCACCCAGGAACCCCCAATCCCCTCACCCCTCCTCCTTCTTCTCTGTGGATGTAACCTCTATCTACACCCCCACTCCCACCTCCCCACCCTCAAAATTCCCACTCCCTGGGTCATCCAGCCTTCATGAGCTCCAGGTTCTCTTCTGTAAGAGTGGAGGGCCCTGCTGGACCTTGTACTCCTAAGGGAAGCCTGAGGACATTGCACAAAGGGAATAAACTGGTCCCAGAAGAAAAGATATTTTGAGAGTCCACATAAATGATATTCCCCATACAGTAGAACTCACAGAAGCTGAGAGTAGCCTGGTAGGTGCCAGGGCTGGGGTAGGGGACAGCAAGATTCATTAGTGTTTAGGCACAAAGTTTCAGAAATTCACATTGAATACATCTTAGTGATTTGCTTTACAGCTATACCCATGACTAACAGTGCTCCCCATGAGAGACTGATACCATCTCACAGAAGGTGTTCTTACCATTATAAAACACAATAAAAAAAATAAATGTATGAGGGGAAAAACAATAAAAACAAATTTTCTTTTGACAATGACATGATAAAACCTAACACCACGAGTGCCAATTAAGGTTTTAAATAAAATAAAAATTGCATGAAATCTGAGATGTTTTGTACTTTCAAAAAACTCTGCCAAAAATCAGAGCCTTATGTGAAAAAGCATAAATTGTTTTATGTTTTTATGAAAGGACTCTTTGCCTTTACAAAATCCTGAGGCAGCAGATGAAGGCCTCTGTTTTACATGTGGGGAAACTGAGGCCTAGAATGGAGAAAGGACATCCCAAGGTCACACAGCAAAAGAGTTGTTAGAAAAACCAAAATGTGATGTTCAGTTCCCACACATGTTTTGCAAGGAATTTGTCTCCATCTCTCACTCCCTCATGATGTCACAGAGGTCTCAAACCTCAGGCCCTGGGGAAACATGCAAAGTGCAAGCTGCTAGGCTTCTCCAACACAGTCTCTGATTCAGGGATATGAGGAGGACCTTGGCAACTGCATTTTAAAAAGACGCATTACACCCCAGGAGCATCGTGGAAGAGTCCCTTAAGAAAGTCTGATTTTGGGAAGCTGAGGCTTTGCTGTTGCAGTCACTGGCAGCTGGCCCACCTATCTACATCAGGGCAAAGGTCTATCTGTTGAAGCTTGCACATTTCCAAAGCTTCACCATTTCCCAATAACATCTACCCATCAGAGATATTCTTCCTGACCACAGTCTCCGAGAAGCTTCAATATGAGCTCCACTTCTTCACAGATGTAAGGCTAGTCTCTTGACTTTGTCTGGCTCTACCTTCTAAAGTATAGTAGATATTAAGCTAATATTTTCTTAATGAATAGAAAGAGAAGTCATAAAAAATATAAACAAATCAAGCACAGATTGTAGATTTTAATGTGCCTGTGCATCTTATGTGAAAGGGCTACAGCAGATGTTCCAACTGACTGTGTAACACTGATTCATACAAGCTTATCATGGATGGTCTCTCCTCAGCAGTGAACAAATAGTTTGTTGGCAAGATGGCCTCAGGAACCACTAAAGAAGGAGATAAGAAATAAGAGAAGGAAAGAGTGACCTTATAGGTTCAATAATCAAGATGATGTGGGTAGTTCAGAAGAATCATGGGAGAAGTATGAGCCCCTTAATTGCAGGAGTGTCTGGCACATGGTCCAACTTGGTTGCATGTGTAAGACATGTGGTGGGGTTGGGGAGTGTTTGGTAACTGTGAGGGCAGGAATATCTGCTTGTTATCTCAATTTGCCCTCTCCTTCCCTGTGATCCTCGTAGATCAGTAGCCTCATGATACCTTGATCACAGCAGTACTCTTCTGCTTCCAAGCACTACATTGTGTTCCCTCTGCCTGCATCCTTCCCCAACGCACATTCCTCTTACCCAAATTGAGTCAATTCCTGGGACTTGGCACCTTTTTGGTGAAATCTTCTCTGATCACCCTATATAAATGAGATGTCTTCAACACTCTTGTGGTTGTTCTATGATCCTCAATACTCTATTTTGCACTTGGCAAAATAAGTAAATCCTCTATTTATTAGATATCACTGTACCCTCAAGTCCCACAGCACCTAGACCATAAGATCTATGAAGGAACCTAGAAAACCTTCCTTTCCAGTTCCCACTGAACAGTGCCTAAAACATGGTAAGCCATCACGAATCCATTGTATTTGTGTTTATTAAATTAATAAAGGCAAGTTTACTGGTGTGGGTAAAGGATAGTGACTCATTCTCTAAATTAAAGCAGGTAGTTTAGGAAAGAGAGGCAAACTATACAGAAAGGTAGTTAAACCACTTGGTGGACAGATGTAAACTGGTAGCGAAAGGAAAGCTAAGAATATTCTCATATATGCTCCTGACTTAATTCTCAGCATTTGGAAGATATTAATAAAAATATTTAAGCTGCAAACATTCTTCAAATTAACTTGAAACATTTTATAAGACTAAGTTTTGGCCACATTCCTGTCATTGGTGAGTCAGATCCCTTGTGTGTAGCTTCAAACTGCTTGCCAGTAATATAAGTGGGTTACAGCATCCACACCATAGATAATGGCCTTGCAGTGTAACTAGCTGGGCCCATTGGCAGATTAGTGAATATACCTACATGATTGGCTTGAGATTTTGCTCTGAATATATATATATATATTCAGAGATCAAGTCAATATTCCTTCTCCTAAGGTTCACATTTTAAAATCAGAAGTGTACAGTAGAATCGGTAACTCCTATGGCTATGTAGCTTCGGGTGGTTCCTCTGAGGTGCTCACTCATCTGAAACCTTTGCCCTGTGCACTTCTTCACAGAACACCACCACCATGCAGGGAATATGGAGACATGTGTAAAGATGAAGCTAGGTGCTTTCTTCAATCATCCTGCAAATCTCAACTTTAGCAGGGAATGAGTTCTTTCCAGTGCTAGTGCATAAATTCTCCAGAGGATTCTAGTCACTGGCCACCAAGGTACACGTAGCCCTTGATATTTCAGATACTGAAAAAAGAAATATGCCCTTACTCTCACTATGCCCATCCAAGATCCTGACATGCAAAGTCTACTGGCATAATAGCATGGTTCATTCTCTCCCCCAGTCTTTGCAGTAATCTGTTAGCAGGAATAGTATCTGGGGCAGTAAGCAATGATTTTGTAGGCTTCTTCTTTCCCATAGCAGTCATCACTAAGGAGTTATGTCATGATTCTTCACAAACTCTGGATGTAGCCTCTCAAAGAACAGTCCCTAGCAATCAGCATTCGCATATAATACATAACTCCTTCACTATTCTAGAGTCTATCTGACCTTTGTGGTTATTGTTATTGTTGTTGGAACACTTGAGGAGACCTGGTGCTTTGCCTTTGCCCCCCAAACATAGCCCATAAAGAAAGGCTAGAAATGGGGCAGACTAAGCCCTGGCTTCACACCTGTTCAAGAGCTTTGCTTCCCTATTGCTGTTCTTCCTCACAAGGCCTGACTCTGAACCACTGCAGTCACTAATCCTTCTGGCCCAGTTACACTCCTTACACTACCTTACTCTTTCTTGCTTGTGCTCCACCAAGAATCTTCTCCCAAAATCTGTCACTCCTCATGTCACCCTGAGATCATGTACCATGGCAATTGTCATAAGTTTAGTTAAATAAGCATCATCATCTATTTCCCTTAATAAACTCTGCATTCCAGAAGATAAGAGGTGCCTCTTAATCTCTGTAACATGTACCAGCTTCTGTATTGATACTGAATGGGTGAATGAAAGAGAAAAGGCTTATATAGACGGCTGGCTCTGGCCTCATCATCTTCCTCACTGGTTCCATGACAACAGTATTTCTATTCATCTTCCTGCCCCAATATCTCTGGTCTCCTACTATGCCTGTTAGGTTTTGGTCAACTTGACACAAACTTGGGTGATCTGGAAAGAGGCTTCTTTAATAGAGAAAATAATTCCTTTATTTCCATTAATTAATGATTGATGTAAGAGGACTCAGCTTACTGTACCAGGGTGTCATCAGTAGCCATGTGCTCCTGAGTTGTATATGGAAGCAGGCCAAGCAAGGCATGGGTAGGAAGCCAGTAAGCAGTGTTGTTCCAAGGCCTCTGCTTCAGTTCCTGCCTTGAGTTCCTGCCTGACTTCCTTCATGATAACCTACAATTAAGGGGTATAAGCAAAACAAAACAAAAAAACTCTTCCTTCTTGAGTTGTTTTTGGTCATAGTACTTCATTTTCACCACAGCAATAGAAAGTCAAACCAAGATGCCTACTCAACTTTGTCACACGCTGGCCTTCAAAGTCCGGGTTCAGTCACTGGAGAGAAACCCTCCACAAGACAGCAGTGTCCCTCAGAATAACAGAACTGATGAAGGTGCTGGATGTGGATGAGCACAAACAAGCATTTGCATAACGACAGTTTAATATCTTCATCTTCTGTGTGGAGTCCAAGTCAATTAATATTCAGTCAATTAGAAAATGTGTCAGAATAATAATAAATCATCAACAATTAAGTCTAGCCAGGAACCAAATGACTTTCTTGCTGCTTTTGAGGGGGAAGTGGTAATTGGTATCAATGTCAATAAGTAAGTGATTGGTATCCAGTGTTGGGAGCTGCAGAAGGCCACCAGTTCATATCGCCCAGAGACTTAGTTAATTTCACAATTCTGTCTCACACTGGGTTAATAGGAATTAATGTGTGATCAGACTTCTGGCTTGTTGAGTTGATGGCTAATTTCACACAGAGTCCAATAGAAAAGATACTGTATTCATCATGCTAAAATACTTAGACCTACTATTTTTAATCCCCATGAGTCACTCTTCAGGTTGCAACATTAGTGTCTTCTTACTGCATCCACCATCATTAGCTCCATATTGCCTTTGGAACAGATTAGCAGATATTCATAGCTTCATTCTGGTATCTCATGGACCATAACTCAAAACCATCTTCTCCTGGTCCAAAGCCTCCTTCCTCACCATCCCAGTCATATTCTGGGCTGAACCCATGATGGTGCAAATTCCTACTTCTGTATCTCTGAACACAATCCTTATTTTTAAAGCATGTACATGTTTGTGTGTGTGTGTGTGTGTTTGCATTTGTGAGCATGTGTGCCATGTGTGCATTCAGTGTATGTGTATATTCAAGTAAGTACACATGTATACATATGTATGGAGACTAGAGGACTATACCAACTTATTACTCAGGAACTCTTTGCTTTGATGATGACTTTTTTTGAGATGGATTCTCTCCCTGGTCCAGAACTTTCAAAGTAGGTTAGGCTAGTCAATCAGCAAGCTCCAGGGATTTACTTATCTCTGCTTCCCAAGAGTTAGAAATAAATGTATCCCACCACCCCTAGCATTCTCATATGGATTTTGGTGATCAAATTCAGGTCTTCAGACTTTCAGGACAAGCAATTTGCCAACTGAATTCTTTTCATCTTTAACTCCCTGATCCCTACTTATCTGTCATGATTGAGCTCAGATTTGGTGCCCTGGAACCTGTATTGTCCCTCCACAACAAGTAAAACTCTCCTCCTTTAAGAGTCTGCAGTCTGGCCCCAATGGCTTATAAATACCCACCGGCTTGTCTGTCTCCTCCACTTGTCTGGGGGTTCTCTGAGACTTAGATTCGAGTCTTCAAGAGAATATGAGCTCCTTCTCTATAGGATTATTACAAGGAACAAATGTGGTAATAGACACAAAGTGTCTAGTGATATGGAGGAAGATCAGCTGGTAATAACCTACCAGAGGTGAGATTCAGAGAAGAGACAAGAGACTGTAATAGCCTTCCAGCCCCAGATCTTTCCACAGCAATTGTTTTGTAACAACCTCTTTAACACAATGAAATAAAATCCATAGATAGTATAACCTAACTACATATTTTTTTTTAAAAAAAAATCAATACAATGTCCCATAAAGATAAAGGAGGTAACATAACAAAATCATATGCATTTGGCTAAATAAATGCTCAAAGGTGACTACAGAGAAGATATGGGAAGTAGAGAAATATTTGCACCACCTTTGCAGTGAGAGTGCTGCAATTTAGGAGACAATGTGACAATAGTTTCCTGAATACTGTTGGTATTTTTCCTCTATATTTGACATTTAGAAATGAGAGTAAGTAAATGCTTCCTTACAGTTATAACTATGAAGGCACACCATACCTGAGGGATTGCATTGGTATGTTTGGTTCTCTTGTTGGTTGGTTGGTTGTTCCTGTTTTGCTTTGTGTTTTTCATCTCCAGCAATTTTCTCATAAGGGGGAAAAATCTTTTAGCAAATTTTTAGCCGAATTTTAACGCCTTCACTGTCTCCTTGATAGAAACAGCTACACACCTGGAAAGTTCTGTGGGCTTTTAAGCCATGTATCAGATCCTTTGTGCATTCACACAACCTAGGTGGAAGCATTGATTCAAGGCATATATAACTAGACATGTTGCTCTTACATGCATGCTCATTTGAATCTTACGGGACACAAACTGATGCTTTGTAGTATGTAATGTTCTAACACAAGGCAAGATGCTGGGCATCTCTGCCACCCACTGGCTAATTACTAATAGCTTCCCTGAACACTGGGACAATCAAATATACTACCTCATAAATACCAAAAGTATTCGTCAAGGGCATCACTGCAGCAGCCTGACTGAACCTAGGGTCCACATCAAGGTCTCACTTGTGTCTTCTTACTGCCTCCCAGTCACAACTATGTCCAGACTATTCAAAAACTTGTCCAAGTCGAGAGGCTCAGAAAAGGCTGCAGGGCAAGCACGCTGCAGCATGGGCAGCCCCTATGGTGCATACTCCCAGCTGAGGCTGCCTCCAAGGATAATGTTTGTAGACTAAGTGTGAGCAAGAAAGGCTGACATGCCCCTAACGGCCACCAGCTGCTGTCATTTGCATTGTGCCCGGAAGCACAGCAAACCAGACTGGGCTTTGGGCTTCTTTCCCAGAGCAATGCAAGCTGAGCTCTGTTGCCAGCTCCCTGCATCCAAAATCCATAGTGACTTGGGTTCTCATGTCAGCTCTATTGCTGACTCTCTGTGTGACCTAGGCAAGGTGTCCTCTTCCTACGCTTCATGTACCACTCTAACAGAGGAATTAGACAAGATTCTCTTTACTGTACATAAAGTTCAAGTTACAAGAAAAGCTGCATCAAAAAAGAAAAGAAATAGTAGGCTCATCTTACACCTGGTGGGGACATCTCTAGTAAAATCGCTGCTGCTATTGCTATTCCATTTGCAGAATATAAATGGGCAGTTTTGCAGCCTGCACATCAATGGCTTGCATACTGATGACCAGTTCACTGTACAGTGAAATGAGTGTGTAAGGTAGACTGTAGAAGTTAAATTGTACATCAGCTTGAGCAGACAAAAGGAGCAGCAGAAAGTCGAGAAAAAACAGGTTGAACAGACAGATGAACCACGGTGTTAAAGAGTCTTGAACGTCCATGGGGAGGCATTCCAAGCCTTTGCATATATCCAAGGCATCCCAAGATGAGTGTTTCAAGTCAAGGGTAGTACCAAACCCCCTAGGTACATACTCTCTTTTTCCCTTATTCTGTGATAGAGTTTAATCTGTAAACTTAGCATAGAAAGCTTATATGACAATAATTAATAACAAAAGAAAACAAGGTCAGCATTACATTGCAATAAATTATGATCTATGAATTACTTACCCATAAAATTTTCTATTTATCAGTTTTAGGCTGGGATTGAACGTGAGTGCCTAAAACCAAAGAAAGTGAAATAAGGGATTGAGGGGAACTAGCTACTATTTGTGATGTAGCTATAGCAAAGTGGAGAAAAGGATCTGGTTTGAATAAGGGCTCAGTAGATCAGATGGGAAATAGGAATGGTATGAGATTAAAGCTGGAGACCAGTGAGGCATGTGGAAGCCATGGGTATCCTTCTAGCAGAGGGTAGAAGACCAAGGTAGGTCCTACTGACTCTTGTGGAAACTAGGACTGGAAAACTAGGAATCCAAGTACCTATTGTGTAAGAGGTACTGTGTACACGGTAATAGGTACA
Source organism: Grammomys surdaster (assembly GCF_004785775.1). Lineage (NCBI taxonomy): Eukaryota > Metazoa > Chordata > Mammalia > Rodentia > Muridae > Grammomys > Grammomys surdaster. The sequence continues at coordinate 5,214,428 of NW_021620842.1, read as the reverse complement.
AGGTACTGTGAACAAGGTACTATGAACAAGGAGGAAGTGACTTATACTTACAGGCTCTGTATCATAAGCCACTCTACCAGTCAAGGACCCAGAATAAAAATGTCCTTTCAGGATCCATAACATGGAGGTAGAAAATCCAAATGTTAAATCTCAGAGTATCTGAAGTACTTATTGATTCATTCACTAACACTCCGACCTAACACATTTGGGAGAAAACCCCCAAAGCCACATAATGTTCGTTGTATAAAACAGCAAACACACTGGCACATCAGTGGGATTATTTCAAGTCACAGAAGGCAGTGATAGGGGAAATATAACCTGAAAGGCTTTGAGGAACTCAGTAGTGGGAAAAAGCTGCTAAGTTCACTGGGACACCTTGGAATCTCAGTAAAAAAGCAAAAAGCCATAGGACCTGGAAAGTAACAGGGAGCAGCCAGACACCATCAGAGAGTCCAAGACAAATGACTTAAGTAGCCCCCAGTGCCACACCTAATACAGATGACAAGGAAGCCCAGATCTACCCAGCTTCTAGTCTCACAGTCAGTGACTTACTCTGTTAGCCGAAAATCCCTATTTAGCCAGCCCTCAAGTTCTATTTTAATAGGCCTGGCCAGGGCACCCCAGGGAAGATCACCAGGGGAGAAAAAGGCCTTTTGAAGATTATACATGAGCAAAAAGAGCAAGGCTTTGAACACTGATGGAGGTTCTGGGCGTCAAACTCCAGCTGCTACTGCACAGTGTGCTAGAAAATAAATGGACAAAGGATGATGGAAGAAGTAACTACTCCAAGAATTAGAAGAATTCAGATAATTTAGATTATTGCCGAAATACAAAGAGAGAGAGAGAGAGAGAGAGACAGAGAGAGAGAGAGACAGAGACAGAGACAGAGACAGAGAGAGACAGGGAGAGAGACAGGGAGAGAGAGAGAGAGACAGGGAGAGAGACAGAGAGAGACAGAGAGAGACAGAGAATATGAATCAAGCATGATGATGTGGTTCAGCTTGCTACCAAGCATGATGATCTGAGTTTAATCCCAGAATAGAATAGAATCAACTCTCACAAGTTTCTCTCTCTCTCTCTCTCTCTCTCTCTCTCTCTCTCTCTCTCTCTTGCACATGAATACATGCACACAACACACCAAGACATACAACCAGAGGCAGAACTGAAGTAAAAGCCTCCAAGCTCAAGAGTCTCGACCAAGTGCTCATTGTACTGACTCCTCCCTCCATCTCTCAGAGTCCAGATGCACCACAGCTTTCTCTCTAGGGATTACACAGCTCTTCCATCACATCTTGCATCGTGCTTTTCATCTCAGTTCATGATTCCCCAGGCACTACCCTCCTCAAGGTGTTTTTCCTCCTGGATCTTCATCCCTTGCTCCCCACAAACATCTCCATACCCTGCAATTCCACTTTCCTCCACATTCATCCTCTAACTCTGAAAGCTGACAGTCCTTGGAGCCCCTGTCCCACACTCTACATCCTTCCCAAGAAGGCTTTCTCTACCACTATTCTATCAGCCTTTGACACTCCAAAAGCCACACTCTTCAGTCTGTCAATGCAGGGACAAGCTATGCTACTGTGTACCTTATCATCTCATCGTTACAATTGCTATTCTCACTCATAGCCTCGCTTGCAGGATTCCCTCTATAACCTCTGCTTGCTCAAAAGTCAGTAAGCCTTCCCATTAGTAAATGGAAGAGGACAGAAGATATTACTGTCTTCTCACTAGCCTTTACTCCATATGTATGTGTCCTCTTAGCCAACTTGGAGTTCTTGGCTAATCACCATTGTCACCATAGTTAGCACTAACATCATAATTATCATTATCATCAATATAGCCACCACTATATTATGGACATCATTAGCGTACTTTGGGAGGCCATTACTGTCCATCCTAAAATCTTAAAAATACCATCAACCTCATTATCATCACCACCATTGTCATCATCATCATCATCATCTAAACTATCACTATCCCCATTATTACCATCATTTCCTTTCTCTACCCCAGTAGCAAGTATATATTCTAAATGCTCAATACAATAAATCTCATTTATTTACTTTTCGTTGCAATGAATTGGACTATGACTATGGCAGAAGTGATGCTGAAGCTAAGTCATAGAGTGCAAAAGCACTTCTGCCTACTTCGGAGACAGTTGGTCTTGGAACTCAGCAACCATGTGATGAGAAGCTTGCATAGAAAGATCTCTTGGCCCTCTGAGCATGATCACAGATGGCAGACAGGACCCACTTGCCAGTCATGTCCATTCACCATCTGTAACAGTTCCCTACAGCTGTTGTGACGAATTACCAAAGGCAGGTGGCTTAAAACAGCACACACATATCCCTTCACAGTTCTGGAAACTAGAAGTCCAAGATCAAGATGCCAGCAGAACCATGTGCCTTCTGAGGCTCTATAGCAGAGTCCATTCTTAGCTCCCGCTAGTTTCTAATTCCTTGACTTCTCATCCCATGACTTTACTCTTCTAAAGGTGTTCTTATTGGACCTATGTACTCTCCCAAAAGTCATCCATTTCTTTCTCTTAATCTCATTTGTACCTCCTCTGGCCTGCCATAGCTATAAGTGTATAAATACAAGAAAACCTCCCCATCTCAAAATTTTTAATTAATTACATCTACAAAAACTCTTCCTTTAGAAAAGATTGAATTTCTTAATATAATGGCATAATACCTTTTGAGGTCAGTATTGTGCATCCTAAAATCTTACAATTAAATCCCAACTTTCCCAGATAAACCATCCTACCTGAACTGAAGCAAGCTTCCTTATCCAAGCCTAGCCAAAACTTGAAGTCACAAGAAAAATTAATGATTATGTTTGCCTTAAACCAGAGTACTGAAGGATGGCTTGTTACACAGAAATAGCTAACCAATATAATATTCAGCTACATTGTTTCTTTCTTGCTTCATTCCACTAACTGGTTTAATATAGCTCACACCCCTTGTTTCTCAAATGAACAGAATATTCTTTCTCTCTATTGAAACCTTCACTATCTTATTCCTGATTTGATATCAGCTGAAGCCTTGGAATCCTTTTTCACAAAGACAATGAAAACAAACAGAAGAGAACTCCTGCAAATCCTACACCTCATCTGAGAGTATGCCTCTCTCTCTCTCTCTCTCTCTCTCTCTCTCTCTCTCTCTCTCTCTCCTCACATTGTAGCCCTTCCTCTTGTTAAGAAATGCAGCCCTCAATAACACCATCAGATCTCATCCCTCACTCCCCCACATCTTGATTCTCACCCCTTTACCAGATCATTTCCATCAACCTTAGAAGTGTTTTTCTGTCTTCAAATTCTCTTACCTTCTCTCTATTTCTCCTCCCCTTCTAGAATGAAAAGATCATTCATACATAGTCTACAAGCATTTCTTCTTAATGTTATCTTGAACCCAATAAGCAAAACTTAACACCACACACACACACACACACACAGTTATTAAAAAAAAAAAAAGTCCTGCTAGATCCTCTATGAAGCACTCTGTGGTGAAAGAAAAATTGCCAAAATCACCATCCTATCATATTTTATCTCAATTCATGAACAACATATGTAACTTCTCAGAGTTGTCAGAACAAATAACCACAAACCAAATTACTTCAGATGAAAGGAATTTGTAGGTAAAAGTCCTAAAGGTTATAAATTCAAAACAAAGTTGTCAGTTGTACAATTTAGCCTTTGAAGAAACCAAATAAAGGTACTTTCTTTACACTTCCAAGTAGTTTTAGCCTTGGTATCCTTGGCTTATAACTAAAAGTCACATGAGGTTCCTAGAAAGTATGAAGTTAAAGGACACCATTCAACCCAATGCAGTAACATTAAACATAATTCATCATTTTCTCTTAAAAACACTTCATTATCTTTCCTTCTAGAATACCTCGCTCTTAAGTCAATCACCACCCCTCTGCTTTCTAGGTTTCCAAGGCCTGATTCCTCAGATACACTCTTATCTTCTCTTTGCATTTTCCTTCCAAGTATGACCTCAAGGAATTTCATGATTCCTCTAGCAACTCCAATAAATCTCATCTCCAGGATCCCTAATATCTTACTAACACCCATGTTCAGTGTCCAAAGAACAACTCAAGATAAACTCCCCATTCTCCCTCTGCCATCCATACATCCCATCTTAGTAACCAAGAATCTCAAGACTTCTGATTGTTCTAGTTATAAGATTTTGGTCATTCTCAATTTCTCTCCTTTTTGTATCTCACCCAACAGCAAATCCTATTTTTCTCCAAAAATCTATCTAATAGTCAGTGGTTCTCACAGTCTGGATGCTAACCACTGGTCCAGCTCATCATCATCTTTCATAGGAACGAAATCAGAAAACTAGAGCTAGAGTGTGTGGGCAAATCTAGCCATCACCTGTTCTGTAAATAAAGTTTTATTGGAACACAGCCAAGTTCATTTGTTTACATGCTGTCTGTGGACAGATTTGCATTCTAGGGCAGAGCTCAATAACTTAATGGGGTCCATATGGCACTCAAAACTGAAAATATTTACTGTCAAATTCTTTACAGAAAAACATTCACCAGTCCCTGGACTAGATTATTAAAATCACAGGTCTTCCTATTTTCATTCCTGTCTCCATTATAGTCAATTTTCAATCTAACAGGAAGAATGATGCTTTGAAATTGTGAATCAGACTGTATCACTTTCCTTCTGAGAGTTTTTCTATGTCCTCTTGTCTTATTCACCCTAGTTTACCTGACCCTGCAGTGCTATCTCCCAGCTACCTCTCTGACCTGTTCTCCAGCTACCCTCTACCTTACATATCGCCAACTATACCAGATATGGTCCTGTCTAAGCATTCCAGCAGGCTCTTATTTCTATGATTTTGGATTTTCTGCCCTTCCTCCCCAGTATTTCCTCCCCTAAGTTCACCCTCACATTTCAGTGTCCTTAGGAGACCTTCCCTGACCACCTTGTATCAAAGAGCACCATTCCTCCAAGCATTTGCAAACCTTATTAATCTACTGTTTCATTCAGTACCATCTAATGTAAATACTTTCTCTTATTTTCTTTACTATGATCTCTCTTGCATTTTTGTCTTAAGGCACTCTGCAAGACACATGCTATTCTATCATCAGCATTTACCTGAGTGACTAGAACTGAGTCAGTGCATGGTAAAGATGTGCTACACAGGTCTGGGGGATAGCTGTTGGAAAAGTGATTGCCATATAAGTATGAGAACCTGAGCTTGATCCCCAGAACTCACTTAAAATCTGGGTACACCTATAATCCCAGTATTTGTGAGGTAAACACAGGCATTTACTTGAGACTCACTGACTGACTGGCCTAATCTACATGGAAAACTCTAGGTAGGTGAAAATTTATGTCTTAAAAGTTATACTCAGATTGTTCTCTGACCTTCACATACATGTACACACACACACATTTATTGAATGAATGAATGAATAGTTTACAAAATCAATACTTACTGTGCGTAAGTCCTAGGTTAAGCCTGTGACATGGATTAGATAGCTGGCCTCTCAACAGCCTTGCAGATAGTTACCAAAGCCTGGAGCCTCAAGGTCACTAGCCAGGATTCAAAATCAAGCAAACAACAAGGCTCAGCATCTTAAATGCCTCAACCTCCTAAAATTGCACTGCTCTGCATGTTTTAGAAGATATTTTCACTTGTAAATTTATGTCATTGACAAATCAAGTTTTCATCAATAAATGAATGGATAAGCAAAATATGCTTCTGACATATGATGACATATTACTTATAAAGGAAGTATTAGAAAGGAAAAAAAATTGTGATACGTGTTTCAACATGAATGAAGCTTAATGCTTTTTGCTAAGTGCAATAAGCCAATCACAAAAGAAGCCAGATGATATGCCTTGAGTAGACATACATATGGAGGCAGGAAAGAGGTGGTGGTTGGAAAGAGCTAGAGATTGTAGATGGATTGGAGGTTATCACTTAATGGGGACCACATTTCAGTTTATGAAGATGAAAAGAATTCTGGAGATCTGTAATTGTGAGGGCTACACAACAGTGACTGTGAAAAAATAAAAAACCCAATGGCTATGTAAATCATATCACTATCCCATGTAGTTATATATAAATAAGATAGTTAATTTTAGGTTTAATAATAATAATAAGTATTAAAAGCTGTCAAATGTGTTTGTTCTTCTGCTTATAGAGGAGGAATGTAAGGTTCAGAGGGGAAGGCAGACCAGATCTAGATTGTTGGAGGTAGCCATTTGAACTAGGTCTATCCTCATTGTCATTTCTGTTTGCTTCCCACCATCCTGACTCTTCCTATGGCAATAAAAATATTTCCATTAATTATTCATTGCATGTTACATACTGGATGTGTGTGTGTGTGTGTGTTTGTTTGTTTGTTTTTTCAGTGTATTTAAGTTGAATAAGAGCTTCCGAAAACTTTTTTTCTTCCTTATAGGGATATAGTCCTACCCAGAAAGCCAAGAGTCAACTACAGAAGCAGGGTAAAGCCAGCAGAGGGAGATAAGTCAGGGGATTGTTAATGTATTAACATATGCAAATTGGCAAGGGTAAAGAAAGCTGAGAAAGCTGCTATTTTATCATTTGTGGTAATTACAGTCATTTAGAGTGGTGTATCAGTGGGTTCCTGGAGGTAAAAGAGTCTTAGGAAGATAATGTGATGTGATTAAAAAGTTCTGATTAAGAACTGCTGTCATTTTCTTATGAAAAAAAGGTGAGTAAAGAGGCTGGGGTCAGAAGTGCAGCCATAGAGGTCATAAGGGTAAAAACCTTGGTCTGCCAAGACCTGTCTCTAATGCCAAGGACACAGAGATTTCAGAAAGACAAAGGGATCAGCACCTCCATGCCTTGTGACCCTCACAGAAGAGACACTAAAAATGGAGAGTCACACACACTGGGATGCATCCAATAACAGCCTCTGTAAAGCAGTACATCGAAAATGAAAAACTATCTCAATGGAAAAGAATGTTATGGAAGAGCTTCAAAAAACAAAGTGACAGAACGACAGGTTTTAGACTAGCAATTGGAGTTTCTAATTGATAGCAGCTGGGAAGGAAATTTACCAATATGGTTAACAGAGTATTGGAACAAACAATACGGATGGAGAACTTCAAAATGGAAGCAAAACGTGGGAAACTAATTTCTGAAGGGTGGAAACATTCAAGGCTGGAGCCCAACAGCTGACAGAAGAGACAGAAAGAGATGGCTTGGTCAGAACTGTGTTTTCAGGAAAATTCAGGATTTGGTGCGTTTGTTGAGTTAGTGGTATATTCATAGGGACATGGAGAGGAGCCTAGGGGACAGACAAGAGACCAAGTCCATCCAGCAAAAGTGAGAAACCTGGAGATTACCAATTTGAGATGTCCTGAGTCATGAAATTCTTCATCACATTACTGTGACCAAATACCTGATAGAAACCTAAGGGAGGAAAGATTGCTTTGTCTCATACTTTCAGAAGATTTCACTCCATCATGGTGAGGAAGAAACGGGTGTAAAGATAGAGGCTCCTCATATCACAGCAGACCCTGAAGCAGACAAAGCACCAGACCAAGATTTGGGTAAAGCCTCCAAAGGCTGACTTTCTGGGGAAGGTTGAAAAGGTTTCCTAGAAAAGCTGAAGGAATTAGACATACAAAACATGACACTGTGAAGACGTTTCACATTCAAACCATGACACTCCATCCCTGACCCCAAACTCTCATGGCCAACTCATAATTAGTCCAGCTTCAAGAATTCCCAAAGTCTTAACAGTTTCAACTATGATCAAAGATCCAAAGTTCAAAGACTCTTCTGAGGCTCAAGGCAAACTCTTAACTGTACATCCTTGCAAGATAAAAAGGAGGATTACACACTCCCAATATACAATGGCACAGAGTAACATTCGTTCCCATTCTAAATCACAAGAGTAGGAAGATACCAATTCTGACCAAAGCAAGATTAAAACTTAGCAAGGTTAACACCATATCCTGTAGTTTCATGTCTATTTTCTAGGACCAATAGTAAAATCATTTCTGAAATCCTGGGTTTAAGCAGTCCTAGATCTATAGTCTTTCCATTTACAGTATATGTAGCCTCCTTATATATGCCCTATGTGCAATTTTCCTCAATCAGATTTCCCACATCCCTATTTTAATATCTTGAGATTTCCATTGAAATTTAAGCTTTACTCTCACAGTTTCATGCTTCACTTTGACAGAGGAACTTCACAGGAAATCTGACTCTGCTATACATTGTCTAGCCTCCATGATTTTCCTTTAAAATCTAGGTGAAACGCCCCATGTCTTCACAGCTCTTGCATTATACATGTCTGCAAAAACAACACAACATTGACAACACTAACATCAACCAGATCCCTTTTGGACTACAGCTTCAGTTGCCAGAGTAATTGGGTGGTTGAACCTAGAAAAGCACTTCCCTGGGCAAGCTTTTCTTTTTCCATTTTGATAGCTGTCTTAGTTAAGGTTATCATTGATACAATGAAACACCATGACCAAAAATCAAGTGGTGTATGAAAAAGATTATTTGGCTTATACTTCTACATTGCTGTTCATCATCAAACCATGTGAGAACAGGAACTCAAACAGGGCAGAAACCTAAAGGCAGGAGCTGATACAGAGTCCATGGAGAGGTGGTTTAACACCTCCTTTCCCTGCCCAGTGGCTTTTTCAGCCTCCTTTCTTATAGAACCTAGGGTCACCAGCCCAGGATGGCACCATTCAAAATAGAGGCCCTTGTCCATCAAGCAGAAATTAAGAAAGTGCCCTACAGGCTTGCCTACAGCCCAGTCTTCTGGAGGCATTTTCTTAATTGAGTTTCTCTCCTCTCTTCTCAGATGACTTTAAGTTGTGTCAAGTTGACACAAAATTATCCAGCACAGTATCCTACATGATCTCTGGTTTTAAGAGAAATTCTTTTTTAAGTATATTTTCAGTTTTATACCACATTATAGATTTTTATAGATAGGGTCTGACCATTTTCTGAAATACCCTCAAAACACTTTTCCCATTATCCCAGGACAAAGTACTCAGATTATCTTCAACATTGCTTATTTCTTTAATAATTTTGTTTGCAACTTTAAATGAGCCATTTCTGAACATACTGCATATATTTAATATCTTATTTTTCTACTTTTTATTCTCGATTCTCAATGCAAACCTGGCTAAAAGCAGCTAGCTACAACCTTGTCCAAGCCTGAATGTTAGGTGGTGTTGCAATTTTCCTTGCCAAATCACTTAGTTCATTACTTTTGAGTTCAGTCTCACTCATATTCTCATAACAGAAGCAAAACATAGAGAAGTACTTTGGCAGAATGTAAAGTGAATGGCCTCCATTCCAAGAACAATAAAGTCCTTATCTTCATCTGTCAAGTCTATTTCCAGTAAAATCCTTGTTCTCACCTGAAACTTCATGAGTTCTTTACTGTCGACATTTTCATTGGGATTTTTGTCTTCCAAACTGCTATAGGAATCACGTGAGTCCTATGGATTCTTTAGAATTTTCACCGCCCCCCCCCAACCAGTTCAAACCGTCTAGGAAGCAGATGGTCACATTTATCAAAGCAATAACCCCATTCCTGTTACTAATTTTCTGTATTAGCTACTTTTTCATAACTATAACCAAATACTTATCAGAAATAACTTTAAGGGAGGAAAATTTATTTCTCTTCGTTATTTTAGAAAATTTCAATTACTCATGACTGGAGAGCATAAAGAGTTCATACAAGTGGCAACGTGTGGCACAGTCTCTTCTCATCTCAGCAGGAAAGAAGACAAAGAAAGTGCTGGAACCAAGACTAAATGGCACACTTCTATATCTGTTCTACTTCTTATGACCAAATCCCAGCCCTGAAAAGGTATCATAGCCTCCCAAAACAATGCCACCAGCTGGGGAAAAATTATTCAAGATATGCCCCTAAGAGAGATATTTAAGATTCAAACCATAGAAAAGATAACCTAATTTTCTCACTGTACATGTGAGAAAGTAGAGCTTAGGAGGAGTAAGTCACAAATTTGATGTCAAGCAGCTAATAAATTAAATTCAGAATGAGGTGCTAACACTCATGCCTGAGATCTTTCACTCTGAAATCTGAGTCATGTTTACTACTTAGACACTACCAGGTACTACTTAGACACAACCAGAACTACTTTAGCATCAGCAGGATTTCAAAGAGCAGAAACAAATCCATGATATCGTCGAGGGTGCCAAGCTCAAGGAAGTCAAGGCTATTGTCAAACTACCAACACACTAACCTATGGCAGAGATATATTTTATTCCCATACACATTATAATAGGTCACATCACTTCTATGCAGAGGACAGTGGAACATTTAGGCCTTTTACTAGTTGAGAACTCATCTTAGTAAGTTCTTTGTTTTGGAGGTTATACAGGGTTAAGTGTTTCTCTCCAGAACATATGGCAAACTACAAGAGATTCTTTAAAAAATTTTTCAACTCCAAGAGTCCATGATCTTTGAAGATTGAGATATAACTCCAAGAAAATCTAACACCTTTTCCCAAGCTTTCATTAGGGATTAATAATCATTTGTTAATTCCATCACAAGGAAAGACTCCTTTGTAAGACATTTTGATGGGAGGACTGTAAGAGCTGGAAGAAGAAATTTTAGAAGCACAAATGGTCTTAAAAGATGTAGAAAGCCAAAGCTCCAGCACAGAAATCCTAGAGGTAGGCATCAGAGTCCAGAGGCATTGAAGCAAGCCAGTATGGCTAAAGGCAAGATGAAAACAGATGTGGCAGAAAAATAACCAGGCTTGATGACATAGAGAACCAGAATAGTGAAAAGTCTCAAGCAGCAAATCAACACACATTTTAGAAAACTCATCTGACAGCGTGTCATGTTAACAGCACTCATTCCCTGAGATGTTACTGAAGAAAGAAGATACAGCTATACATTGGCTCCCACATGACAATGTGTGGCCCAGATGTTTTTATCATGGTCTGGGAAAGAGGTCTGCAGCCACATCAGGACCCAAGAATTCCTGGTGTCCTTCCCAGTGTGGGCACCTCATCTCAAAAATACCTGCAATGGCTGGCTTCTGCAAGTCTTAGCCGACACTGGCCCTGTGCACACCAGCCCCTCACATGAAGCCTCAGCTGGGCCTTACCACCAACAGATGGAGCGTTTGTTGACGCTCCGGTGACAGCTTGAAAACTCATCTCCTCCCTCCGAGCCGGCCCGCTCCACCTCGTCTTCCCATCTGCCATCTCATTTTAAACCTAGCAGAACAACTCGGCTAGAGCAATTCCGACTTTTTCCATCTGTGCCGAGTTAATTAAGAGGGTAATGAGAGCTGGGAATGAACGAGGCCTGCATTAATTCAAGATATGATTAAGAGAAACATTTCTAAAATATATATGTGCACACAAAGTGAGGCCGAATTATGTGCGTGTGCACCCCAGGTCACCTGCCTCATGGTGTCTGCAAACACACAAGGCCACCATTGGAGGACTTGAAGGAATTATCAGGGTAAGGACGAAGCAACATATAGCAGGAGGGTGGGGCACAGGAGGCAAAACAGAGACCATCTTAGAGTCTATTCCTTGCAGAGACCCTCCACCAATACCTTTGTATTTCCCCCTAGTATGAACCTGGCCCAGGACACAAGTGACACCAGTAGCAGCAAAAGCTTCTCTTTATTAAAAAACCCGCTGATTTACTTATGTAAGCATTCATCTAAAATAGTCCCAGATATATCAGAAAATTCTCTAAAGATAAACAGAAGAAAAACTACAGTCACAAACCCGTGCATACATATATCTGTCTCTCCTTAAAAAAAAAAGAAAAAGAAAAGAAAAAAGAAAAGAAAAAGAAAAAAAGTAAAAGAAAACCAAAACCAAACAAACAAACAAACAAAAAACTATGGTGTTGGTACCATTGGTAGCATTCATATTTTATCAATAAAGAAACTCAGGTTCAAAGTTATTGAAAGACTTGTCCAAGGGATCAGTTAAGAAGTGGCAGAGATAGGATTTTAGCTAAGATCTCAATGACCTGAAAACTAAACTATCCTGCTAATGACCCCAATGGTCAAAGAGATGAACAATGAGCACAGTGCTATGCTTTGAAAATAGAGGGAAGGGGGTGGGGTAGGGTCTTATCTGATCTTGGATGAATAAAGAAGAGAGAATCAGGGAAGGCCTCCTGGAGTGGGAAGAGTCAAGCCAAGCCAACTCTGCCATAATCTAGATTCAGCTTCTAGTTACTGAGTTGTCCTGAGTACCAAACAATACACCAATTATTTAATGTGCTTCAAGTCATTAACCTCACTAACCCTGATACAAGCATCAATGACCCCATATGATGAATGTAAAGACTAGAAGGATCAACAACCAGGTCTACTCAGTTTGTGAGCAAAGACAGGATGTACCCTAAAGTTACTCTGATGCTAAAAGGAACTCTGATGCTATATCTGATGGATATAGTACAAAGTAGGATGGAATGAGCAGAGGAGGTGAATGCCCTAGAGACATCAACACAAGACAGGACTAAAGAAAACCACAGAGGTTCATGGGCCTTCTGCTCTCAGAAATCTAGAATCCCAGATTCAAGTCCCTCTGTCAAGCTTCCACAAATACATAGCAATAACTCACCTTCTACATCTGTCCCACGCACTGAGAACCCCTTTGATCTAGGATTTTATTACCATGGCCAGTGTGTATCCATGGCCATGTAGAATGATGCTAGCAAGTGCAGAGGCATCTTCTCTCTGTGAACTGACAGTGTTTTTTTCTTCTTCTCCAACCTAGAAAGCCAAGCTTACATACTCTAGCATGTTTCCAAAGTCCATAACAATTTCTCCCTTGATTTTTCTGCTTGCAACTCCCCAACCCCACACTCTTATATCCTTGAATATACCAAGAAGCCTGAGTGGCCTGAAGGTCCTTCAAGGTCTCAGGGAAAGTTATTGATATTTAGTTATTTTAATCTCAAATCCTATCCTTGAAGCTACAAGCAAGGAAGTCATTCTAAGCTCCCCATCATAATACAGGTTTGGTCAATGATGATCACCATGTCCTGCATATTACAAACATTTCAGCAGTCATAGACTGAACCTTTGGCATCCTACTATTACAGGCTCAGGTACCCAACCTCAACAATTCAGATAAAGAGATAGTAATAGTGAAAACCAGAGAAATGACGTTTACTCAGTAAGGCCAAACTGGGAAGATGAACAAATAAGTAAATCCAGTGACATGGCACCCTAACTCAAGTCTATCTTTGAGATCAGACATGAAGTTTAAATAGAAAGTAAGAGATACACATGACTAAACAATCCTGGTCAAGGTGTGGTCTCACACATCATCATTGTCTCTCCTTTAGTCTTGAAGGCAAGCTGATCATAAAAGCCGTCAGAACTATGCAATATCTCATTCAGAGAAGTGGACTCCCTCTCTGTCTGGGACCAGGGCTCAGCCTTTTCCTTTGCTGGCATGAAATTCACAGGAAATTCAAATACCTTGATGACCATTGTTTCAGTGGTTGGTATCCTAGTTAGTGTTATTATTGCTATGGTGAACACTATGGCCAAAGCCGTTTAAAGAGAAAGGAGTTCAGTTTGGCTTACAATTCCACATCACCATTCATCACTGAAGGAAGTCAGGATTGGAACTCAAATAAGTCAGGAACCTAGAAGAAAGAAATGATGCAGAGAGCATGGAGGGATATTGATTCTTGGCATACCCATGATGGCTTACTCAGTCTGCCTTATTCTAAAATCCTGAAGCACCAACCGAGGAGTGGTAACACCCACAATGGACTGAGTCCTCCCCTATCAATCATTAATTAAGAAAATCCCCTTCAGCTTATCTTATGAAGACAATCTCTCAACCAAGACTCCCACCTTTCAGATGACTTAAGCATGTTTCAAGTAGACATAACACTAGCTAACCCAGTTGGAGGGACAAGAGGAGAGACACCGTGTCCCTCTATAGACCATTTCCTCCCACCAAAACCTGAGATTGTCTCTAAAATTCACCTGGACCTCTTCTCCTCCTAGCCAGTCTCCTCCCATCTGGGCTGTATCTCTTCTACTTCTCATTCCAATTTTCCTGCCACTGCTCCTCCTCTCCCAGACCCCCTCCAGACCTTCCTCTGCGCCCACTAGAATAACATAATTCCTTTGGTGTGGTTAGTGGACCATAAGAGGAAATCTGGTAAGGCTGAGCTGGGTTGGAGTCCCGGGACCCAACGGAATTGTAGGAGTTTCATCTGCTCCTGACACCAGACCCCTGTCACGTAACCACAGTCCTCCATAGAGAATTGCGATCATCAGTCGTGTAGGGGCAGTGCCCCCAAGCCCCTCCACATGCAGAGGAGGCATCCCTCGCATCTCAGACCAAGCCAATAGGAAGCATCTGCTGTCAGACACCAACCCACCCCCAAAATGTATAAAAGATTCTATCCAGAAGGAATAAAGGTGTGTGAGAATTACTCCATCACCTGAGAGCATCTGTCATATAAGTGCTGTAAAGCGTTCTGGAAAGAGAATGGTCTCCCAAGGCTTTCTCCACTAGATGTTCCCCTGCACCTCTGCTTGCTAGCTGATCCCTCAGAGACACTACAGTGGCCTGGAGGCAGTTGCACTTCTTCCTCCCTACTCGAACGCCTTGCCCTTCACTTGAACGCTCATCTCTGGAGCTAGTGTCCGGTGCACAGACCAGTACTTTGGGCATAGATGGTGTGGGTTTTTAAAAGACAATCTAATTTACAAATCAATACACATTTCAAATAAAGCATTTAGGCATGTGAAAAGGAGTGCATGATTTAAAAATATTTAAAATTCAACAAGGAAATGTACATAAAAACTTATTTTTGTACTGTGCTGTTGCTTTTCTGCCCCTGTGAAGGCAAACTGAAACCCTTCCAGAGGCCAAAAAAGGAAGAAGACTTTAAGAACACAGCAGAAGCCTTTCCACACTATGAATCCTGTTCTGTGTAGAAATTGTTTTCTTTGCATTCAGGGCGTATTTGTTGTCGTGGAGAAGAGGGAAACATGTTTCTGATGGCTGCCCTTTGCAGGCTTCAGATGCTCATCTGGACTTTGTTTTTAAAAGGCTGATTATATCAAGTCTTATGACTTGAGTATGAAGTGTCCCTCTTTGGCATATACAGTGGAACACTTGACCCATCACTGCTGGTGCTACTACTTGGAGAGGTTGTGTTATCTTTCAGACTGTGGCCCAACTAGCAGAAATGAGCAGACATAGGGACAGGCCTTGAAAATGGTATCTGCCTCTGGAACTCACTATTTCTTTAACAAAGATGTGAGAAGCTCTAGCACAAGTTCTAGATGCTGGGATCTCCACAATGCTTTCTCTGCCACATTAGACTGAAATTACAAGCCAAAACAAGTCTCCGCCCCCAACCACCGTAAGTTTGTTCTGTCAGGAATTTTATCACAGCTGAGAGAAAGTCATACACAAAATCAAGACTAGAGTGGGTCTGGAGCTGTGATTAAAAACTAAATGTATGGTTCATGGGCCATCAAAGCTGCTTTGCAGGAAGAATGCAGTAGAATTTGCCGCTGTGCACTAGAGAAGTCCTAGGATCCTGTCAAGAAACTTGAAAGGGCAATTACAGTGAAGTTTTAGGAGACTGGAATGCTGACAGAAATGCAGAGGGAAGATGGTGCTCATGAGCTTCAGACAGGAATCAAATCTCTCAGGAGCCATTAATGTTACATCCTAACAAAGAATTTGCCAGCTTCATTCCTATGTTCTAAAATTTTGAGTTGGTTAAATTGAAAAGTAATGAACTAGTTATCTGGCAGAGTGAATTTTAACTCTAAAACTTATGGCATGGTCATTGCTTACTATTCTTAGGCAGTTTTACAATGCAAATTGAGTTAAAAGGTGTGATAAAAATGTGTACTTTAAAAAGGAAAGGAATTTGAGCCCATTTAAAGTTGTAGACAAGGTGGGTGCAGGCAAAAACAAACAAATAAAAAACAAAACAAAAAAACAACCAAACAACCAAACCCAAAAGATCCCAAAAAACAAAAACAAAACAAACAAACAAAACCCCTATAGTTGTTAAGATTAGTGGTACCAGTGAGGAATCACAGAGTGCACTGAGACAATAAGAAAGACATCTTGAAGATGAGGCCCAGTCCACTGAAGGCTCTAATATGCAAAGTTGTAAACTCATTTGAAAAGTTATCACTTAATAGAAAGTTTCTGAACTAGGGCTATGTAGAAAAGGTAGTAAGCACCCTTTCTAGCATTTCTGTAGAAATGTTCTCTTCAAGGTTTAGACAGTCAGGCACTCAGCCATGGTCCAAGGCAATACAGATGTATCTCAAGCTGGCAGTAAATGTTGGTGTCACATTGTACTTGTTTCTCAGATGAAAAAATGTGAGAGTTAAAGAGTTGTGAACAATTTTCCCAAGACTTTCAAAAACAGCTGATGAGAACAGGTGATGTCTAGCAGGGTTGGAGTTTCTGTGTCGAGCTCCTGAACAAGACAGTAATGGAGATTCCAAGATGGTGGGGATGCCAAAATTTCTGGCAAGGAAACACCTGGCAAAAAAGGCACAAGCATCAAGTGAGGTTGGCCCAAGGGAGAACACCTGTGCTGTGGGCATCAGGGCAAGATGGGGCTAACCAAGCCCATTGGATCCCACATGAGGACACTGTGTTCCCAGGTGAAGGACATAGAGCTGTGGAATGCTTACCCAGATGGCTTGGTGTCTTGGTTTAATTTTGTCACTCCTCACTCTGCTCCCATTCTTCCCTTTTGGAATGATAATATTTACTCTGTGCCAGAGTAATAATATCAGAAACGTTATTTGTTATAATTATCTTATTTTAACACAGACTCATTGCTAAGAGATTATCTCAACTCTCATAGAAAATTCTGGTTTTGGGACTTTTTATGAATGTTGGAACAATTAAACAATGGAGACTTATGAGATCATATGCACATAGGTAACATTATACAAACTGAACAGATGGTATTTATATATTTAGGAGTGGTATGTGTGTGTGTGTGTGTGTGTGTGTGTGTGTGTGTGTGTGTGTCAATAATTAAAAAAGAAGAGAGACCACTAATTTGAGAGGAGTCAAAATGGCATATGAGTGGGGTTAAAGAAAGAAAGGGAATGAAAGACATGATGTAATTATACTATAATTTCAAAACAATAAGCAATTATTATAAAACACCTTGGGGCTTTTAACATATGAGTAAATCCATTTTACACTGTAAGATGTTCATGGGTCTGTCGCTCATGATCCTGAAATGTCTTCCATGGGCTCATGTATTTGAACACTTGATCTCCATGGGGTAGCACTACCATTCTGAAAAATTATAGAAACTAGAAACTAGGACGGTGATTTAGTTAGTGTATGTGGGAAACCAGCAGTGGGCCTCAAAGTTGACATCAGCTTCTAGTTTGTCTGATATCTCTACTTCCTGATATGTAAAGATGTAAGATGCCTCTACCACACTGCTGCAACTATGACCCTTCCATGCCTTCACTGCTATGATATACTGAGACTGACAGTCACAATAAGCCTTCCCTCCTGGCCTGGTTGCTGTTCTACTGCTATAAAGAGATATCATGATCAAAGCAACTCATAAAATAAAGCATTAAATTAGAGGTTTACTTACAGTTTCAGATTAGTCACTTAGCAGTATGACAGGTAGCATGGCAGCATGCAGCAAGCATGGTACTGGAGCAGTAACTGAGAGGTTTACATCTTGATCCAAGGAAGCAGGGAGGAAGGGAGGAATGGAGGAAGGGAGGGAGGGAAGAAGGGAGGGAGGGAGGGGGAGAAGAGGGACAAAGGGAAAATGGGAAGGAGGGAGAGTGAAACAGAGACAGAGAGATAGATAGAGAGAGAGAGAGAGAGAGACAGAGACAGAGACAGAGACAGAGACAGAGAGACAGAGAGAAACAGTGCACTGGGCCTTTGAAACTTTAAAGACTACTCCCAGCAGCAAACCTCTCCAACAAGGCCACACTTCTTTGGACTTATGAAATACCACTCTCTGGTGACTAAGCTTTCAAATATGTGAACCTCTGGGGGTCATTCTTATTCAAACCTCCATACTTGTTTATACTGCTTTGTCAGATATTTTAGTTACAGTGGATAGAAAAGCAGCTGATATATCAGGTTTTCAAAACAGTGAAGCAGCATTCACTTCATCTTCATTAAGGTGGTTACTACCATGCCAATATCATAGTTGAGCAAGAGTTTGATTCCCAGAATACCCATTAAGACATAAGAAGAAAAGCAAGGCCATGAAGCTGACCTCCAACGTCCATCCATACACTTTGTCATGCATACCCATGCACAGAGTTGGAGAAGGCAGCTAATCCAGTCCAAGCTCAGTAAAATGGTCACACTTGTGCTGTAAAATACAATATAACCAGCACTTACTTTGCTAAACAGACCCTAGACCTTGTCAAAAGTATGTGAGGAAACAAAAAGTGTCATATATAGCAAAATACTTCCTAACAAGGCATGCATATATGGGTATGGGAGTCGAAGCTCTGCCCTGGAAAGCTTTGTGCTTTGGGGAATTCTCTGTTATCTCTGAGAAATGGTGGTTGGCCACAGAACATCAGAATAATTCATTGTTTCTTGTTGCTATGATAGTATACTAGTTTCCTTTTGGACAGTTGAGATAAACAAGGAAATTAGTGGCTCTGTTATCTCATTAAACTTGACTTGTCAGACCAGAAAGAGTGTCAAGAATCCCCAGAAGAGGTCAAAGAGATGCCTCAGTGCTTAAGAGTACTAGATATTCTTCCTGGGGACACAGGTTCAATTCTCAGCATCCACATGGAAGCAAACAACCATTTTAACTCCAGTAACAAGAGATTTGATGCCCGTTTCAGGCATCCATGGGCATTGAATGCATGATATACAATCACACAAAACACAAATACACAGAAAATAAAAATTAAAAAATCTTGAAACAGAAAAAATTTTCCCTTGAAGGCACCAGTGAAATTAATTATATTGTATTTCACCCAGAAGAACAGCTGTGTTCACATCAGTGTGAGCATGTCACTAGCTGACAGCTGAGTGGTAGCTATGGAGATTAGGGGTCAAACAGTACTTGAAATTTGTCTCCATCATATGGACTTTCCTGTATTAAGTTGAGAAGCTAAAAACTACATGATGCCCTTTCAGTGATTGTTCAGAAAACAAAGCCTCATCAATGAGATTCAATAATGTGAGGTTCAGAATGAGTGAGGCATCAGTCATTTACTACCACTTCAAGAGGTGGATAACAACACAGTAATTAGTCTCATAGGAAAATGGAGAAGCTGAGGCTGTAGTTGCAGCCCTACTCTCTGAACCACATTTCAGGTTGTGTGCCCATTCAGTCCATAGACAGACTCATGACTCCCTCATCCAAGTTGTTTCTGCTCTCTTACATAAGTGACCAGTGCCCTCTACTAAATCCTCTCTTCCTTCCATAGGATTCTGTTACCATACCTATACCTGAAACCAAAATCCAATAAAAGTATTGATTCACCTTTATCTAGGCTCTGCAGAAGATTCCAGATGTCAAGAAGAGTGACAGAGTTCAACTCAAGTAGAAGCTCACAGTCCCTGACCTAACCCTGCTACTATTTTTGCATACAAGGAGTGCAAAACAATGACCACTGTGGTGAGTTACAGGTTCATTTTCCTGATGAACACAAGGCAAGAAAAAGTCTAGTAGCACTTCCTGCTATGGGAATCCCCCAACTCCATCCAGTTTCTGTTCAAGCTCCTATGTGGCCCTGTAACTTGGCCACAGTTGCTTGTACTGAGCCAATTTCCTGAGCTAAACACATCTTAATACATGAAACCCAAGAAAGCTAGGGAATTTTGCCTAGGAGCATAGACCTACAATCTGTTGAACGTTGAAGAGCATATATGAAGTGAAATACAAAGATGCATGGAGTAAGGAGAAAGAGATAGGAGGAGGAGGAGAGGTAGGGACAAAAGAAAGAAACTGGGGGTAAGGAAAAAAGAGAGAACAATCAGTTTATGGAAAGGACATTTGGAAGCCTAGAACATCTGTTAGTATGGTGAAGCCACATCCATGCCCTTGGATTCCAGAAGGAGTTCAATATCCTTACAGTAAGTCCATTTCTCTTCCTCTCTTTATTAAGCTGTATGTTTGTCCATTGGAAGTCACAAAGCCCTGTAGGATAGAGATGACTATTATAACTGTCTGTCTAGGAGACACAAAGTTTCTCACTAGACACAAATATTAACAATTATATTGTGGGTAAATATGAGCAGGTGTCTGGGGGGGTGGGAAACACAGTCCCCAATGACTTAAAATCAAAGCAGGGAAACAAAGAGGTGGGAAATCCCACACAGTGCTTCTAAACAAGTGTAATGTTGTTGTTGTTGCTGCTGTTGTTGTTGTTTAGGGTGGTGGTGCTTGGCTTGTCATTGTCCAAGGTGCTGCATACTCCAATGGAAATAAAGCAACTTTTAGACTCATGGAGCTTGAAATGGAAAGAAGAACAATACATGACTACAGACTGTTTTAAGAGAAACAAAAAGGAAAAGAGGGAGGAGAAGAAAAGAAGAAGAAGGAGGAGGAGGAGGAGGAGGAGAAGGAGACAGAGAAGAAGCAACAACGACAAGCCTGCCAGTGGTGGTACATCCCTTTAATCGCATTACTCTATGAGTTTGAGGTCAGCCTCATCTAAAAGTGAGTTCCAGGACAGTCGGGGCTGTTATACAGAGAAACCCAGTAGAAAGAAAGAAAGAAAGAAAGAAAGAAAGAAAGAAAGAAAGAAAGAAAGAAAGAAGGAAGGAAGGAAGGAAGGAAGGAAGGAAGGAAGGAAGGAAGGAAGGAAGGAAGAAAGAGAGACAGAAAGAAAGAGGGAGGGAGAGAGGGAGGAAGGGAGGGAGGAAGGCAACCTATAGAGTGTTTTTAAAGAGAAAAAAAGAAACTCAGTTTGGATGAGGAAGCCTTCTGTGAAGGTGAAGTGCATGAATTCAGACAGGAGGAAGCAGAGATTGGAGTGAAAATTGGAAGGCAGTCCCTTTAGTGGAAGAGTAGGAGAGTGTAACAATGTCCTGGAGTGGGAACAAGCTTCGCAATGAAGCATGAAGAAGATTGATGTGACTGTAAAAGAGTAGAACTAAAGAGATGGCTGGGTTTAGCCCAAAGAGAGATCTCTAGAATGGAGCTCAGCCATTTGGATTTTGTTCTCAGTAACTCAGAGAAATGCCTCTTGAACAATATGGGAATAAGATTTTGATGTATGAACCTCAATGGATCATGGGATACTCAGGGAACATTTGCATTTATGCCTGGGAATGACTAAAGCTGGAATCCTTGACCCTGCTTTATACAAAGCCCAGGTTCACCCACAGAGAACTACTAATCCCTTGTGTGAGCATAAAAACGTTAGCTCTCTTAAATGGTCTAGATTGGCTGTTGGCATGAACCTACAGGTATCCAAGCCAACTCCAGAGCAGAAGTCAAACTAGCAGGAGTAACCAAACAAGGGCACTATGAAGAAATGCCTTTTCTAGAAGAAGTAGTCATGTGACCACTTTTTCCTGTTCCTGCTGAACTTCCATGTTTGAAAATTTGAAGCCCATGCTGGGCAAAGTAGTTCATCTGGGGGCCATTAAATGAAATAGCATCATCTTTTAAACCAGTAGAGCCAACAGTTACTCTCAATGTACACATGCCAAGACAAAGCAAAGAACTCTTTTTTAAATTATCTTTAATAATTGTTACAGTCCATTAGCCATCCCCCTCTAGTTCCGCCCTTTGACAGTTCCTCATCCTATTCCTCCTCCCTCATCTCCAAAATAATGTCCCCACACTGCCACATACCTCCACAACCCACCAGGCCTCTCCATTCCCTGGGGCCTCATGTCTCTCAAAGGGTTAGGGTGCATCTTCTCTCACTGAGGCCAGACCTCTGCTGTATATGTGTCAAGGACCTTGGACTAGCTAGTATATGCTACCTGGTTGGTGGCTCAGTGTCTGTGAGATCTTGGGGCTTCAAGGTAAAATAAAGGACTCTTTAAAAACAAACAAGTTATTGGGTAGGGCAATGGTTCAGTGAGTAAGAGTGCTTGCAATACAAGCATAAGAACCTAAGTTTGAATCCCCAGTCTATCTCCAACACGCTCATGCTTGAGTCCTTCCCTGTTACTTTGATAATGGGGCCCAATCTCTGGGCAGCTGTACTATATAGAAACACTTGCAGACTTTTTGATTACCATTTTAATTACTTAATTAACTTATTTACTTACTGACCTTTTTATTTATGGTTCTTTTAGCCTCTTGGACAGTTCTATCACCTCCTTGGCAGAAGAATGTCACCATTATTTCTAGGAGAGGAAAAATAGCTAAGCTGGAATACCCAGAATTAGGATTTCTCCTCCTTCAGGATGACTAAATGTTTTAAAGCTTTAAAATGTTGGTATTTGAAAATCTTTCATAAGCAACTCCTCTTCTCTCATATTCCCCATCATTGGGAGCTGCTGAGGATCCTGAACTTGATATATTACATGACTGGCTTCTCACACAATTTGTAAGACAGGCCTGTCCAGTGATGTGATCCATCGCCAAACATTAGCTCACAGTTGTAGAGTGACAAGAGAATAGAAGAGTAGTCACCCAATGGTTTGAACTGGTACCCTGGCCTGAAATCCCTAGATTCCACTCTGTGAGGGTGCTGGGTGAGGGTCAGTCATAGTGGTCCTTCTTGTCAGTGTTTGATACCTAAACACTGCTGCAGAAGCCAGCCTGGGCCACTAGGTTATGATTCAGAAATGAGATGTTTGTAGTCTTTGAGCAAAATTGAGGCCTCTGGCAGGGACACTGCTGTAAGCAGGATTTGTCTCAGAGGCTCACGCAGCTCAGCATGAGAGGAGATTATTCTAAATAACATACAGCCCAATGTGACATTATTATTCTTGGACTCTAAATCAATAACCTAAATAAAGTAAATTATTAGGTCTGGGTGGCATAAAATATGGGCACAGACAAAGAGACTTAGGGGACAATTTGCTCTAAATCAGTTTAACCACCTTGCAGCTTCTCGAATTACAGTCTTAATCTAGCACATTAGCGAGATTAGTACGTGGTTTTTACAATTAAACTGCATATTTTATCACGTCCCTTCTTTCATGCTATATAAACTTCTAGGAAATTACAGACTCATAAACTTTAGCATAAAGTATGAAGCAGTAGGAAGCAGACAAACCAAGAAAGACATTTTGGGCTAGGTCTGAATTCCACATTCCATATTTTTATGTGATGTGAGAAAAAGTTCCCCATTAATAAACCCATTAGGGGGAAAGAAATTTCAGAGAATGGGTTTAGAGATGAGTCTCCTGATGCACATAACAGGATACCCTGGGGAATCACAATATTACTTATTGCAAAGAGGGAAAGTTTAAGGCTTTTATTCTAAATGGGTTTGAGTTGGAGTAGTAGGCTATTCTTTGTGAGCAAGAAAGTCACATGATCTCCTGAGTACGAAATGAATTCTAGCCTCATCATGCCCTAATACATATTACTTGGGATTAGACCCATCACCTGAATGAAAATAGTTTTTATTTCTTAATTTTTAAAGATTTATTTTTAATTATAATAGTTGCAGGGTTGTGTACATGTGTGCAGTGCATACAGAAGCCAGAAGAAGGCATTGGGATCCCTTAGAGCTAGTTATAGATGCTTGTGTGTTGCCTGATATAAGTGTTGAGAACCAAATTCTGGTAGTTTCTAAGAGCAGCATGGGCTCTGAACTTTTGAACCATTTCTCCAGAACTACTTTAAGTGAGTATTTCCTGGGAACTACTTCCTGTGACTTTGTCTTTGTGATATCTAAGAAACTCAACCTCCCACACACTGGAATATTGTTGGGAGCCAATTCTGAGCTGAGGGCGGCTATTATCTTTGCAGCCATCTTGAGCCATATACCCTGACAAGAGACTTGTTTACAACCGCTGAGCAGACTCTGATAATTATCTTGATCCTTTCAGTCAAAGCCAGGCAGTGGTAGCACACGCCTTTAATCCCAGCACTTGAGAGACTCAGGAGGGATATAAAAGGAGCAGTCAGAAACAGACTAGAGAGCAGACAGACTAGTCTCCAGACTAGTCAGAGCAGACAGACTTCATCTCCAGACAGACTCAGACAGATTCAGGCAGACAGACAAGACAGAGCAGACAGACTCAGACTCCGTCTCCAGCAGACAGACTTCATCTTTGACTAGACTTTGTCTTGTCTCCATTCTTCGCGTCCCTGTCCCCACTCTCTCTCTTGCTCCCTGACCCATGGACCAGAGCAGCAGAACAGCTCCTTACAGAATATATCCATATATAGCATGCAAATCATAATGCACATAAGTGCATCTACATGAAAACACACAAACGAAGTCTTTCATGTACTAACTAAATTGACCTAAGATTAGGACATGTGTCATGAATTAATAAGAAGCTGTGCATGAGAGAATCTTGTAAAACAGTTTCTATGCAATGAGACAAGAAGGCTGAGAACTCTTAAACCAAGGGTCTCAAAGCAAGGCCCTGAAGAAGTACAACAAGTTTAATGAAAGAGAAGATACTTCTGCTTCTACCTTTGGAGATTAATAGCATCTAACAAACCTGAATGCAATCTTCCCTCCTCCACAAAGAATCTACCCTGAATAATTATTGCAGAGAGTGACTAGAATTTTGCACATGCATGCACATGTATGTGCTCATGCACACACATGTACACACAGAGGGAAGACTGAAGACTGCCAAAGAGTAAGCTCTTTGTAAGTTCCAACAGGAACAATTTTCAAATAAATACTATTTTTGTTATTTGCGTAAGAGTCAAGGTGGTCCTAGGAACTCAACTGAGGAAACTCAAATAGCCAAGAAGCACTTAAAGAAATGCTCAACATCCTTAGTCATTAGGGAAATGCAAATCAAAACAACCCTGAGATTCTACCTCACACCAATCAGAATGGCTAAGATCAAAAACTCAGGTAATAGCAGATGCTGCCAAGGATGTAGAGAAAGAGGAACACTCCTCCATTGTTGGTGGGATTGCAAGCTGATACAACCACTCTGGAAATCAGTCTGGTGGTTCCTCAGAAAATTGGAGCTGAGGACTGAGCTATACGACTCCTGGGCACATACCCAGAAGATGCTCCAACATATATCAAAAACATACACTACAATATGTTCATAGCAGCCTTATTTATAATAGCCAGAAGCTGGAAAGAACCCAGATGTCCTTCAACAGAAGAATGGATACAGAAAATGTGGTACATTTACACAAGGGAATGGTAATCAGCTTTTAAAAACAATGAATTTGTGAAATTCTTAAGCAAATGAATGGAACTAGAAAATATCATCCTGAGTGAGGTAACCCAATCACAAAAGAACACACATGGTATGCACTCACTGATAATTGGATATTAGCCCCAAAGCTCACAATACCCAAGATTCAACTCACAGACTACATGAAGCTCATGAAGAAGGAAGACCAAAGTGTAGGTGCTTCGGTTTTTCTTAGAAGGAGTAACAAAATACTCATAGGAGCAAATATGGAGACAAAGTGTGGGTCAGAAACTGAAGGAGGGTCCGTCCAGAGACTGCTCCCCCTGGGTATCCATCCCATGTACAGTCACCAAAGGCAGATGCTGTTGTGGATACCAGGAAGTTCATGCTGACAAAAGCCTGACATAGCTGTCTCCTTAGAGGTCTGCCAGACCCTGACATATTCAGAGACAGATGCTCACAGCTAACCATTGAACTGATCATGGGGTTCCTAATGGAGGAGTTAGAGAGAAGACTAAAGGAGCTAAAGGGGTTTTCAGCCCCATGAGGAAAACAATACCAACCAACCAGAGCTCCCAGGGTCTAAACCACCAGCCTGGAAGTACATATGGAGGGACCCATGGCTCCAGCTGTATATATCAGGGAGGATGGCCTTGTCAGGCATGGGTGGCAGAAGAGGCCCTTTGTCCCATGAAGGCTGGATGCCCCAGTGTGGCGTAATTTGATGGCAAGGAGGTGGGAGTGGGTGGGTTGGTGGGGCACATTCTTATAGAAGCAGGAGGAGGGAGGATTGGATAGGGGATTTCTGAGTGGGGGGAGAAATGGGGATGGGGATAACATCTGAAATGTAAATAAAATATCCAATAAAGGGAAAACATTTGCTTTAGAAAGATGAAGTGTTTTGTGAGGCCTTTTTTGTTTGTTTGTTTACTTTGTTGCTTGGGTTTTGGTTGTTTGGCAGTTTTTGTTTTTGTTTGCTTGTTTTTCCTCAGGGAGGGGTTTCCTCTGTGTATGCCTGGCTGTCTTGGAATTTGCTTTATGGACCAGACTAGCCTAGAACTTAGAGTTTCTTGATAAGTGTCCTTTAAGTGCTTCCCAAGTGCTGTGATTAAAGGCATGAGCCACCACACTAAGTTCAAATGAAGTGTTTTCAAACACAGATATTTATTACAGTCCCCTGAGATAGAAGAGATGGCTCAGCCATTAAAGGCTAGGCTTACAAGCAAAAATATAAAACCTTAGAATACTTTAAAAAAAAATTAATGTATTGAGAGTTGAGTCTACACCTCCCCAATTCCGCTTCCATTGATTTGAGAGTATAGCCTAGGAATGAGTGTTAAAAGCTCTCCTGGTGTTTCTGATGAAATCCAACCTACATTAAGCCTGTTTTGTTACCATTATGATTTAAATCTAAAATGTCTCCTAAAAGACTCATGGTTTGAATGTTTGGTACCCAATTTCTGAAGCTATTTTGAAGGCTATGGAACAGGTTGGAAGGCAAGATATAGCTAGCAAAGTATGTTATGGAAGCAGGCCTTTGAAGGTTCTACCCAACCACCTTCACCTCTGCTCTGTCTTTCTCTGCATATTGCCTACAATAATATGAACAACTCACCATATCATACCCTCTCCTATAAAGCAGGATCCACTCCACCATGCCATTCCTATAGTAGTGGACTGAAATCCCTCTGAAACCATATGTCAAAAAAAGTATTCCTTCCTTATGTTGATTCCACCAAGTGCTTTGTCATAACCATGAGAAAAGTAGTTGATATGGATTAACGACATTATTTCTCATCTGGAACTGTGACATTAACCTTTCAAATAGGTGATGGCCAGATACCACCTATTCAAGCTTCATTCTTGTATAGAACCACACCCAAGACCGGAAAAAAACAGCCCATAGAAGGTAGTCTTGGCATATGCAGCCACAATGTTGAAATGAGCTCATCTGTACCAACAAATATGTTCTAAAATCTTTTAATATACTTTATTTCTTCTCCCATAATAATTACTGTTGTGGAATAGACACTAGTTCCTCATTTTGTTAGTTATAAAGCCAGGAATTAGAGAGGTTCAATGACTTTTCCAAACACAAACAACAAATGAGTGATGGAAACAGAATGGTACTTGTGTTTCTGAGATCCATGACTATGGAATACAACTTCGTGGGAGCTTTGTGTGCAGGCCTTTATTCTGTCTGAGCATAAGTCCTGGGGTTACTACTTGTTGTCTTCTGAGAGAAGGATACTCTTCAGCAAGAACAATGCAACAGCAACTCACAAGCTAGTCACGTGAGGCACAGTCGTTCCAGAGCCCCTCATCCTGGAACTCACATCTATTGCCCACTCCATGCTACCATAAGTACCCTTTGGGCTAAAAGCAGCAAGCAAGACTTTAAATTTTAGTGAGGCGGACTCACTCCTGTCTTCTGGAAATACTTGAAAGAAAAATGCATGCAAATCTTTAGGGAATTGGCCAGCTTTGGGGTTTTATATAGGAGTATCATCTAGGGGGACAGACATGTTAAATAATCACAATGCCCTGGAGCTCTGAATCATTTGCATCCTAGTCTTTGGAATAGGACCAGGTGTCAGCATACTTTAAAGTTCTCTGGAATCTATGTTGTAGAAACCACTATTTAACCAAATTTGAGAGCCACTATCCAAACCTTAATTTTCTAGAAAGTACAATTCAAAATGATCCTACCTAAAACAAGTGGATTCACCACTTGAGTCTCTGTCTAGGTCATGAAGATATCCTGGAAGAGTTAACCCTTGATTTTGACTGTGAAGACAGAAAATCAGGAGCAACAAGACAGCCACGAGACCTTTCCAAGATCCCAAAGTCTAAGAAAGTTCTTCAGTAATTAAATTGTCTCTGTAGTTCTCCCTCCTCTTACTCCTTCCTTGTGTCCTCCAGGACTGAGCAGAGCACTCTAGGCAAATGCAGCGTGGAGTGAAGAACATATGTCCTGCACACACTATGTGAGCATTTCTCTTCTCTTTACCAGTCTCATCAGGAAATAAGTTCTCTCTGCTTCCACATTTTAGAGATGAGCAGATGGCAAAAGTTTTGATTCAGGAATAATGTCCACTTGAATAGTTCGTGCTCAAGGGCTCTTCATTGTCATTAAAAAGACCATCACAGGATCACAATCTGGACACTTCAGAAGTCCCTGTTTTATACTAAGTTTAATTCTTTTCCCAGCCCAGCCCAACACAGGATAGTTTCTCCTGATGGGACTCTGAACACTGCCCTCTCATTCTGAAAAGCTCTGCTCCTTTCCAGCCACCATTACCACTGTTACAAGTAGAACTCAGCCCCGTGTATTTCCCATGGATGGACTTCAGCCTCCTTAGAGTCCAAATTCAGTCCAACATTCCCTCTTTCCAGCATAATTTCCATACTGTGACATCATAGCTTTCAAGAAGGTGCTACTGACCATACTACATCTCTGCTCACCAATTTTCAATGGCTTTATATAGCTACAGCCTCCACCCTTCATGGGACAACTTAAAATGGTGGCACTGGTTGAACACATGGATGAGCTAGTTTCTCCTTGTTAGAAGTGGGTACCTCTGGGGTTGCTGGCCAGTCCAAGACCAGGCAAAGAATCTCAGCACCTCTACAAGATATCTGCATCTGACTGAGAAGCCTAGCCTTCAGCCATGGTTCCCCAATATGTATGAACATCAAAGTCATCTAGGATCTTTCCAGAAATACATATTTCCAGGATTCCTTTGACTACAAGTTCTGTACCATCAGCACCTAATTCAGAGTCTTTTCCTATCAACATACATATATATGAATAAGCACTTATCCATTGTCTTCCTCCTCACCAGACCCCAAACTCTAATTGTTCTGCTGTATACATACTCCTTGTAGCCAGAAAGGTTTCAGAGATCTCTTTTTAATACGGACTTGGACTGATCACCTTCTTTAATAGTCATAGTGAGCACTGAGACAATGCCTGGAACATAACATAAGAAACATTGTTTGAAGGTGGATGGGTGGATGGTGGATAAAAGGATAGGTGGTGAAGGAATAATAGATGGATGGGTGGACAGATGCATGATTCATGGACAAAACTTTGCCCTATTGGCTCCTCAATTTTACTTTCCACTATATCTCCAAAAGATATAAAAAATCAAAAGACGCAATGACAATGCCCTTACATGGCTTTTTCCTTTTTACAGAAGATCTGTTTCACTGTTTGAACAGGGTTTTCCTACCGATGAAACATTACCTTCTTTAAAGAAAGAAAAGGTATGCTTAAAAGGTTATTTCCCTAAGAGACAGACTATGGCAAAAATAGACGCTTTCTAGACTTGCATAGTTCCCTTGGCTACCTGGGGAAGCTGCACTCCACCCAGGGAGAAGATTAAAAGCTGCTTTGTTATTATGCACATTTCGTCATCAAGCTCAGGAAGCCAAGCAAAGAGAAGAGTCATGAGCCCAATCCAACAGCACTGTGGCTGAACCTAAGGAAGGTTTAAGGAGAGCCATGTGGAACTATTAAAAAGAACACACAGCTGCACCTCCCACAGAGAATTCACTGTGTCCCAGGTGCGCTGCTGAGATCTTTGTGAAGTGTACCCTTTAATCTTCACCAAATCTGTACTGATGGCCTCTAATTCTACACGGATTGAGTTCAACGTCTATCTGCACCATCGTATGTCTGTAAGGTGCAGGGCACAGTATATAGTCCCTGACTTTTTCTGCTCATCATCTGTAACAGATATAATGCTCTTACATACTGCATGGAGTTGGGAGGAAGAACAACTGATTGATGCTTACTATACACATAATATTCAAATAAACCACAGCTTAGAGAGAGTAAGTGACTTGCCCATATTGCACTGTGAAGAAGGGATTTAAAATAAGTATTGTGGAGCATGAACCACTCAAGTCATTCTTAGTTAACAAGATGACTCATTCAATAACGGGTGAAGGACACTGTGCCATGGTATGTGAGTCTTGAGGATACTACAACGTAGGGATGAAAGACCCTTGGACTGAAAGGAATTTTCTAGAATATTGTGACAATAAAATTAGCTAAAATTTCCAGGTTTCCAGAAATAAATAATATCTTAATAGACTTGAAAAGAAATTTAAAACAAGAAGAGATACACAGCTATATCAGAAATGTAGTCAGTCATTCAGTGTCTTCCTAAAAAAGACCAAGTATATATACACTCTTTCTCTCTCTCCCTCTCTCTCTCTCTCTCTCTCTCTCTCACACACACACACAGAGAGAGAGAGAGAGAGAAAGAGAGAGAGAGAGAGAGAGAGAGAGAGAGAGAGAGAGAGAGAGAGAGAGAGAAGCACACACAGGCACATTAGTGCCATGGAATGAGAGACAATAGGAATAAGTTCAATGGATTATATTAATGTTGATACTCTAGTTACAATCTTATACTATTATTTTGCAAGCATTACCAGTATAAAAACTGAGTACAATTTTCAGAGGATTTTCTCACATTATTTCTTATACAACTTAGTAACCTTTAATTATGACAATAAAAATTCAATTAAAACTCAACAAGAAATAAAGATTCCAATAGAAAGGTGAACCAAGTATACAAACAGGCAATTTGTGGAGGAGAAAACACAAATGTCCAATAAACACTTGTAGAGATGATTGAACTAAAACAGTGAGGTGGCACTTCACACCAGGTTAATTGCTAGGTTGATTTTTTTTGTACAAGTATTACAACACAAAATACTGGCAAAGATATAACAGCAAGATATCCACTCACTGGTACTGAGGATACAAATTGGCACGAGCACTGGGGAAAACAACTTGGCAGCATTTAGCAAGCCACAGCTGTACACATCCTCTCAGCAGCACTGCTTCCAGGTTGGTGTCCTAAAAATGTGTGTGCCTGAATATACACGTACATAGTATGTATTCACAAGATGACACAAAGGCAAAGAGTATAGCTAAATAGCCAAATGATCCTTCAATAGACTTGACCCTGCTCACTTGATAAGGCTGAAGTGCAAAAATCAATTAAAATGGCTAAAATAATAGACCTCTGACCTCCATGCATCTGCTAAACTCAACCATAAATATGATGCGTTGAAAAAAGTGCCAAATAATATGTTGTAATCATGTTTATTTCAAGATATGAGACCTCCAAATCATATTATGTGTTGCTGTTATAAATGACATAAACATTCAAACACATGCATATATATGTTATGTGTGGTTGTATAACATATATAATATGTATTATATATGTATATAATATGTAATATATAATACATTATATATGGCATACATAGAAGGATAGGTCCTCTTGGCCAGAGACTTGAGGAAAAAAGTACCTGAAACATTTTATTTTTTTAAAGAAGAAAGACATGCATGATTGAAATATATACATACACACATACATATACATACACACACACACACACACACACATTTTTTCTATATTAGTGCTTAGGGATTATGCCATAATTTAAAAATAAAACAATGACTGTGAGAGTATGTAACTCCTGATCTAGCAATTCCACCTTGAGGAATTTAGGCGACAGATAATTCATTCATATTCATGAACAAATATTTGTATTGTAACATTGTTTGCAATATCAAAAGCCAGAAAAGAACCTAAAAGTCCCAATGAAAGTGGCTATACAAATTATACAGCATGCACAAAACTGAATGCCACATATCCATTGCAAAGAATTACACAGCTCT
This sequence comes from Grammomys surdaster, assembly GCF_004785775.1. Classification (NCBI taxonomy): domain Eukaryota; kingdom Metazoa; phylum Chordata; class Mammalia; order Rodentia; family Muridae; genus Grammomys; species Grammomys surdaster. The sequence goes on along the minus strand of NW_021620842.1, from coordinate 5,182,451 downwards.
ATCAAAGCTAATAGGAGGTCATTTCTACTACGTATTTTTTGATGGATACCATGCAAAACACTGCACATTATGCTCCTCTGTGTATTGAGGCATCTGTGCATATGCATGGTTTTAAAAGATTGTTTTTTTAAAAAAAAAAAACTTTCATATACATGCTGTAATGTGTTGTGGAGTAGCCCCTAAAAGTTTGGTCATCAGCTTGACACTGGAGAACTGGAAACCTTAATATGTACAGTCGAGAGGGAAAACCTTGAGTGAGTAGAATAAATGCCTTTAAGGGTAAGAATTGAAACCGTTCATACTCTAGCCCCTCCCTTGTTCTTTCCTCTCCTCTCCACACTTTCCCTTCCCACCTCTAAGCCTTTGAACTTCAAAGAAATAAGCATTTTCTTTCACCACTTGCCCTCCACCCCTACCGTGATGTTCAACATGGCTTGCTGCAGGCTGATAGCACCCAGGCAACTAATTGTTGATGGAAACCTCTGAACACAAATCACCCTTTTCTCTATATCAGCTGTTTGTCCCAGGTGTTGTATTGTAGTGATGGAAAGCTAAAGAGTATGTCACAGAGAAACTTACAAAACAAAGTGATGAAGAATAGACTGAAGAAAAGGATTTTTTTAGAGTCATATTTTCTGGTTGAAACATTATTTTATCAAGTATACTTTCATGATTCAATTTTAAAAAATACTTTAAGCAAACAGAAGTAAATTACAGTCACAGATTCTAAAACAACCTCCTATTAACAAAACCACATGTTACCCAAATAATCCAATTTTATATATCATAATTGAATCTACCTTTGCTCAAGTAATATTTAATCTCTTGAGCTTAAATAACCACTCATGAACTACCTACTGCATAATAAGCTCTGGTTATGCAGAGACACAACTACCTGGCTTCCCTCAATAAAAAAACAATGGTCTAGGAGAAGTAGGTAACTTAAGGAGCAAACCCATACCCATCATTATCCAGAATAATGGATACTGAAAATATGGTATATATACACAACAGAATTTTATTCACCTGTAAAGAAGAATGGAATTAGAGCATGTGCAGGAAAATTGGTGGGATCAGAGGTCATCCTGTTAAGTGAAATAAGCCAGACTTAAGAAGACAAACACTCATGTGTTTTGTTTCTTGTATGGAACCTCAGAGGAGAGAAGGACTGGAAACTAAGATAGGACATACTAGGGGTGCAGAAGAGTAGTGGACTGGAGAATAGAAACAGGAGATAAAAGAAAGAACAATGAATGAATATGACTGAAGTATTTCAGATGTATATATGGTGATGCCATAGTAAAACTTCTTTGTACAATTAATAACATATGAATATTCAAACATTAAGTAAAAAAAAAGAGCTAATGAAAAGAGTGAGTGAAGGTCAGCCCTGCTACATGTGACCTTGTGTCTGTTCATCTTTCGTCTCCTTTTGAAGTCCATTATGTGAGACTGGAAGAATGACCTCCATTGTGTGTATAACCTTCATAGCACAGGAACAGCAGAAGGGTTGAAATAAGGGCAAATTCTATGAGCTTCAATTAGGTACTGATTCACTGACCTTCAACACAGATTCCACTAGCTACAGGGGGTCATTTTTCATATCCCTGAATTAGTAGTGTGGGGTCTGCCCTGAGGATGCAGACATGTTGCATGGTACATTTTATGACACTATAATCATACAAGAGTGGAGGTATTGATAAATTTATTTATTGTTAGAATAGTAAAGTTGATGGCAGCTTGCTTTAAGTAAGCTATCCAATCTTGGAGCCAGGTTTTTTGGGTTTTGTTTTATTTGTTTTGTTTTGTTTTCTATCATAGTAACTTTTCTATTGCTGTGAAGAGATACTGTGACCAAGGCAACTCATAAAAGCATTTAATTTGGAGTCCATGTTTCCATGTGGCCTTGTGTCTGTTCACTTCTCTTGTCAACCAACATGACTGGAAGCATGGCAGCAGGCAGAAAGGCATGGTTTTGGAGCAGGGGCTGGGAGTTTAAGTGGTAAAAAACAACCATCAGGCAGAAAAAGAGAAAGAGCTAACTGGAAATGGCCTGGGATTTTGGAACTACTCCCACTGATGCCTCCTCCAACTAGGCCACCTTTTCCAAGAAGGTCATACCTGCTCATACTTAAGAAAACACTTCTACCAACTAGGGACCAAGTATTCCAATAGATGAGCCTATGAAGGCCATTCTCATTCAAATCACCTTATCACCTATACCATAGAAATAATGCTTCCATTGTAAAACCATAATAGTAACTAAATGAGACAGAGATGGTCAAAGACTTCAGCACAGAGACTGGATTATAGTCAGCAGGCTCTTGTCTCCTCTGCCTATGTCCAGTGGGTGCTAATGGGATGTAGTGAGCTATGAAGCAGAGTTTTTAAAGCAAGTCTTACTTCATCAATTATTTTGAGTACAGGATTACTATTTTGTTTTTATTTTGGTTTGTGTTATTTTTTTCCCATATCATTGCAGACCAGTATTTTTTTAAACCCAATAAAAATGAATTGGTATAAAGGTGAAATAAAAATATAACATTCTAGACCCAAGTGTCTACTATTAGAGTCAACTGATTTATCAAATTGCTATAAAAGTCATTTCATTTCAATTTCTGTTATATTCTTGGACTAGTAGCAAGCATCCATGTCTGGCTCTGGTCCACTGACCATGCCCATGGGAGTGATTTCATAATCCAAAAATTCCTGCAAGTGCTCCAATGCCAAGAACAGTTAACCAGGAACCTTCATCCTAGAATCTGATGCTGTCCCACTCCCACAAAGGACTTTTAGACGACTATAATTGTACTACCTCTAACCTAAAGCTATTCCAGTTTGTATTACCTTGGTATACACTATTCCATGGCTTTATGATTTATAAAACATTATTTCGTTTTTCTCTCATGGTTCCTAAGAATCATGAATTCAGAAAACTTTCATGGATTCAAATTTCTTCTGTCATAATTAGCTCATAACTGGGACTAGAGGAGATATCAGGTCATAAGACACTTTTTTCCTTTCCTTTAATCTTCTGGATTTTCCAAGGTCTCTGTATATGGACTATTCTGGGTTTCTTCTAAGCCTAGAGTCACCAGACTAATAGCCTGCTCAAATGAGGATCAGGGCCCCAGTCCCAGCTTTCAAGAAGCTGAGTGCAGACTATGCACAGCATCATTTCTGTCACAGAATGTCAATGATAAATCCATGACAATCATCCTAGAGTGACAGGAATCCCTATATCTTACAGGAGGAATCTAATGATTCTAGAACTTAGATATTATGTGACACTAGAAATAGTATTAAAAATCATCTTTGGAACACACAGTCTTTTACCAAAGACCATAAGGAACAATGAGAAAGAATTCTTCCAAAGAACTGAGAACCTCTGTATAGAAGATTAAATGAAAGAGTTCATAGAGATAATACAAGGAATAAGGGGCAGCCTCATCCACCCATGGTGATGGACAAGAATATTCTGCAAGAGAAGGCTGAAAGCAGTGTGCTGAGGATAGGAGTTGGGGTGCGAGCGGGGAATAGAAAAGTAGACTTGTAGCAGGTTCTTCATTACATCCTAGATAGACACCCTAAGGCAGTGGGGGCCACAAAGAGTCAATTTCCAGCAGTACTGGTTCTGAAATCCTAGAAGACTTCACTCTTCTTGAATCTCTCCACTCCTGGGCCTGACTCCATTGATGGATGAACAGAGAGGTGGAAGAAAAGATGAGGAAGGGTGAATGAGCCAATTAACACCAACTCCTCATCCCCTACCACAAATGAGGATTGTGCTTGGGGAGAAAAAAGTAGTAGTAGTGTGCATATGTGAGTACAGGTGCTCATAGAGGACATCTGATACCCTGGAGCTGGAATTACAGGTGGTTGGAAGCCACCCTATTCGTTTGTTAACTAATCTAACTCAAGGGTAGTAAACACTCTTAACCACTGAACCACTTCCTCAGCCCCCAAACTAGATTTTTTCCTTTCTGAGTCAAGAACTGTTGCACATCTAAAAATGATTAAATAATGATAATATGTCCACTCTGGCTCATTACTTATTATAAATGTCATTTATGGTAAAATGTTAGAAGTATTGGAAATTGAGAATACTATTGTCCTCTCAAATTTTCTACAAACTGAAAAATGTAAAGTCAAGCTTAAAATGTTCTGAAACATGTTTGAAAATCAACAGCATCAGCTGGAGCTCCTTGAGGAAGTGAAGGGGGTGAGAGGTTGCAGAACACATGCAAAGATGTTGGAGGGAGAAGAAAAGAACTGACTCATGTTTGTGCTCCAAAGGTCAAGACATTCAATAATATTTTATCTCTATGGTTCTTACTGACAGGAAGGGCTTAAAAGTATGAAAACACTGACTTCTCTTTTTTGTTCTAAGTCAAATGTGCTAGCATTTATCAGCTTCCCTCCTATTTCAAGAATTATACAGAGATGACTGATTTCTGGATAAGATGATCTGTGCAGTTTGCTCCCCCAGCCTGCTGTATACCTAGCACCATCCCATTCCTGTTCCTTCATGAAGATATACATTACAATCCAGGTGACCCATGTAGAACGAATTTTAACCCCTGCCCCAAGCTTCAGCAAAGATGAGACTTGACTCACATCTGGCTAATCCTTTGGGTCCCAGCAGTTATTTCAGGAATGGACACATGACCCATATTTGTCCTGGCAGTCTCAGTACCTGGAGTTAGAAGGAGAAGCTGTTTTTCTGCTACATGGCTAAGAAAGAGCCATCACATTGTTAGGTCTGTCCCATAGAGAAAACATCCCACACCTCATGAATGAAACAAATATGACAAGAAGCAGAAAATGTAGCAGAGCCCCTGAGCTTCAGATCAATGAACTACAAAGACTCATAGAACCTCTCAATTATGTGGCAAAATAGTTTCTTTCTTTCTCTCTTTCTCTCTCTAGTTCTTTCTTTTCTTTCTCTCTTTCTCTTTCTTTCTTTCCTTTCTCTCTTCCTTTCTTCCTTCCTTCCTTCCTTTCTTTCTTTCTTTCTTTCTTTCTTTCTTTCTTTCTTTCTTTCTTTCTTTCTTTCTTTCTTTCTTTCCTTTCTCTTGACCCAATGTGAGTTTTATTTCTTGCAAAGAAATGAATAGAGATAAATTCTGTGGATGTTCTTCCCTACAGCAACTCAAATGAGGACATAAACATCAAAAGGAATGTGGCCAATATGGCAGATGAGCCCTGAATGCCCTGGGGATACATTCCTGGGTCAGATGTCCTCATTCTGAGAGCATAAATCTCTTCGCATGGTTGCTTCTCAGTCTAGAGACAGTCAGCATCCTGTGTCCTTCTGCCTACACCTAGACCTAAGGCTGCTTTTGGTGTTTTTATACTAAAGCTATGAAAAAGAAGAACATGAACTTCAGGAAATTCCCAACACAGTTAAAAGCATTAGTGAGTGGTACGGAGCCTCTGAAGCTTTTGAGCACAAGGTGAAGAAGGAACACTGCACTTCCTACAGTGATATAATAAACTCCTGCCATGGGCTCCCCAGACTTCCTAAGTCTATTCCTGCTGCCCTTCTGTTGGAAAATCAGAGTTTTCCATCAAACACTGGCTCCTCCCTTCTGAGACCCAACATTAACTTCTGTCCTAAACCTCCTAGATCTTTCCCACCACTTGTGCACCTTGACTTGATCCTGACTGTGGCTTTGTTTACACAGGAACAGACAGATGTTCTTGGTAGGTCAGAAACCTACATGTTAATTTCATCCAATGCTTTATATGAAATCTGGATAAGTAAGAAAAGAAGTGTTTATGAAATAAAATTAATAATTTGACCGATATTGCAAAGAAAAAGATATTCCAAGTCTCTGAGACAACAAGGAAGGGTGCTTTAATTCAGTGGAGCTGGAGGAAGATATCTCCAAAGAGAAAATATCTCCAAGAGGAGATATTTGAGTTGAATCTTGCAATAGGAGGATGTTTTGGGACAGGTAAACACTAGACAAGAATATGACACTCAGAATGAAAGGCACACACTAAGAGCAATGACCTGGAAAGTTTATGTGAGAAACAGCTTTAACAAATTATCTGGGGCCAGGGGTGTGAGGGAAGGACACTAAGAAAGTCAGTTTGGTTAAATTAGCACATACTCAATCTGGAAGGTAATCGTGGATGTGAGGAAACTGATGGTCTATATCCAACAAGAGAAAGGCAGCCATTCATAGCATTGAAGCAGGACAGTGATGCTGTTCAATTTTGTTAAGAAAGATCGGGTTAGTCATCAGTTTGGTGGAGAAAGAGAAAGGCTGATGGGAAGTGGAGCAGTATGATGGCTCAGGCCAGGAATGTGATATGTGTTGGGACTGAGGTGGAAAATGGAGACACAGTCTGAAGCTTGTGGCCCCGGATGTTGAAGGAGAGAAAGGAGGACAGTTAGCCCCACTCCCCCCACCCCACACCTTGCCTTTAGTGTGAGCTCTTTTATAGTGAGACTTTTTGATGGTTTTCCTGGGAATTCACAGGATGGGATCTCACAAAGCAGGGGATCATAGCTGCATACACAGAAGAGAATGATGGCTGGTGAAAGCTGAGGTTTCTATCTGGAGCACTAAGTATATGGCTGGCCTCAGTGAAAGAGTATCGCCCCCAAAGAGCCTCTTCCCTCATTCTGGGAGACCTAATTGCTCCTTCCTTCTTATCTCCTTCTATATGTGCCAGGGAGGATGTGAAAACTTGCCAAGAGAGCTGAGGAAGAAATGCAAAGCACAGCCAGGAAAGCTCGGCCTCAATTCTGCTGAGAAGAAAAGTAAAATTGGAAACTTGACACTGCATTAGAAGATGATCATCCACAGTATGGGAACAACTCTGTATGCTGAACACCAAAGGGCATGTTGTATGACAAGAGTATTCCTGGGAAAACTCAACACACACATCTAGTCATCTCAAATAGGGAGCACCCTAACAGACCAAACAATGGATACCAAGAAAGTCCACCTTGGTGAAACAATGGATATCTTCAGGAATATGGGTGAGCGGTTCCTGACAGAAGTAGCACTGACTCAAAGACAATTGCATTACCAAAGCCCAAACCTGCACCGGTGACAAAACTCACAAAAGCTGGAAACCTAGAGCACACTGCACAACCTGCAGGCAGCTCAATAGATTGGAGAGTGTCCTAATCTAAACCTCTTCTGCGTAGCTCAGCTAGTTTCTGCTTCTTCTAGGCAGCTCACCTGGCCTAAGATTCTTTGCTTACTTGGCTTGTTTTCCATTGAAAAGGAGGGGCTAGTGAATCTGCTTAGTTTGAGGGATGTCCAGAAGCTATTTTAAGTTGCTTACCTTCCCGTTTAAGGAGCTTCCTTACAGGATAGAATGTTTCAATGTCAAGGAAATGGTCACACAACAGTTCCAGACTGGCCAGCAGGACTGAGCAGATGAGTGAATCTCAGAGTTCTATTACAGAGCAATGTGTGTAGAAGACCCATGGCAAAGTAAACATTGAAGAACTAAGCAGGAAAGAAACCTCCACCAATATAAGGAAGCTATCCTCAAAGTAACCCAAAGCCCAGTGGCTCAAATCAGCATGGCTATAGGTCATAGGTCACTGAGGTTTGGCTGATTGAAGTTGGACTTGGTTAGATCACATAGTGTAGCTTTTCTTCAGCCTTCACTTTAATGAAGGCTGCCTGGAAACGGTTTGCCTAGCCACTCCATGTGTTTCTCAGTCTCCTGAGACAAGATATCTGTAGTCTTCATGGAAAATGGCAGAGCAAAAGTCCAAATCAAGCCACACAAATATATAAAGTCCCCTGACAGTTCAATGGTCAAAAAAAAGTTTACACTCTAATAGCCTAACACATTCTACAAAGGGTGAGGTGTTGAGCAGAGATGAGAATATGTCATCATATTACAGTGCAGTGATTGAGACCAATAATCCAACCTATCATGTTGCATCTTACTTATGTAGATTCGCTAGACTCCCTCCAGACCCAGTCAACAAGACAGAATTGTAATGCAAAATGCTCCTACCTAGAGAGGCATGCAAAATGCATGAGAACCACAGCTAATGGAGGTCTAGTTAACCATATCATCTGGGGCCTCATCCACTTACTCAGATAACCCACGAATCTAAAGTAATTAGAAACCTCTTAAGGAAGGTGAAGTTGGAGAGTCAATGAATTTGGCAATCTCCTTATGAAAAGATTTCTTCCCACTTTTTTGGGAAGATCAGAGTGTGGATTTCCTTAGCATATTCCATTCACGTACGTCATAGCCACCAAGGTTAGATATAATGTCATCTAGTCCTCTGTCCGTAAGCTCCTCCCTGAACACCACTTCATGCATTTTTTATCACTACCTTAATGCCTTTATAAAATATTGATTGTTCATTCCCATGGCCCAGCCAACGACCCCAAAATGAGCATGTGCACTGATGGAGTTCAGGGCACCCTACAAATGACAGAAGCCACTTGGGGAACTTAGGAGACCCTCTAGCCCCAGCATGGAAAAGATCCTGAGGTAGCAAATGAACACTGTGTTTACTAATGAGAAAATGAGGGTCTAGGAGGAGGGTTCATGAGATAGGAGATGAAAGGAAATAAAAAGGTCAGAAGGAAGGAACAGGAAGCACATGAGTTGATGGTGGGATCAAGCTGAAAGCCTCATCATCAGCCGAGTTTGTTGTTAAATTTAATGGGCTGTAGGTGTTGATTGCTGAATCCATAAAATGAGCTATTAATTTGCTGTTCTAACAGGATAGGACCTAGCTTATGCAAATTGACCTGAAAGCAGCATCAGCTCAAAGAGAACACTTCAGGCCTCCCCCAGCTAGAAGTTTCTATTGAATGGGGCTCAACTTTTTGTTTGCCATGTCCAGTGAGTGCTGGCTACTTGAGGTCTTTTTTCCAGCTCTCGTAGCAGTCAGTCAGAAGCTGGATCTGTCCATTTCCCAGTAACTAGTACAGTACTAGACACTAAGATCTACCATAATTTTTATGTGATTTTTCTGCTAGTTCCTAGCCTTCTTTTTGCCTTGGCCTCACCATCTCCATCAGGAAGTGTTTAAGGAGAATAACCATGGAATCTCTATCCTCTCAACCATCAATTAACTCAGAGTAGGATCTACAAGCTCTGAGTCTCTGTGAAATGAGACGACAGGCAGAAATATGAGAAACTCTTGAGAACTCTGACTCTCATATGCCTCCACTGAGCTAATTTGAAGACTAAGCCTTGTTGACCGATGTTTCATGAAGCTTTGGACTGAAGTTGGCTACAGCCTCATGCCAATGCTGATTTCCTATAGGACTATTGATTTCCCATTGTATGCCTCACCTTAGGGCAGAGCTTCTCAAGTTTCAGATGGTATAAACCCCATTTAGTGGTTGATCTCTTTTGCAGGGGTCATCTACAACCATCAGAAAACTCAGATTTTACATTACAATTCATAATAGTAGCAAAATTACAGCTATGAAATAGTAACAAAAATAATTTTATGGTTAGGTGTCACTTCTCCTTGAGGAACTATATCAAAGAGTGGCAGCATTAGGAGAGTTGAGGACTACTGCCTTCAGGTCTCAGAAAGACTAATGGCTTTAGCTATACCAGACTGTTGGAAAGCTCAGACTGATATGGAAAAAAAGTACTGTAAAACTGCAATGTTCTGTGACTGTGTCAGGTAAAGAAGGAGAAGGTTTTGGAGATAATATAATCTCATACTAGTTGTGTGACTTGGAGGAAAATACCATAAACTCTTTGTTCAGTCTCTATAATAATGATACTGGATTAATAATCCAGGTATAGGACTGTTAGAATTAAATGAATTTGTCCAGTGAGATGACTCAGTGCGTAAAGGGTATTTGCCACCAAACTTGATGCCCTGAGTTTGATTCCCTGCATCTACATGGTAGAAGGAGAAATGTGACTCCTGCAAGTTGTCCTCTGGCCTCCATATGCATGCTATAGTATGAAGCCTTTACCCAATAAATGAATGAATGAATGAATGAATGAATGAATGAATGAATGAATGAATGAATCACATGGGTTAAAATCTGTAAGTAGGGATGTACTGAGAGAATATGGTGAGCTGTGGTCAGCCCTTGCTGGAATGGGTACCATGGGAAGCAAGCAAGTCGATGGTGAAATGATGGGAGAAAAAGAAGTGAGCAAATAGATGGTGGAGAGGTGGAAGACAAAGAGAAGCCAAGTGGTTTGAGCACTATGAAAAGAAGCAGAACTAGAGGCGTGAAGGTGGTTGCTATCTTTGGTCTTTAGGAAATGGTGAATTATACTATCCATCAATAGAGCCTATAACATATGCCAGTGCAAGAGGGCCTATGCCTTCGTCCTTTGAGAAAACTGACCACTGTATGGGTCACCATAACTCCCAGACCTGCACCCTAGCCCAGGAAGAATAACAGTACCTGCAGAGTAGAGAACTAAAGCTGATCCAAAATGCCCTGCTCTGTTTACTTCTCATCATTGGCCTATATGCTTATCTCTCTAGTTGAAAATCAATTTTATTTTGCTATGTTTAGCTTTGGCCAAGGATTTGTTTCCTTTGGCATCTTAGGGTTGGCAAACATTTCAGCATCCTATTTTTCAAAAGTAGGTGTCATTGCTGATGCTATATGGCACATGCAGGTGCCACTATGATGAGCAAGTATGTGATGGAGAACTGGGAGAAAGAGAACCGAAATGCTTTGCACTCTCCAAAGCAAGCAGAGCTGGAGATGTGAGGATGGTGAGGAACAGCCTGATGCGAGTGTCTGCACTGCCACATGAGGTTATGTGGAAGGTCTGGCCTATGCTGTCTCCAAGGGCCATGTCTGAGTCTGTGGACCTGTAGCACCAGCAGTCTGTGTCAATGTCTGTGGCTTGTATTACAACCAAAGGCCATGTGGACAGGTCTGCTATTGGCTGCTTCCTGGAGCAATGTCGATGTCTGAGGGCTGAGCAGAGATGGCCCCAGCCTTCTTTGGGCAGTGTGAAGAACTGTCCCCTTACCCCAGCCAGGGACCCTCTACAGCACACTGGAGAACAGTACCTCCACCTTGCTTGGCTTGTATAATAAAGCTGGACGTGGTGGAGGGGAGCCAGCCTCAAGGATTCAAGAATGTGAGCAAAGAAGAACAGGCCCTACAGCTCACAAGAGAAATGTGGGAGAGTTGACCCTGATGGCCTGGGAATGGGAGAGTTAGTTGTATCCCCCCGACACCCTGAAATTGCTACAGACAGGACTGCTGGCCTGCTTCTTGCCCCTCAACTGAGCAAAGCATGAGAGCTGGCCCTGGAGGCATGGGTGCAGGAGAGCCAGCAGGCAGACCAACTCATCTAGATCCAGGCCCAGATCCAGTGAGTTAGCCCACCCCAGCATCTATCCCATCTATGAAGTTGTGAAGCAACTGAAGAGGCCAGTCATGTAAAACTAAAGCTGCAGGATTTCCACGACACAGTTTAACCACGAATCATCTGAGAGAAGTCTCACTGAGCATCCAGTATTGAAAGTGTAGCAGAAGCCAGAGGTCTCAAACCAGACCAAGCCTCATTGCAAAGAACATTGGCAAGTGAAGCTGTTTAGACAAAAGGCTGTATTGTGAGACACACTGGGACACACCGCAGCTTTCATGGCAAGATGTCTGTGTTGTTTTGTGGGGAGGATGCAAAGGCAGAGGGAGGTTATGGAGGGACAACGAAATGAGTGGAATTGGGGTGCATGATGTGAAATTCAAAAAGAATAAAAAACTGGTTGTAAAAAACTGTTTCGGTAATACAGTATGTATCTTAAATACTATTAACACTATAATGCCTAGAATTTCTATGCTAGCTACATAATTTTAAGACTTCAGTACAAAAAAAATCTTTTAGTCAAAAATTATTAACAATTTTAAGGTGGGAATGTACAACATTAAATCAAGCTCAGAGCAAGCCTCTGTGCAAGTCTTTAGGTAAACTCACAGATCACATACATTTGAACCTCACTGGAGCATGCTGGGTACTAAAGTACATTGAATCCTTCTCTGCCACCTCAGACTGTGTCCCACTCAACACAAATAAATAGGTTTTGGAAATCTTTTGAAAAAAGAAAAATCACAATTATTATTTCTGAAGCAGCTTCATTTTTTCCTCCCTTGAGCAGCAGAGAGTCCCCTATCCTGATAGACACCAGATAAAGAGAGAAAGACAAATCAACTCTCTGGGTGCTGACAGGAGTTGTAACTGGAGTAATGGGTTTCTGGGATCAGGAAGGTATTAGAGCAGGGTAAATGTGACCAGCAGTATTTGCCACACACACATTTGACAAGGTAACAGGGGCAGATTCCTGAGCACTCATCTCCCTTCTCATAAAGCTTTAGTGGATCCACTTCCGGTGCCTTCAAGAGAATATCCATCATTTCTGCAGCTAATTCACTGCTTCCCTAGGTCTGATTTTCCATTGATCTTCCTACTTTATACTACAGAGCTTTAATTGGTCTATTTTCTCGCTGAGTCCATATTTTCATGTGTCTTTTCAGACCCATCTCTCTAGTCAGTCTTCCTCCTAGAAAGTATTCTTCCCAAATTTACAATATTTTTTCCTGAGCTTAATATTCCATCTCTTTGAGGAAACAAGACACAATATTCTCCATGAAACAAAGACTATACCAGTCAACATTTGCTGAAATATCAAGAGCACTCAATCTTCATGTTTTATAATATACCTATCCCTATCTTGTACACATAATCGGAAGGCCATGTATTGAATAAATTCTGTGTCTCTTTCTTGGTTCTTCTCAGTTTTATTCCATGTGTTTTCTCCTTCAGGGACCAAGGTGATAGACAAACGTTTCCTTCAGACATGCTATTTTCTTTTTTTCCCCAATGTGTTTTTATTAGTTATTTGAGAATTTCGTACAATGCACTTCTACCACACTGACTTCTGATTTCTCCCTGGTCTACCCTCCCACCCTTGTGCTGTTCCCCCAAAACCCCACCAAGTCCAATTTGTGTTTCCCATATACTTACTGGAGCATGATCAAACTCCCACTGGCTAGCGCGCGCACACACACACACACACACACACACACACACACCAGAAGCCATCACCTGTGAAGTGCTACACTTCATTATCTTTGACATAATTTTTAAGTGCTCTCTTCAATAGCTTCCTGTCTGGACTGTTTTGGGGGGGAGTAAGAAGAGAGGGTTTGATATAAAAGTCTTCAATGTCTGTCATTCTCAGTCTCTGATACCACTACAAAAGCAGCTTCCTTGCCCATAGTAGTCAGTGGCGGCATGGATCATGGACTACATATGGTTTGTGCCCAGCAAATCATGGGCATCTATATGGTTTTGGGTGGTAGCACAAATCACCAGAGTCTTTTGAGAAGACTTAATCTAGAAATGGACCATTCTTCATCTAGGATATCTTGTTGCTCCAAGTCAGGTGAAAATGGAGTTGGGCAGTGATTCCAAAGCAGGACCTGCATGAACTCCAGGCTGCTGTACATCATCTAGTTCTCTGCTCTGGCCACCCTGATTACATCTCAGGCACAACCGTCATCTTGTTTGCAGCTTGCATTCCCATGCATTCCTCCTCCCAGCAGAGTGAGCAGTTGCAGCAGCAGCAGTAGCAGCTGTAGCAGCAGTAGCAGCAGTGTTAGCTGCTTTGGATCCAGTCAGCCTGCAGGCTGAGCAACTGCACTAACCTAGCCAGTGAGAAAGAGTAAGACAGTCTGGCAGTGGCGTGATCCTCTCAGCAGCCCAAGGTTTAGCCCTACTCTGACAGTGACATGCTCCTTTGTTACCCATAGCCACAGTCTCATACCTGTTTTCTCCATGGCATACTTAGCTCTACTTCTGTCAACATCCCTTGTTCTGCTTTCCTCAACTGCTCCTGATGCTCCATTCTTCCATCTTAGTTTCCTTCAAGACATGCTATTTTCAATTTAGACAAAATAATTCACAAAACTCAGAGCCTAAACACCAAAATATTCAATATCTTTACTCTGTGGTGTATAGCTCACATTTCCTAACATATAGCTACCTGGCTAGTCCCAGCAACACTAGTAGAAAAGGACATTCTGTCCATAGGTAAAGAAAGAAGTGGGCAACTGTGAACAGAACATACTCAGCTTTAGGGTCAAGTGGTTTGTTCTGAATCCAATTTATGCTGTAATTTTCCATTTTCTGTCCATGTTACATTGTCTTTAGATTCTGAAGAACAATACTTACCTTAAAGTTTCATATGGGATTCATTGGGGTTGACAGCTATAAAGTTCATTACACAATCCCTAGCATGTGAAAAGTACACTTAAGCATTATTCATCGTCAATAATATTTTTTAATATTTACCATGAGTAATCTTAATTTAACTGCATTCATTTCATTGTCAATTTATTTATTCACTCAGCAAACATTTTCTTTGTATCCTACAGTATTGGCCAAACTCACTATTACATGGCTTTAGTTTGGAGTCATTGTATCTTATATTATACTCCATGGCTCCCAGATCTAAGGTAGTCTACCATCATGAGTGACCTTACAAATGTACACAATACTCCAACTATAAGAATGTCCTAGAGACTTTTTTCCTCTTGGCTTGGTTCCATTTCAATCTGCAGGATCTACAATCGGTCCAGTAAGGGAACATAGGCCCATAAAACTTTAATTAGTTTCATGGAGTTAAAATTGCTTTCATGAGTAGAAAGAATAAGGTGGGGGAGGTTAAGACTAAAACAAAAAAAGGAAAAAAAAGATTGTTGGTGAGGGGGAGTAGTGTGGGGGGGGCGGAAGAGTCTCCTGTTAAGGTAAAAATACATTGTCTGCATTTGGCTGGAAATGCTTCAAATGTCTTCTGGTCCTGCCAAGGAAATGCCTTGTAAATTATTCAGCTTTTCAAGAGAATGAGAACAATGAGGGAACCCTGAGCTGGGTGGTGATTTGAGTTTCCAGTTCAAATAAGAGAGCTGGTAATTCCCTTAAAGATGAACAGGAAAATAAGCAAAAGTGGGGGGGGGGTGAGGAAGATGTACGTTGCAGCAGTGTTCTCCAGTATGACCCTGACAGTTTTGTCTAACAGAAAACATACAAATCTCAGACATGATGTTATTGTCTGAGTGGCCCTGGGCAAAAACTCTAATTTTCTGAGCTTTGGTTTCCTTCTCTGATGATCAGGGAAAGCAAGAGTATCCTCATAGGTCTGCAGGAAACTGAGAACTGTGTAGAGACACTTAGCCCATGCCTGGACTTGAAAAGCCACACAGAACACTCTACATAATTCCTGGATGAGTCAGGTGCACCCAAAGTAACAGAACTGTTAGAATAGATTTAGGTACAAAGAGAGACACATCATAACAAATTGGTTCATGAAAGCTGGCAAGGCCCATAAGCAGCAGTTAGCAAGTCAGAGACACAGGATAACCAATTATGTCACCCCAGGCTGAAGACCATGGCAATTGAAGATCCTGTTTTAGCTTGAATCCAAAAACAAAACAAATTTATGTTCAATCTCAAGGCAGATGCCAGAGAGTTATTCCATCTTATCCAGTTGAGAAGCAGTTGTCAGTCCTAACTGGGATTTCAACTGGTTGGATGAGGCACATGCACATTAGGGAGGAAAAATATGTTTCACTCAGCCCATTGATTTAAATATTACCGTCATGTAATAGTATTCTCATAGAAATGCTTAATATTTTGTCAAATATATGGAAACATTGCAAAATAGTCAAATTGTTGCATGAAGTTATCTATTACAACTCCCAAAATTTCTCTCACATGCTAAGGTATTTGAAAAGTATACTACCATATTTCTCACAGAAGCACAAACTTGGATGGTCAAGTCAGAGCAACTAAAGCTCAGGGAGCATCACACCATGATCATTTATCAGGAAAAATGTTACTAAGCCTACATCTACTCTGTTAAACAGAATAAAGCCATGGATAATAAGGAAACATTGTGGAGAGATGATAAAAAGAGAGAAATAAATAGTGGGTGGTGAGATATAGTATAATGTAGTAAAGTGCATAGTACTCTGGGACTCACACATTCAGGGAAAACCAGATCATGATCACTGCATCAGACATACATGCCTTGTGTTACAAGTAACATACCATAAAGACACATAGTCAACTAATGTGTCAAGAATTCTAAATTTAGTTTGAAGGTTGATTTATTCAATATCTCAGCAATGTTAGAGCTCTGGATTAGCCCCTCTGAGACTCCCATCCATCAAGCCCTCAGAAGGGATAAAATAGTTCATGTTCCTTATTGGGTAGTTTACAACATGAGAAAGATTAGAGAATGATTAGAGAACTGGCTTTCTCATCTTTTACGTTGCTCACTTGCCACAGGACAATCCTTCTGAGACTGCCTAGGAGATTGTCCATCATGCTTCATTTACATGACATTTGCCCAAAAGAATAGCATCACTATGATGCTTTGGATAAGTCTTTGTAGAAGATTCTAGAAACATTGGCCCCCAATCAAAATCAAGGATCAATCAACAGCAAGAATTCAATACCCAGCCAAAAGTGGCCATTGGTGTTTTAAATAAAAGCAATAGGTCAGTTATATTATATATGGCTATAAAAAGAAAAGAGAGAAAAAGACTTAGTTCAAAGAAAAAGCTTTACCTAGATGAGGCAGGCCATGTTCCTTATGTAAGACCTGTGCTTCTAAATTGCACCAGACAGCCTCAGAACACTTGAGTAGAAATGAAGAAACAAGACCGAAGAGGAGGTCTGCTTCAACAAACACAGTCAGTTCTTAAGCTATGACATCATAGGATCACCAAACACGTTTGAGGGAAGTTTGAATTCTCAGCAGTAAATAGTAGTTTATTATTAATTCCTTTACTTTGCTCTAAAAGGTATGTCTTATCAATTTTGTATTATGCTTACTTAGTTTTGCTATTTGCTCATGAATACTTTATCTTTTGTTCATAAAACTGGAAGATGTAGAGTTCTTGTTTCTCTTGATTTTTGAATCAAGAGAAGAGTTTGAATATTAGCTGTCAATTACATGGTACATATTTACCCCTGGAGGCATATGACACCTTCTGTGGGAATACCACAGACAGAGAAAATTCTGAAAGAAATCTGTATTGAAAAAAGGTACTGCCCATAGTGGTGTTTACTAAATGTTGATTGAATTCATTAATTCTCAAGTGCTGTTAAATACACGATAGAAAGAATTGGTCATTTTGTGTTGAGTTGTTAGGGTGATTGATTGAGTTACTCCATCTTATAGAGTAGAGGAGCAATCTTCAGTCCTATCTGGGGTTTCAACTGGTTAGACGAAGGTTGGTTAGTTGGTTGATTGGTTGGTTGTAGGTTGGTGAGTTAATTGGTTGTTATGTTAGAACATTGGCTTGTTAATTGGTTGATGGGTTGGTGGTTTGGTCAGTTGGATTGTTGAAGTATTAGTGTTTAGTGACTTGGATGAGAAGTTGGTTCCTGGTTTCTTTTATATGTAAAGCACTCAGTATTAATTCTCAAGAGATATCTAGTATGAGTGGGACATGCAGGGTAATCCATCCACCCACCTTCAGGCCATGATCTATTCTGTCCTATGGAATAGTGGGGAATAAACATAATCTCAGCTGAATGGGCAAGAAGGTGATAGAAATAAATAACAATAATGTATGGAGAACCCCCCTGTGAAAAGCGAAAGGCAGTGGATAAAGTGCTTAGGCACATAAGCTCTGGTAACTATTGGAAGTTGAATCTCTACACCACTACTGGCTTCCCAGGTGGCCTGTACAAGACATCTAATCCTCCACACTAGAATTAAGTAAGAAATGCATGACAAGTGTTTAGTAGTGACCTAAACATCTATATCTGTATCTAGATAGATAGATAGATAGATAGATAGATAGATAGATAGGTGTGTGTGTGTGTTTGTATGTGCCTATGTATATGTGTGTGTATATATATATATATATATATGCATATGTATATAGACATACATATATATGCATATGTATATAGACATACATATATGTATGTTATTATAATTGTATCAAGAAAAGCAAAGCAGATATACACTGAATTAAAAATTGTGAACAGATGTTTTCTTAACAGAGTTCAGAAAAAAGTGTCACTGGAGGAACTGGGTTGTAGGAAGAGTGTAGGCAAGCCCAGAGGGTCAGGAAGAATAAAATATTTTTATAAAACCATAAGAAACTGAGAGTAATGCTAGATAGACATTATACAAACTAAAACACAGACCTTCACATTTCTGGCACTGTCTCCCATGATGGGAAAGAGTTGGGATGGAAAGATTTGAAAGAGTTGGGATGGAAAGACTCCAGAATGGAAGGGAATAGTGATAACCCCCTTGGGATGAGATATTTTCTGAATAATACTGGAGACTGGCTTTGAGTTGAGCGAGGAGCCAGCCTAGCTAGACTATAGGCAGACCAAAGAAGGACAAAACAAGTGATGCTCTACTCTCCTCAGCCACCACTGGTAGTGACATTATCTTTACCACATACAGACCCATGGTCTTCAGATCTTCAAGAGTAAATCTTAGACATGCAGACGCTTATGCTTAAGATACGCTAAGAAAAATATAGGAGCTGGCTAACTAACCTCAAATAGTATTTTGCCCATCTCTTCTTCTCCACAATCCTCTTAAAGATACTTTTCTTAGAGGCAAAGGGTAATACCTCAATTGGCTAAGGTTTGTCAATCTATGACTTGTCTACTTCATGGTGCTGGTCTCTCTCACCCTCCACAACCCAGCATTGCTGTCTGCCAATGCCCTCACATTTTGGAAAAGGTATGTTTGCAGGAGAACATGACCAGATATTTGAGTCATGAAGTTAAGCTAAGAGAAAATAATAGCAGCATTCTGAAATGCAAATTCTATCAGATGAGCAAATATTAGACCAGATGAACAAGAGTTCCAAATTAACCCACTGAACATATGATACAAGATAAAAGAAGAAGCAATTAGTAATCAGAGAGAATAAAACAAAACAAAGACAAGGGGCCCAGAAGAAATATTGCATGTGGGAAATAGAATTATTTATATAAAGATCAGAACAGTTGAGACAATAGGTTGAATAATAAACTAGTCATTGGAAACAGGAAATTTCTCTGAAGGAAAAATTGATTTGTGAGTAGTTTAAGTGAAAGAAAATTAATGAAAAATTAATTTTCATTAATTAAACGCAAGTAATGTCTGTCATTCCAGCACTTAATAGGCTGAAGCAGGAGAATCTCAAGTCTAAGTGCAGTCTAAGAAACAAGGTAAGTTCCAGGATAGTTTGGCGTACACAGTGAGACCCTATCTCAGTAACAACAACAACATCAAAAAAAACTAAGGTAAATGAATAAGCTACAACCAGAGATAGATGTACTAACATCCATGTAAGAGGTCTAAGAACAATGAATGAAAAATAGGTTTTACAAATTTGCTTGAGAAAACAATGAGAGATACTTTTAAAAAGAATAAAAATTCAATTTGAAAGGCAAGAGGTTTGTAGAGATAGCTTAGTTGGTACAGGTGCTTTCTGCACAAGAATGAGAACCAAGTTCAATCCCCAGAACCCATAAAAAAATCTAGATGTAGAAGAACAAGCTTGTAATTACAGCACTAGGAAGGTGTAGATGGGTGCTGCCCTGGGGTTCACTCTCCAGCCAGCCTAATCTGTAAATCCAATCCAAGTAAGAGACTGTATACAAACAAGCAAACAAAAAAGCAAACAAACAAAAAAGCAAACAAACAAAAACAAGGAGATAGCATCCGAGGAACAACACCCAAGGTTGTCTCCTGGTTTCCACATGCACCACAGACATGAGAGCAAAGTGTTGGAAAAGCGTAAAGAAAAATAAAGGAAGTGTCATACCCACCCATTTCCTGGTAAAGAGGAAGCAGAGTGAGACCAGGTTGAATTAGAAAGAGGTATAGCTCTCTTAGATCCAAATCCTAGTGTGACCTGAGCCCTTGAGCCCATCCAGTACCAAGGTCCAGAATGGCATGCTTGCTCTACCATTCATGCTTCCTATGATCTTCATCACAAGTCAGTTTGCCAGGTGAGTTTCCTCAAGGATCATGATTTTCATGACAAGTCAGTTTGCCTGATGAGTTTCCTAATGGATTCTTAAACATATGGCTTTCTCCACAGCACCAAAGGGACAGAAACTCCACCTCTTTGTTCTCAAGATTAAAAGGGGCACAAAGTTGCCAATGAATCAATGCTTGTCAGGTCAATTGACTTATACTTCATATAAGATATATCTCACTGCTCAGTGGACAATTGTCCCGTCTCCCTCCCTGAGGGAACTGATGTGTTCAGGTGGTATACAACCTAACATTCTACCTCACTGGATCTACAAATGGATCCAGCCCTACTCATCCTCCAGGTCCATCCCAGGTTAGATTCTCTCATGAACCAAATGTCCAGATTTGGAATATGTTTCCCCAAGAACCACCCTCCTGTCCCATCTCCCTGCTAAGGCCTATTATTGGACTTAATGACTTTAAGACTTGCCCAATATAGACCAAATCTAAAGAAAGGAAGGTTTGCTTGGTCAGACAGACCTGGTTTCCTGACTCCATAGCTAGCTGCTCCATCTTAGATTACACTTCCATGAAAGGACACCCATGCATGCAAGTTGACAAAGTAGTCCATTTCTTTAGCTTTAAACGTGAGAAACATAGACATCTGTGAAATAAGAAAGTCGCTGCTATTCTCTTTCTGCACCTATTGGCATTAGCTCTAACATCAGAGATCAGATTCCACTCCAACTCTAATGTTGACTAATGGGGTGATTGTCAGCAGTCAATCACACCTCTGCCTGGGCTTCAGCTACCTCCTTTCTTAAAGACCTGTTCTGAGCAAGAGAGGGAAAGCAGATCATGTGTATAAAGTGCTACGCACTATCTGTGGCACAGCAAGTATTTGACACTGATTTTTTTCCTAAGGCTCCTTGTTAAAGGTATTTGCATGAGCGCTGAATTCATGTACACTGTTCATTAATCTCTATATAGTGCAGGAGGTACTCAGGATAGTCTTGTTGACGAAATGAATAAGTGAATGAGCAAATGGATGAATGAGGATCTTCCCTTCTGACTATGCTAACACATTGGTGGGAAGACTAGATTGAACAAAGTCATTTGTTGATTTAGAATAAGCCACTGAAATGAAGCAAACAGGTCCTTCCTGTCCTTTTACCAAATTTTAGAAAAATTCTTATGCAGAGATTTTGGGAAGTCAAGCTCACCATGTCAGGAAAATGTCTAAATTCTCAGGAGATGAGTATGTTGTTATACCACACAATCTCAGCCTCTAATACTTAACATTATAAGCTCTGCTAATAACTCCAGGTCACCTGTCTGGGGAAGAAAGATAAGGATTTTAAATTTTAGCACATTAGCATGTATAATCTACCACGGATGCTGTTGACTTGGAGAGAGATTTTTAATTTGCTTCCCCCTAGTTGGCCCCTGAGAACAGTTATTTCTAGAGAAGCTAATGGAAAGAGCTGATCGCAATATGGCTTCACTTGAAAACCTCTATGCCATTTCATGAAGAACAGGTTTCCATACATACAGCCCAGATAAGCCTCTTCCCTTGAGGAAGTAAATGTCCCTGGAAAGACATGCAAGAAATAACAGCCTTAGGCCTGCCTGACTCTGAGTTCTCCTAGCAGTCTTCTGTGTGACTTTCTACAAACTGCATTACTTGTACATGTCCAGCTATTCCTTCATTTATTCATATCCTCACTAAGTCACTTAAACAGTGCTGGCTTAACATTGACATTTAGCATGCTTTTTATAACATATTCAAGCTTTTATAGCATAATAGCAAATTGAAGAGGGCCACTAATAACTCGAGCTTGAACCATTCAAGAGCTGCAGTGTATGTGTCATATCTGAAACCCCTGTCTCTCAAAGCACTGCATGAACTTCCCTGAGGCCAAGGACACTGCAGGCAATTTTGTGGGCACTTTCAGCTGAGCTGAGTCCAGCCCTCTAACCACCCTTACCAGGACACCAGATATGTTAGTGAGTGGCCCATGTTGGAAATGGACTCCCATTTCCCTAGCTGCTCCACTAGGTTGCATATTGATCAGTGATTGGCTACCTAGCTGAGCCTTTCACAAATTCCTGGCCCCCAAATCATGAACAAGATAAAATAGCTGTTTTATGTCACAAAATTTTAAAGCAGTTTACTAAATAGCAAGAGATTATTAAGACATCTTTTGTACATGGACCAACAAAGGATATCATGATTCAATCCCAGGTCTTTGCTCTTGTGTTTTTCTTGTTTGCTGTTGATTTGGAGAAACTGTGACTGCAGATAAGAATCCAAAGAGAAGAAGAGATTCAAAAAAAGGAAGATCACAAATAAATAAATCATTCTGAAGAGGGAATTTAAATACCTAGTAATATTGTCTTTTTTTTTTATTTCACCATACTACTAGGGAAAGAAATGCATATCCCTTCAACTATTAGGACAGATTCCTTTAAATAAAATCATCTATCCTTGTAAAAGGAAATTTCACATTGAAAATCAATACATATGGACACAATGAATAAACCTTGTGTACAATATTTCTGGGAAGCAAACTGGAAAGTTTTAGAATTGGGCATTGCTTCTAGAAAAAAATAATCTGGCAGATAGACAATGACTTGCATTCAAAATATACTCCTTACCATGCTATTGATAATATTTAAGTACTCTATTTTTTAAATTATTTTTTTTCTCAAATCATAATTCATTTACACAGGGGTTATAAACACAGAAAGGCAGGATGTGGGGAAGGGGATGACACTGGAGTGTGGGTATTCAGAGGGAATATAGGTATCTTTCAGAACTGGGTATCAGCTGGGTGAAGTTTCAGGGGACAAGTCACCATGACTCTGCCTATGACTCACTTGTCCTTATCTAAGTTGGTATTGTCTGCCAAGGCTACCTATTTACAAGGTCTATGACTACTCGGGCTGGTAAATTTCCACAAAAGCTGCCTGTTTACAATAGCTTATAGCCATCTGTTTCAATGTTTTTTCACAGAGACCCAAGACTTGGTGTTAGTATATATGTATGACAGGCCTATGGCTGACTTTAGGCCTTTAGTGTGTAATCAGGGCCACCCCTGACATCTCCTCCCTTCTCTAAGTATAGAAGGGCAGTGGCGATTCTAATCTTGCGAAGCCAGGGATAGAGACCTGACCTCCAGTAATTGAAGGGGACCTTGTAATGGCTCCAGTCCCCCTGTCGTTGTTCAGTGAGGCATGAGGGCCACACCCATCCCAATGTCTTTTTCCTGGAGAGGGGATATTTTTGACATCAACCCCTATGCAGTCAGGCTTGTCTCTCAGGGAACCCAGAGAGATATTTTTAACTTTTATTTATATTCCCTTGAAGTGCTTAGCCTCGCAGCCTAAGCAAGAATTCAGATTGCCACTCAGAGGGGGTTCTGGGTGGCCCCTCTCTGCTTGGTCTAGGGGTGGAAGTCCCCTCTTTTAGGTTGGGTGGAGATGGGTTCTGGGAACACCCTCATCTTGAGTCTCGTGGTTCTCCATAGCTAACATATGATAATGTATCTGAATGGGTTTTGCTAGCAAATTATTTATCTGTTGTTTCAGAGTTAGTCCACCTATTTGAGACCAAGGGACCAGCAGAAATAAGCAAAAATAACCCAAATAATGGTCCCAAGATGGGAGGAAGTAGGGTTGACAACCTTGGAGAGGCTGTAAATACTCTATTTTTAATCTATAAATGTTAAATGTCAGGGAATGACTAAGTAAATTGAATTGCTTCCACAAGATGGAAGCATGCGGTGTGGCGTCATTGTAAATGATGCTTATAAAGTGTTCCTAATAACATGGAAAAATGCTTAATGGCATAATGTTAAGTAAAAGTGCAAGATAGAAAAGGGTTATAAAGTATGATTTTAACTACTCTGAAAACCGTAAAAAGTCTAGGAGGAAATGCAATAAAATGTTAATAGTGTTTATCTTTGGGGAGGTGGGATTATGGGAAGCTGTTTCTCTTATTTACTCCATGCCCTGATTTCAACATTGGGCATACAATGCTTCCACTATCTAAAGTCAGTTTTCTTATTTTAATAAGAAAGGGGATAGTCAACAGTGGTAAATCTTCTGTCAAAGTTTGGAATCATAAAAATAAAGAGTTATTGGTGAGATTTTAGGAGTCTTGGAATCGAAAGTCTGTGATAATACAGACCTTTCAGAGTGAGGTTTACTTTCACCCATGTCTACAATAGGAATAATATTTGCAGAGTCTGTAGATGGTGTAAACACAGAGTTGTTTCCCCAGCAGGGCCTGATTTGATCAATAAACCCACCTCACTCCCAGTAGTTCAGAACTCATCATGTGAGACCTGTTTGGGAAAGAGAAGCCTCAGTACTTGGAGGTAAATGGAAATAAGTCACAGTCCAGGTCCTCAGACGCAAAGTGGTACAGTACTTGAATTTCAGACACCAGGCATCCATATCTGATGCTCCTTGAACACGTACTTGGGGATTTTTGTGGCAATTTAACACAGCATTCTTTATAAAGAAATGAGTAAGAGAGCAGAACTTTCCAAGTGTTCAGAAATATAGAATCTTGGGACTCTAGGAAATTTTTATTATCATTCATATAGTACAAGGCAAATGAGATATAGATGAACAAAGAGGTGAGGTGACTTGCTCAAGGTCATGAAGAACAGAACTAGAACCCAGAATCTTCTCCTCAGTGCTATCTTCCCCTCAGCCTTGTTAGTTATTGATAGACATTCACCTTGTTTGTTTTATTACCTATATCTCCCCTTGAGAACATAGACATTTACTGGCACACAAGTTTACTCAACAAATATTTTTTTGAATGGATCTATAGCCCAGGAGAATGTTGTAATGGAGGTCTGTGGGTTTTTGTATCATGATGATCTGAAATCAAATCGCAGCACTGACACTAGCTGTGTAATCTGAATCAAATAACTCAACCTTTCTGAATCCATAGTGGTGGCATCTCAGAAGAGTTTCTAAATGTTAAATGAAATAATGTAGATATGAAATGTTTCATAGAAGTCTAACAACCTCAGTAATTGCTAACTAAATGTTATTATCTTTCTATCTTCCCACCTACCTATCTCATTTAGTCATGGCACATATTTCATGGACCAAATTCTCAGATCCACCTCACATTACCTATCCTACTTCATATTCTTTCCATCTCTCAAAAAGCAAGCAAGAAGGAAAGAGCATACATACTTTCTGGCCCTGTACCACTCTGATTTAGGATAAAATCAGGGCAACAGCAAGATACAGTGAAAACATACATCTCCAATTGAACAGACCAGTTAGTGAGTGGCATATGATTTCCTAATTACCCTTTGTTCAGTAATAGATACATCTATTACTCAGAAGTTTTTCTCTCTCTTCATTTTGTTTACTTCTTTTTAAAAAACCTCTTCTCTTGTGTTTAGCATGTATATTCTTCTTAGGAATTAATGAGTTTTTATTCATCTATTCATGCAGAGAAAATTCTTTGAACACAGATAAAGCAAGCAAGAAATTTATACCTAGACAGAAATACTTGCTTGGAAATCCTCTACACTTTGAAGTAAAGAAATTCATTTATGAATAATTCTTAGACCAAAAAAATAAAACTGAAAGTTAAAATATAGTCTGAATGATAATGAAAACATTGCATGTAGCATTGTATCAAGAGAAGCTAAAAGTATATATAGAGTGAAATGGATGGCCTTTATTGTTGTAGAAGAAAAAGTCTCCATATCTGTTTCTTATGTTCCCATCCTAAAGATGTTAGGAAAAGTCAGAAAAATAAAATGGAAGAAACTAGAAATAAGAAAGAAAAATAAATAACACAGGGACTCACACCTGGGCAATGTGTAGAGAGTAAAAATTTTGAAACTCTTTGTCCTCTATGGGATATCTTTATCAAATCCCTCCACTCAACACTTAGGAAACTACGTAGACAGTTTGTGAGCACCACAAGTGGTGGCTGACTCCAAGGAAACAGCATCTTCCAGACACAACAGGATTGATTCACCTATGAATTCACAGGGAGTATAAAAGTACATGCAAGAGCTGCACAAATTAAAACTATGTAAATCCCAGCACTGTGAAGGGGAGATGGGCAAAAAGTCTCACTGCAATCAAGAAATGGTTTGCAGTTGATAGCTGCTGGGAAAGGGAAAATGGATTTTCTCCCAAGGAGTGTCACTGGGTATATCATCCACATATTCCAGGGCAGGCCAAAACAAAAATTACTCCATGTTTGTTTAGTTAGTTGGTTTGGTTGGTTTTTTTGTTTTGTTTTGTTTTTTCTGTTGTTGATTGTGGGTTTTGTTGTTGTTATTGTTGTTGTTGTTTTGGTTTGGGTGTTTTTTGGTATGTTTATGTGTCTTCTGTTTTGGTTTGGCTAAGTATTTTTTGTCTTACTGGTTTTGTTTGTTTTTCATTTCTTGTTGTTTGTATTTGTTTTTAAGAAAGAGAAGGAAAATGGAGAAAGAAAATCAAGTAGGATAGATAGGGTGAGGAGAATTGGGAGATTGGGAGAAGTTGGAGCAGGGGAAAATATGATTAAAATATTTGCATACAAATTAATGTAAAAGCATCAGAGATTCCAGAAGGTCTCAGCTTGGAACTGGAGAGATAGTTTAGTCATTAAGAACACTTTGTGTTCTTGCAGAGGACATGGATTTGGTTCCCTGCAACCACATGGTAGCTCACAGCCATCCGCAATATAGGCAATAGCTATACACTTGGCACTTATAAATGCATTCAAGCAAACAACTTATATACATAATATAAAATAAGTAAACCTAAAGAAGAATGCTTTAAATTTAATTTTTAAAAACAATTTCTGCCACTTCTTATCAAGTTATTTAAGTGAAGTCATTTCCCTCATCCTAAGCATAGCATTCTCTGCCATAATTGGGGTTACATGAAAGACCACACCTAGGAAGCAATAAAGGTTATATGACCCCGTTCACCAAGTCTGTCATCTAGCATCTGGAATTCAGTTTTGTCTGCACACTTATACTCTGTAATCTGAAAGCTTAAGTCAGAGTGTGCCTGACATCAGAAGTTTATGGTATAATAATCAAGATCAAACACTATACAATAGGTATAATACCCCAGTGAAAGACAGTGGTGTGTCTGCTGAGTGCCTCAGAAACAAGAAACTAAGCTACTCAGAACATGTTCAGAAGATATGGTCTTTAACTCATCTGATAGTTTGATGGTGAGAGGGGCTCTCAAAAATCCAGAAATTTGAGAGCGTGGCAGATCACAGAAGTAAAGGTGTAGAAGTAGAAAGGAGCCATGGGTATTCCAGGAAACTGGGAAGCTACTGTGAAGATGACCCAGGGAAAGCTTTTGAACCATCGGTCCTCAGTCTGTGGGTCACAACGCCTTTGTGAATTAAACAGTGCCTTCACAGGGGTTGCTTAAGACCATTGGAAAACACAGAGATTTGCATCATAATTCATCACAGTGGCAAAACTACAGTTATGAAGTAGCAACAAAGATAATTTTATGGGTATGGGTCACCACAATATGTGGAACTGTATTAAATGGTTGCAGAATTAGGAAGGCTGAGAACTGCTACCTTAGAAAGTTCATATCAACAAGTGCTTAAATAAAGAACTGTGAGAGATCTCATGCAAGTAATCTAACAATGAAGCTGAAAGTTCTAGAACAAAAAGAAGAAATTACACACATAAGGAATAGTTGGCAAGAAACAATCAAACACAGGGCTGAAAAAAATAAAATAGCCACAACAAGAAGAGAATATTAAAAAGAATAAATAATGCAAAGGTTTAGTTGTTTGAGAAAATAAATGCCAGGTTTCAAGGCTGAGTCAACTTTAGTACTGCAACAAATAATGACCTCTTAGAATTTGCTGTTCAGACTTTCAGCTATCTCTCTTTCCTTCTCTTTAGACAGATCACGGGAGGAGACAAAAAGCAAAGAATTACCCCATATGTGCCATCCTCACTGTACAGCACTAGCAGCCCCTCTTCCAATCAACTGCTTCCCAGAAAGTGAAGCACACCATCGCAAGAGAAATGTAAGTCTGGAGAACTGTGAGACCAAGGGACTGTTCAGTGTTAGACTATTCTTGTTACCTCAAGTGGTTGGTAGCCCCACTATACTTCAGACAAAGTAGAATCAGAACACAGTCCTAAAGCCCTCTATTCCACTCACTCTTGCCAAAAAAAACTCACCCGAGACCTGTTCAGCATACTTCTGAAAGCTCATGAAACTCATATGTTTCAGTATTATATATCTGCCTCCCTGGACGACAGCTTAGCCCCCATCCCTAGCCAGAGTTTTATCCCAGCTCAAATTAATGTGTCCCTAATAAACCTTTCCCTAGCTCTTGTGTTCCAATACAAACTTCAGGCCCCCTTACAGCCTTTAGTGTTCATCTAGAATAGTCAGAGCCTCTCTCAATCAGACCCCCATTCCCAGACAAACCAACAACCTTTAGTTCCTGTAGTATGTAACATTTTCTGTCCTCTTTTACCATTAAATTTTGTAGGCACTGTCTCCTGCTCTTGGAAAAACTTCTATTCCTTTTGACTCTTAAAATAAAAGGAGTTATCCTCACCACATCTCCCAGTGCTAGAGGTTGAATCTTATAGAATCTTATGAGAATCAATTTGGAAACAGACATTCAAACCAGGAGAGTATCATGTGACCACCGGGACAGAGATCAAGACTATGATGATACTGCAAGGCAAGGAATGCCTCAGGCTACCTAGTACTGGTCTCTCCCAAGTCAGTCCTGAGTACTGCAAACACAGATATGTGTGTACGTAATACCAGCACCTGCTATGGTTGAAAATCTCTCAATAAGTATTCACTCATATGCTAATACAAATGAATGAATGAATGAATGAATGAATGAATGAATGAATGCATAAATGAATGAATGAATGTGCAGAGGTAAATAGCAGCCAGAGGTAAGATACATGTCCAAAGAAGAGTGACTAGACTCTGTCCTCAAAGATGTGAGGGTCCCTGGCTGGTTTGGAGGCAGTTGAAAAAACTCAAAGCAGGTTTGGTAGGGGCTGTGGGCCAGCAGGTACGATCCTCTGACTCAGGGCATACTTCACGGGAAAGAACAATATTGCCACCTAGGAGTCAGAGGTCAAGTTCTGTACAGTGGAAAATGTTGACAGCTGGATATGACAGATAGAATATCATCTGGGTTCAAATGTCAGTAAAATCCACAAAATCCAGACTCTGAGATATCTGACAGAAGTAATTTTCTGGTTTGATTAAAAAAAATCCTAATAATAGAAAGTTGATGGGAGGAAAGTAATCTACAGAAAGAAGAAAAAAATCAAGATGTCAACCTCTATCAATGTGGGATCTCAATTCAAGCTCCAAACTGAAAATAGACATCAGGAAATGACGCCAATAAGATTTGTGATAAATTAAGAAATTATCATTTAATTTGGGAGCCATAAGAGTGTTTGTCCCCAAGTCCATGTCTATTTGAAATACCATGAAAAATGCTTACAATGAAGCATTTTAAAAACAATATGCAGCTTCACTGTGTACATGCTATACAATATTTGGCATGACACATAAGCTCTTCAAACTTCTTTGTTTTGGTTTGGGTTTTTTTTGTTTTTTGTTTTGTTTGTTTATAAAATGGCCATTACAGTTTTCAGAGGAAAATCTCCTGACCTTCTCCTCTAGAACCCAGGTCTTTTCATTAGCCTGACATTCCCAGGATGATACTCCTCGGGCTTCCAAAAATGGTGGAATCTGAACTCTCAAAGCAAGGCTACTGAAGCTCAGACTGTAGGTCTCTCCAGCCGTAGGGTAGCTTCAAGCCAAGGCTAAGTCTATCTCATTTCCCAAAGCTTTGCCTCATTCTAAGAAATCCAGGGTAGGTATATGGCTTGCAATCTCTTCTTTCTACTCCTGGGACCCTTTGCAAAGCTACCCAGTGCCCTGGTCAGGCAGGTCATAGACATCTCCAAGGAACACTAGCCTGACAGTATGGTTATAATTAAATTGGCTTCCTTCTGGGCTGCTCTTCCCTCTCCCTCTGGTCATATTATCTGTCAGGTCCCCAGGATCACAAACACTTCTCAAAATGGCCTTTGATTAAAATCCAGTGAAGCTGAAAACGAAGCCTGGAGCAGAGGAGGAAAAAATTACAACCACTACCTCAGCTTAATTCACTCTTTACCAGGGCTAGACCAACACGAGGTACAGAACATAGGTATCAGGGACGAGCATATCTGAGCAGCTATCATATGGCAAGCTGCCTCCCAGATACATTCTCCAACTTGATTACAGGGAGGTAGTAAATGGGCTCTTAATTTTAGAAAATAAATATAAAAATACCTAAATAATATAAAAAAATAATGTCAAAAGAAAGAAGATATCCCATAAAAAATTGGAAGAGCTGGATGAGAAAGTGAATACTACTATTAATAATAACAACAACAATACAAGTGTGATGTTCTTATGTTTTGGGTACTGAGCTAAATGCCTCTACCGTATTGTCCCCTTTATCTGTCAGAGGTACAGGTCATGACAGTACCATGGACCGTGCTGAGCTTTGTATATACTTTGCCTTTTCCTGTGCATACATTTCTATGGTAAAATCTAAATAGAGTTATACATGTTAAGTTCTTGACTATAACTTATCATAAAAAAGGATGACATGCTATAATAAAATTGCAGCATTTTTTTTCTTGTACCTGGGGCTGCTATTAAGTAAACAAAAGATATCATAAATACAAGCAGTATGCTACCACAATTGATGTTGTGGGTAGCAAATACTGTGTGGACATGCTGCATAAAGAGGTGTTTTATGACCCATGTGAGTTGAAGTGGGTGGGCTTGAGATCCTGTCCCTCTACTCAAAACATACCATTTAAACTTGTGTGTTAGAACTATAGAGACAGCTCTGTGGTTATGAATACTGGCTGATCTACCAGAGAACCTGGGCTTGGTTACCAGCACACACATTGGAAAACTTAAAACTTTCTGTAACTCCAGTTTCAGGGTCTCTGATATCCTCTTCTGATACTTCTCATGGTGTACACAGTACCCTCAAGCATGGACACAAACACTCATCAAATGCCTACATACATGGTATAAGTTGTTAAAGATTGTGAGTGGTTTAATTTTGGAATTTTCAGATAACAGTTGAGCACTGATAACTACAATATTGGAAAGTAAAAGCATGGATAAGGAAGAAGTTGAGTTTCCTAAAGCCACCATTTTGCCACAGATTGGCACAGTGATTTGAATGTGTCCCTAAGGAAAATGTATTGGGAAGTTAATGCCCGGTTCAATGTGTTCAGAGGTGGGGCCTGATACGAAGTTATCAGGCCATGAGGGAGGACTCATAGACCCACACTATTATCGCAGAAGTGAGTTCACCATACAATAGGGACATCACCTCCCCATCAATGTCTGTAATGGTAGGGCTTCTGCCAGATGCTGACATCTTGATATTGAACTTCATAGCCTCTATAACAATGTGATGGTATAGATTACTGAGTCTGTGGTATGCTGTTAGAACTGCACAAAGAGACTAAGACATGAAGATACAGAGGTTCCATTTAAAAGATACATTCTTCTCCTGCACACAATCTCCTGATACAGATGAACCTGGGAGCTGCAGCTTAGTGGAGGACACACAGTATTCCTATTTCTTAAGCCCCCAGCCCAGAGAAGTGAGTTAAAATGAAGCCTGCTTTAAAAGCAGAACTGGCTGCTGAAATAGTTTCCCTTTTCTTTTGCTTGTTGATAGCTGTCATTTATTTTTATTAACACTTGCTTTTAGTATGTAATAGTATTGTTGTAGACTTAGTTTTATCTGTTTTAGTCCAGCAAATTTTTATTTTTGATGTCAAGTAACACAGTCATCTCTAGAGCTATTTTTAAGAGTGCATATGTTTCAAGCTGCTACATGAAAATAAGTAATTGTGAGTTTACAGTGCTTGAAACCTACACTCCTTTTATTCTTGCTGAAACATTTCAAAAGATACCTTCTGAGAATGTGGTCTTTCATAAGAAAGTATCTGTCTTTAGGACCTGACAAGATTAGATTGTTCCCTTATTACAGTGATAACAACACACAGTATGGTAAATGACTGGACCACGAGGGTGGATTTGGGGTGGCAGCAAGCTAGGTTTGACTACCAACAATCCACTTTCCTACTAGTATGCTCTACCCAGTATTCTTCCCTACAGGTGTTTGGAGAAAGCAGAATCCAGGGGAGCTCCTTTCTTTCTCAGAAACGAACAAAATGTGCCTACCTTTCTTCTTCAGATCAGTCCTGCTATCAGGTCTCCCCATAATTGTGTTGAGCCCATTTCTAAGCTCTGGTCACCCAAGTGCTGATCCAGAAACTGCTACAAAGAAATTCTGCAGATGTCAGAGGAGCCTAATCTGCAAGTCATGCAGTAGAGACTATCTAGGTGGGTTTAACTAAATCACACATTCACTAAAGAGCAAGGTTTTCTCTGGCATGCAGCAGGAGAGGAAGGTAGAAACTCAAAACACAAAGGGTTTGATGCATAGCCAGTGATGGGCAGATGAATATGGTCACATGCTCAGACTGAGAGAGACCTTTGCCTGATTGCCAGCAAGAAAACTGTTTTCTGTCAACAAGCTGAAGGGCTCAGAAGGTAAACCTGTAAGATGAGAGCCATTCTTCAGACACCCCAATTTCAATCCTATGACACATATAGAAGAAAACTCAGGTGGGCTTGTCAGAAGCCCTACTGTGAGGCAATAAATAGATGTTTTAAAGCTACTGAGTTTGTAGCAATTTGTTGCACAGCAAGAAAAAGTGAGTACAGTCATATTAAGCTTTCAACTCATTAGCTTGTGTACAGTCCCACTTGGTTTGGCCAGCAAACCAATCGATTAATTATAATTACTTGCAGAGCAAATGCCAAAGGCAGAATAGGTTCCTACTTTCCCAGGATTAGATTGCAAAGTAATAGTGGAAGCCAAGAACCTATAGAAATCCATATTTAGATGGCAGATAATAAAGGAGACAGATCAGAATAAACAAATAATTCACTGGATCAGAAAATATGAATGAGGACAAACTTAAAAATCATCCTCACCTAGTACTAATGGACTATATTCCACTGTTTGAAATAAATAGAAATTCTCAAATTATATTTACTTAAGCTGGATGAAGTCCTCTACTAGTCACACCTAAACTAAAATAATACAAAAGACCATGCTAAAGTGTCAAGAAAAGATGTACAGTGAAATATTAGCTATAATAAATTTTCTTTAATGATTTTCTAGAATAATAAATGTATTTGGAATTTTTAAAATTAGTTTTAATATTTAATAATCCTGAATGTATACATTAATGTAGTCAAAATGTATTAATGTATTGAATCAAGATTTAATCAAAAACTTTAGAAAATAAGGAATATTTTATAGCAATAGTTTAGAAAAATGAACAGTACCCTTGAAAAATATGTACATTACAAAATTTATTTCACAAAAATATAAATATAAACACACCAGAAAAAAAACAACATTATCTAAGTGAATACCAAAATTTTAAGATTTTAGCTAAACTATAATTTCCCTTTAGCCTGATTTAGTCAAGCAGTGTTTGTCCTTGTGGTATAAGAAAAACTTAATCTCTAAAATGTTTATAATTTTGTGCCTGATTTGAGTTCCTTAAATTAAAATAATTCTTCAAAACAAATGAAACTATTAACAGAAGCAACAAACAGCCCTCAGAATGGGAGATTTCCCCCAGATGTACTTCATACAAGAGGTTAATATCTAGAATACATCAAGAAGTACAAAAATTAAACACCATAAAACAAGCTGCCACTCAAAACACCTGGGCAATGATCCGAATAAATACTTCTCAAAAGAAGAAATCTAAGTGGTCATAAAAAGTTTTGAAAAAAATTCAACATTCTAAGTCTTTAAAGAAATGTAAATTAAAACTACTTTAAAATTCTATCTCACCCAAATCAAAGTTGCCACCATCAAGAAAACACACAACAGGCAGGAAAGATAACTCAGTGATTGAGAGCCCTTGGTATTTTTCCAGAGAACCCAGGTTTAATTCCCAGCAGACATACAGTAGCTAACAACTATAACTTTTCTATAACTTTTGTCTCGGGTAACTCAGTGCCCTTTCTAAATACCAACACCCAAACACACACACACACACACACACACACACACACACACACAAGTTTAAAAAGTAAACAATACATAAGAACACACAGCAAACAATAATGACTACTGGCGAATCATTATCCACTGTGAATTAGGATAGACACCTAAGTGTGGAGGCTTCTCAAAACAACAACAAAACCAAAAAACAAACAAACAAAAACTGAACATAGAACTACAGTATGACTCAGCTATAATACTCCTGAACATACATGCAAAGGAACTTTATTCAGTCATCTGAAGGACAGTGTTGTCAACTTGACAAGCTCTCGAATCACCTGGGAGATGGCCCTCTGGACATGACATTGGAGCACTATCATGATTATATTAATTGAGGTGAGAAAATCTACCCACTGTGGATGGCACCATTCCCTAGATGGGATCCTAAACTATATAAGTGGAGAAAGGAAACTAAGCAACTGTATCTAGTCATTTATTCCTGCTTTCTGATGATAAATGACATGTGACCAGCTGTTCTGAGCCTCTCTGCCTTGACATTTCTGCTATGATAGATTGAACTCTGATACAGAATAAGTCCTTAAGTTTCTGTGTCAAAGCATTTTATCACATATTAGGAAAAGAAACTAAAATAAACCATCAAGAAAAAAATGAATAATGAAATTTTCAGGGAAATTGATAGAACTAGAGAATATTACACTAGGCAATGTATCCCAGACTTAGCAAGATGAATACAGTATACCTCTCTCATAGATGAAGTAAATACGGGTAAAGGCCTAAAAGCAAGAAAGGAGACCACAAATCCAGAAAGATAAAAATAAAAGCAGAATGGGAAAGAGAATAGAACAAAGTGGAAGAAGGGATACAGGATAAAAGGGTGCAGCAGGAAAGGGGGCAGGGAAATGAGGGGCAGGCATTGAGATATGCAAGACAGAATCAGAGTGATTTCACTCTTTCACTTAAGCTACAGAATACCTAAACAGATAGAAAGAAAAGCAGTTTATAAGATACTGCATGTTAATAATTTTTTAAAAAAAAACCTGAAGTATCTCAAAATAAAGTAATATTACCTGTCAAATATCTCTCTACTCAAAATGTACAGTAAATATTACAAATGGTGAAGCATTAGAAATAGCTCTTTTAAATTCAGAGCCAAATAAAAAAGCCCACTATCTTACCTTCTATTGAACCTGAACTGAAGGTTGTACCCAGTGTAATAAGACAAGAAAAAGATAGCAAAAAGAAACAAAATTGTCATTTACCATTGAGGTATGTGTCTACACAGACAACTCAAGGTAATCTACAAATAAATGTCAATATTACTGTCCTATAGATACACTGAACATAAAAACAAAAAGTTCCTTTTGGCTGGGGCAGACCTAGCTGGTATGCTATTGTGGAGACACCTTATCCTGAGCCATCCTAGAGGAGCCACTGCACTCAGAGCAGCTGGTAAGAAACCTCACCCACTACCCTACGCCCCAGAAATACAACTGGGAGCAAGGAGTGCTCAGGAACCATCAGCCACCCAAGCCCCGCCCCTCCGGAATACTACTTCCCTTCTGTAGCCACCCAAGTTGCCTCACGTTCGGGGGGGGGGCTTGGGGGGAGGGCAATTTGTAACGACCAGTTCTGCTGCTCCGGTCTGCGGGTCAGGGCCTAGCAAAAGAGAGAGTGGGGACGGAGACACGAAGAATGGAGACAAGACAGAGAGTCTGATCAAGTCTCTTCAAGTCTCATTTATTGAAAGGAAATCCTGGGTATTTATACCCTTTACCACGTGCCTTGCCCTCGTGGACAAGCACAGCTGAAGGCACTACGTCATGTGCCTTGCAGCATGGATATCATGTGCACCTAGCTAGCAGTGAGGAGACCAAGTGCGCCTAGCAGCATGGAGACCACGTGCACCTAGGGGCAAGGGTCTTGAGGTGTTCTCTTACCCGTCCGTCATTGGCTATCCGGCTTAGCACATAAGTTAGGGGTTAATCCTCGTCAGTCTTGATGACAGAGGTTTTAGAGTCCCCTACTTCCAGCCTGTAATAATGGACCTGTATGGGTTTCATTTGAATAGCATCTATCTGTTGTTGTATAAAAGCCATCAGTCTGTTGAACAGCATGAACCCGAGAGACAAGAGACTTAATGCCTGAATTGTTGGTGTAAACCATTCTGCCTCAGAGCAACACTCTTTTTTAAGAGTAGTGCACAACTCCCTCTGTTGGAGGAGTAAAAAGTATAAGCGTCTTCTATTCTGTAACACTATTTTCTAAAACTAAATCTATATAAGTACAGAACTGATCATAACTTTTATTTTAACAAAACAAGTAAGGAAATCTCTGTCCCTGCCCCAGTCAATCTCAAACCCAAAAAACAACTATAGTAACTGTGGTAATGGATTCTCTCTTGGGTCTAAACAATATACCCCACTAAATCATAAATCAGGGAACCAAGAGTCTAATAGAGCCACCCTGGAGGTGCGGGTGGTGATGTCTTCTTCTGCACTGAGAACTTTCCAAGTCAGGTATGCTGGTTGATCCTCTCCAGTGAAGCATCTTCATTTTTCCTGCAAAGAAAAAATATGCTTCCCAGGGAATTTCTCCTCCCTGGATTTGTTCTTGTTGTCTATTTGTTTAATCAGTCTCTCTGGCAGCCAGAGTATGGCATCTGCCGTTTGAGAATCAAAGGAACCAAAGTATACATCAGAGGAACCAAAGCCTTGATCTCTTAGGACTCTTATATTTATGATTAGTAGGGATCAATAGGAGTAACAATAGTTGAGCTATCCTCCTTCTTGTAGAAATGGTGACTACATTCTGTATTGCCTTGGCCATTATTACCTTAATCTTACCTTGATAGTCATTGTCTGTAACTCCAGGAAAAATTTGTAGTCCCTGCATAGTAGCACTGCTTCTTCCCACTATCAGGCCAAACACATTTGGATAGAGTGGTCCAAACACTCCAGTGGGTAAGGCCTGAGGTCCCATTTCTGGGGTTAATACTGTGTGGGTGGCAGAACTGAGGTCCAGTTCTGTGCTTCCTGGTGTTGCTCGACTAAGTTCAGAAAGGGGTTGTTGTTTGCTGGTATGAAACTGACTGCCCCATAAGCCTGTTTTGGCTTGTGTTGGTTCGGGGCCTGGGGCTGGTCCCTGTTCCTATTTCCCTGATTATTAGAAAGGGTTTTTCCTTGTGCATCTGTTTTGGACCTACATTCACTAGCCCAATACCTTCCACGTTTGCAACATGGGCACAGGCCAAGCTGTTTTCTAGGCTGTCTCTGGGTTAACTCATTTTCTGCCTTGCAATATTTTGCAAAGTGTCCAGGCTTGCCACATTTAAAACAGGCCTTTTCGTCTCTACTTGCCAAAAAATCTCTTACTGATTGTCCTTGCATGGCTGCTGCCATAGCTAAGCCCTGTTGGTGGAGGGCCCTATGTCAGAACAGAGTCTGATATACCCAAGTAAGGTCTGTCTTTTTCCTATAGGGTCTAATGGCTGCTTGGCAGGCAGGATTGGCATTTTCATATGCAAGCTGTTTCACATAATCTACACCTGTCTCTGCATTTCCAAAAATCCTCCCTGCTGTTGTCATTAATCGATGAACAAAATCAGAAAATCGTTCATCAGGCCCTTGTCTAACTGAGGTCAAAGATGCATCAGGGTCTCCCTTTACCGGGAGTTTGGGCCAAGCCTTCATGGTTGCATTTTGAATTTGAGCAAATAAGCATGGGTCATATTGTATCTTGTTATCACTAGAAGCAAATTGCCCTTCTCCTACTAAGGCATCAAAGGACCAACAATTGCCTGCCTGAATGTTTCTCCTACCTATCTCTTTACAATCCTCATGATACTCTGATTTCCAAATAAGATGGTCACCACCACTAAGAACTGCTCTCACTAGAGTATTCCAATCACCAGGAGCCAGCCACTCCTCTGCAACAGATTCTTAGATTGCAAGAGTAAAGGGAGCAGTGGCACTATATTGTGCCACCGAATTTTTTAATTCTTTAATAATTTGAAAATTAAATCCTGTGTGATGTCTCCATGTAACCCCTTGAGAGTCTCTAGTCTCTGATACAGGGAAAACTTCAGCCTCTCCCTCCTCTGGCTGATCTGTGGTTGAACTAAAACCAGAGGACAGGGGCTGCCTTTGGACTCCTAGTCGAGGAACTCAAGGACCTGAGGGATTTCCCTTGCCCTCTCGAGACCTCTTCCCTGTCTTTAATTTTTGTAGCTGATTAATTAAGTCCCGATACTCTTCCTCTAACTCTATTTGTTGTTTAAGAAGAGAAATTTGTTGCTTAAGGAGCGAAATTTTATCCTGTAACTCCTTTCTGGGATCTACAACCACCATCTCCATAGCAGGAGCATCTGGAGGTGGAGGAGCAGAGGGAGGGGGTCTTTGCGAAGAGGACCATTCAGAGTTGTAATATTTGACTGCCACTTCCTCTAGGTCAGCACAATCTGGCTCTGACAAATCGATTACTTCAACCTTTGGTCATATTTTGGATTCTATGCTTTTCTTTTTCTTTTGAACATGAAAGACAGCATTTAAACAGTGAAACAAAAGCAGAAAATTGACACACGTAAACAGCAAACAACAAAACAAAAACAGAGAGTTGAGTTCAGGCTGACTTATTTCTTGCCCCATTATCATTACTATGACCTACTGGTCTCCCCATGGCAGTTTCCCATGGCAATCACCTTTGTTTCACTTCTGAATTTTCAGTCGACCCTTTTTCTGGTAACCTCCCTCACTGGGCCTCTCGTTCTTGCTGCATTGAGTTGAGTGCCACTTTGTAACCGCCTGTTCGGGTCAGTCAGCAGGGTCTCCAGCGCAGGAGTGAGGATGCATGCTTCCAATTCCCGCTGTGTCCTTCACTGTATCCCACTTACTGGAGCTCCAACATTGAGGTGCCACTTTGTAGCCGCCCGAGCTGCCTCACATTCGGGGACCACTTTGTAATGGCCAGTTCTGCTGCTCCAGTCCACGGGTCAGCGCCTAGCAAGAGAGAGTGTGGGGGGACAGAGACATGAAGAATGAAGACAAGACAGGGAGTCTGATCAAGTCTCACTTATTGAAAGGAAATCCTGGGTATTTATACCCTTTACCACGTACCTTGCCCTCGTGGACAAGCACAGCTGAAGGCACTATGTCGTGTGCCTTGCAGCGTGGATATAATGTGCGCCTAGCTAGCAGTGAGGAGACCACATGTGCCTTGCAGCTGGCGGCACTAAACAGCAAAACAAGATATGTGAGAAAAACAAGATGTTTATCAGAGTGTGCTCAGCTGTTTCCGGTTGTTGAAAACAAGTCTTGTGTCAGGGTATATGGCTCGAGATGGCTGCAAAGATGATAGCCGCTTTTAGCTAGGTGTTAGCTCCCAACACCCTTCCTCCCTGCACCAGGTCCTGTTGGCTGGGGCAGACACTTAGCTGGTCTGCTCCTGTGGACACACCTTATCCTGAGCCATCCTAGAGGAGCTGTTGCACGTAGAGCAGTGGACAATGTACCCTGAGCCATTCTAGAGGAGTCACTCCACTCAGACCAATGAACACCTAGCTGGTCTGCTCCTGTGAAGATACCATATCCTGAACCATCCTGGAAAAACCACTGAACTCAGAACAGCAGGATTTCAGGATCCCAGAGGCGGCTTGAGTCCCTTGAGTTCTTCCACCCAGGAGTTTAGGATCAAAGGAGCACAAAGACATCTGGACTCTGAGGAGTTCTGGCACAAGCAAGATAACTGGAAAGACAGACTCCAGTAGGACACAGTGAGCACAGGTAACACTAGAGTTAACCTGATGCCGAAAGACAAGCTCAAGAACACAAGCAACAGAAAGAAAAGTTACTTGGCATCATAAGAACCCAGTTCTCCCATCATAGCAAGCCCTGGACACCCCATCACACAGGAAAATCAGGATTCAGAATTAAAATCACTTCTTATGATGATGATAGAGGATTTTAAGAAGGACATAAGCAACTCCCTTAAAGAAATACAGGAGAACACAGGTAAACAGGTAGAAGCCCTTAAAGAGGAAACACA
This sequence comes from Grammomys surdaster, assembly GCF_004785775.1. Lineage (NCBI taxonomy): Eukaryota > Metazoa > Chordata > Mammalia > Rodentia > Muridae > Grammomys > Grammomys surdaster. Next base: position 5,142,312 of record NW_021620842.1, on the reverse strand, counting down.
AAAATCCCTTAAAGAATTGCAAGAAAACACAACAAAACAGGTGAAGGAATTGAAGAAAACCATCCAGGATCTAAAAATGGAAATAGAAACAATAAATAAATCTCAAAGGGAGACTACCCTGGAGATAGAAAATGTAGGAAAGATATCAGGAGTCATAGACACAAGCATCACCAACAAAATACAAGAAATAGAAGAGAGAATCTAATGTGCAGAAGATACCATGGAAAGCATTGAGACAACTGTCAAACAAAATGCAAAATGCAAAAAGCTCCTAACCCAAACATCCATCCAAGAAATCCAGGACACAGTGAGAAGACCAAACCTAAGGACAATAGGTATAGATAAAAGTGAAGATTCCCAACGTAAAGGGTCAGTAAATATCTTCAACAAAATTATTGAGGAAAACTTCCCTAACCTAAAGAATGAGATGCCCATAAACATACAGGAAGTCTACAGAACGCCAAGCAGACTAGACCAGAAAAGAAATACCTCCTGTCACACAATAATCAAAATATCAAATGCACAAAACAAAGAAAAAATACTAAAAGCAGTAAGGGAAAAAGGTCAAGTAACATATAAAGGCAGACCTATAAGAATTATACCAGACTTCTCATCAGAGACTATAAGAGCCTATAAAAGATCCTGGACTGATATCATAAAGACCCTAAGGGAACACAAATGCCAGCCCAGACTACTATACACAGCAAAACTCTCAATCACTATAGATGGAGAAACCAAGATATTCCACAACAAAACCAAATTTGCATAATATCTTCCCACAAACCCAGCACTTCAAAGGATAATTGATGGAAAATGCCAACACAAGGAGGGAAACTATAACCTAAAAAAAGCAAGGAAGTAATCCTCCAACAACCCCAAAAGAAGATAACTATGCAAACATAATTCTACCTCTAATAACAAAAATAATAGGAAGCAATAATCATTTTTCCTTAATATCTCTTAACATGAATGGACTCAATTCTCCAATAAAAAGACATAGACTATCAGACTGGATACATAAACAGGATCCAGAATTTTGCTACATACAGGAAATGCACCTCAGTGACAAAGACAGACACTACCTCAAAATAAAAGAATGGAAAACAATTTTCCAAGCAAATGGTCCCAAAAAACAAGCTGGAGTAGCCATTATAATATCAAATAAAATCGACTTTCAACCAAAAGTAATCAAAAAAGATAAGGAAGGACACTTCATACTCATCAAAGCAAAAATCTACCAAGATGAACTCTCAGTTCTGAACATCTATGCTCCAAATGCAAGGGCACCCACATACATAAAAGAAACTTTACTAAAGCTCAAAACACACATTGCACCTCACACAATATTTTAATACCCTGCTCTCAGCAATGGACAGATCATGGAAACAGAAACTAAACAGAGACACATTGAAATTAACAGAAGTTATGAGCCAAATGGATTTAACAGATATTTATAGAACATTTCATCCTAAAACAAAAGAATATACCTTTTTCTCGGCACCTCATGGTACTTTCTCCAAAATAGACCATATAATTGGTCACAAAACAAGCTTCAACAGATACAAAAAGATTGAAATAACCCCTTGCATCCTATCAGATCACCACAGATTAAGGCTGGTCTTTAATAATGACAAAACCAATGAAAATCCCACATGCATGTGGAAACTGAACAACGCTCTACTCAATGATGACTTGGTCAAGGAAGAAATAAAGAAAGAAATTAAAGACTTTTTAGAATTTAATAAAAATGATGACACATCATACCAAAACTTGTGGGACTCCATGAAGGCAGTACTAAGAGAAAAACTTATAGCTCTAAGTGTCTACAAAAAGAAACTGAAGAGAGCACACACTAACAACTTGACTGCACAACTAAAATCTCTAGAACAAAAAGAAGCAAACATACCCAAGAGGAGTAGAAGGCAGGCAATAATCAAACTCAGGGCTGAAATCAACCAAATAGAAACAAAAAGAACAATACAAAATATCAACAAAACCAGGAGCTGATTCTTTGAGAAAATCAACACGAAAGATAAACCCTTAGCCAGATTAACCAGAGGGCACAGAGACAGTATCCAAATTAATAAAATCAGAACTGAAAAGGGAGACATAACAACAGAAACTGAAGAAATTCAAAAAATCATCAGATCCTACTACAAAGGCCTATACTCAACAAAACTGGAAAACCTGGATGAAATGGACAATTTCCTAGACAGATACCAGGTACCAAAATTAAACCAGGAGCAGATAAACCATCTAAATAGTCCCATAACCCCTAAGGAAATAGCAGCAGTCATTAAAAGTCTCCCCACTAAAAAAAGCCCAGGACCAGATGGTTTTAGTGCAGAATTCTATCAGACCTTCAAGGAAGACCTAATACCAATTCTCTTCAAACTATTCCACAAAATAGAAACAGAAGGAACACTACCCAATTCGTTCTATGAAGCTACAATTACACTCATACCCAAACCCCACAAAGACCTGACAAAGAAAGAGAACTTCAGACCAATCTCTCTTATGAACATCGACGCAAAAATACTCAATAAAATTCTAGCAAACCGAATCCAAGAACACATCAAAATAATCATCCATCATGATCAATTAGGTTTTATCCCAGGAAGGCAGGGATGGTTCAATATTCGGAAATCCATCAATGTAATCCACCATATAAACAAACTCAAAGAAAAAAACCACATGATCATCTCACTAGATGCTGAGAAAGCATTTGACAAAATTCAACATCCCTTCATGATAAAAGTCTTGGAAAGATCAGGAATTCAAGGCCCCTACCTAAACATAGTAAAAGCAATTTACAGCAAACCAGTAGCCAACATCAAACTAAATGGAGAGAAACTTGAAGCAATCCCACTAAGATCAGGGACTAGACAAGGCTGCCCACTCTCCCCCTACCTATTCAATATAGTACTGGAAGTCCTAGCCAGAGCAATTAGACAACAAAAAGAAATCAAAGGGATACAAATAGGAAAGGAAGAAGTCAAAATATCACTATTTGCAGATGATATGATAGTATATTTAAGTGACCCCAAAACTTCCACCAGAAACCTCCTAAACCTCATTTAAAAAAAAAAAAACTTCAGCAAAGTGGCTGCTTATAAACTCAACTTAAACAAATCAGTAGCCTTCCTCTACATGAAAGATAAACAAGCTGAAAAAGAAATTAGGGAAATCACACCCTTCACAATAGTCAAAAATAATGTAATATACCTTTGTGTGAATCTAACCAAGCAAGTGAAAGATCTGTATGACAAGAACTTCAAGTCTCTGAAGAAGGAAATCAAAAAAGATCTCAGAAAATGGAAAGATCTCCCATGCTCATGGATTGGCAGGATTAATATAGTAAAAATGGCCATCTTGCCAAAAGCAATGTACAGATTCAATGCAATACTCATTAAAATACCAACTCAATTCTTCACAGAGTTAAAAGAGAAATTCTCAAATTCATTTGGAATAACAAAAAACCCAGGATATCGAAAACTATTCTCAACAATAAAAGAACTTCTGGAGGAATCAACATCCCTGACCTCAAGCTGTACTACAGAGCAATAGTGATAAAAACTGCATGGTATTGGTACAGAGACAGGCAGGAAGATCAATGGAATAGAATTGAAGACCCAGAAATCAACCCACACTCCTATGGTCACTTGATCTTTGACAAAGGAACCAGAACCATCCAGTGGAAAAAGGACAGCATTTCCAACACATGGTTCTGGTTCAACTGGAGGATAACATGTAAAAGAATGCAAATTGATCCATTTTTATCTCCTTGTACAAAGTTCAAGTCCAAGTTGATAAACTACCTCCACATAAAACCAGATACACTGAAACTAGTAGAAGAGAAGGTAGCGAAGACCCTAGAATACCTAGGCACAGGGAAAAAGTTCTCGAGCAGAACACCAATGGCTTATGCTCTAAGATCAAGAATTGACAAATTGGACTTCATAAAATTGCAAAGTTTCTGTAAGGCAAAGGACACTGTCAATAATACAAAATGGCAACCAACAGATTGGGAAAAGTTCTTTACCAATCCCACATCTGATAGAAGATTAGTATCCAATATATACAAAGAAGTCAAGAAATTAGACTCCAGACAGTCAACTAACCCTATTAAAAAATGAAGTATAGAGCTAAACAAAGAATTCTCAACTGAAGAAATGCGAATGGCTGAGAAGCACCTAAAGAAATGTTCAGCATCCTTAGTCATCAGGGAAATGCAAATCAAAACAACCCTGAGATTCCACTTCACACCAGTCATAATGGCTAAGATCAAAAACTCAGGTGATAGTAGATGCTGGCAAGGATGTGGAGAAAGAGGAACACTTCTCCATTGTTGGTGAGATTGGAAGATGGTGCAACCACTCTGGAAATCAGTCTGGCAGTTCCTCAGAAAATTGGACATAGCATTACCTGAGGACCCAACTATACCACTCCTGGACATATACCCAGAAGATACTCTAACATATAACAAGGACATATGCTCAACTATGTTCATAGCAGCTTTTTTTTATAATAGCCAGAAGCTGGAAAGAACCCAGATGTCCTTCAACAGAGGAATGGATACAAAAAATGTGGTACATTTACATAATGGAATATTACTCAGCTATTAAAAACAATGAATTTGAGAAATTCTTAGGTAAATGGATAGAACTAGAAAATATCCTGAGTGAGGTAACCTAATCACAAAAGAACACACATGGTATTCACTCACTGATTATTGGATTTTAGCCCAGAAGCTTTAAATACCCAAGATTCAACTCACAGACCACATAAAACTCATCAAGAATGAAGACCAAGTGGGGGTGCTTTGCTTCTTCTTAGAGTAACAAAATACTCAAGGGAGCAAATATGGAGACAAAATGTAGGACAAAAATTGAAGGAGGGGCCGTCTGTAGACCATTCCACCTGGGTATCCATTCCATGTGCAGTCACCAAAGGTAGACGCTGATATTGATGTCAGGAAGTGAATGCTGACAGGAGCCTGATATAGTTGTCTCCTTAGAGATCTGCAAGAGTCTGACATATTCAGAGGCAGATGCTCACAGCTAACCATTGAACTGATCATGGGGTTCCCAATGGAGGAGTTAGAGTGAAGACTGAAGGAGTTGAAAGGGTTTGCAACCCCATGAGGAGAGCAACAATACCAACCAACCAGAGCCCCCAGGGTCTAAACCACCAGTCTGGGAGCACTTAGGGAGGGACCCATGGCTCCAGCTGTATATGCAAGGGAGGATGGTCCTGTCAGGTATAGGTGGGAGAGGAGATCCTTGGTCCCACGAAGGCTGGACGTTGTGTGGGGGGGAATTCGAGGGTGGGGAGGGAGGTGGGAGTTGGGGGGTAGGTGGGGGCACATTCTCATAGAAGCAGGAGCGGGGGGTATGGGATAGGGGGTTCCTGGGTGGGGTGGGGGCAGAAATGGGGTAAGGGGAGAAAACATCTGAAATGTAAATAAAATATCCAAAAAAATGTCTTCAAGAAAGGAAATATATATTGGTTATAAATATGTTTAAAGTGTTCAGTAATAAAAAAAACAAAACAAAAACAAAAACAAAAAAAGTTAACATAAACATCAATAACTTCACACACAATAAAGGCAAAATTTTAAAAAATTAAAGTTTCACTCTTTCCTTTCTCTCTCTCCCCCTCCCTTTTCTCTTACTCTTATCCTTTCTCTCTTTCTCTGTCTCCTCCTCTCCCCCTCTCTCTCTCTGCACCCCCCCTCCCTCTCATATCCAGGCTGGTTCCAGACTTTTTAGCTCAAGTAATCTTCCTTTTATAGCATCCTGAATGCTGGAGCTATAGGCTTCATCAAGATGCCCATTTGGAAAGTAGAAATTTAAGAAACTGTTCATAATAGTGACAAAAGTATAAGGTTGCTATCTTTCTAGCAACATACTGGTATCAATTATCATTGATATCATTGGTATATTGTTTAAATATGTTATTGATACCATTGAAATATTGAATAGTCTAGAAATTTGGAAATACAATGTCATGAAAAACTGGCTATCATTAAATCTAGAGATTCCAAGAAATCCAATGAAAATAAAAATTGAAATTCTTCACAGAATTTAAAATTCTTTGTTGTTGATGTTGTTTTAGAACTTAAAAATTTCATACTAATATTTACATAGAGCAATAGAAAGTCAAGAACATTCAAAATATTTTAAGAGAATAATGGCTTAATCCAGATATCAAAAAGTGAATGTTAAAAAAAAAAAAAACTTGAGGCTGAAAAGATGGTTCAGAAGTTAAGAGCACACATTGCTCTTTCAGAGGACCTGGACTCAGTTCCTATACCCGTGTCAGGTGGATCACAACCTCTTCTAACTCCCAGGAATATGAGAATCTCCTTTGGTCTCAGCAGGCATGAGCACATACATCATATATAACACATATAAATGCACACAGACACACACACATATACACAAAATCTTTTTTAAAAATTTTCCAAATACAATAAAATAAAGGAATTTAATAACCCTAGTATATGCACATACATTTTGTGTTGGAATCTCAAATAATTAATCTTTTCCAATTAATAGATAAGATAGGTTATAGATGCAAAAGGCAAGTTTGTTGTTTTAAAATATTTCCCATAAGCTAATTGTCTTAGTTAGGGTTACGATTGCTGTGATGAAACAACCATGACCAAAAGCAACTTAAGGAGAAAAAGATTCATTGGGCCTATGTTTCTACATCACTGTTCATCACTGAAGTCAAGACAGAAACTCAAGTGTGGCAGAAACCTAGATGCAGAAACTAATGCAGAGGCAATATAGGAGTGTTGTTTCCTGACTTGCTTCTTATGGCTTGCTCAGCCTGCTTTCTTACAGAACCTGGGGCCACCAGCCCATGGCTTGGTCCCTTCCACATCAATTACTAATTTAGAAAGTATTCTACAGGTTTGCCTGCAACCTGATCTTACTCAAGAGGTTCCCTCTTCTCAGATGACCATAGCTTGTGTCAAGTTGGCATTAGCCTAGCCAGCATAATTGGCCACTTGCCACCTTAATAAAGCACGTGATTATTAATCTACAATATATCCTTTCTTGTTCATCCCTCAAATCAGACATTAATATACATATTATAATACAAAACATTTTATGAACTTTAAAAAGCCCACAGCCTTTTACAAATTTGAACACTTTAAATTCATTCTCTTTAAAACTCCAAGATCTCTTTTAAAATACAAAATCTCTTTAAAAAATTCAACATCTCTCATTTGTGGGCTCCTGTAAAATAAAATATAAATTAAACACTTTCTTACATCAAGAGAGAATTCACAATCTGAACAAAGGGAAAAAAAAGACTCCAACAGTGTAATCATCTCTATGTCCAATGTCTTGGATTCATTCACAATCTTTTTGGCTTCTGCAAAAGGCTTAGACAGATATCCATGCATAGCACCTGAAGCTTACCTTCGAGTATTTTGCGGGCTTGGCTTGATAGCTTCTGCTGTCCTTGGTGGTTATCCCATTGTATTAACATCTCCAAAATGCAACTAGGCTGCACTTTCACCAATAGTCTTACTAGAACTTTCTTCAGGGACTCCAACACTGCCACACAGTGTGAAGCCTCAGCACCTTTCCATGACTCCTTCATACCTTTAAAAGGTACCAGGACCACCAGTGTGACTCATATTACCAAGTCCAGCTGCCAGCACAAGGTACAAACTTGGTGGCCTCTGGAACACAACTTCTGTGTGCTAACTACAAGAAACCATTTGCCACAGGATTTCACCTCAGTGATGCTGCCTTCTTAATCACTGCTAATTTCTCAGCTCTAGGTGACCAGCAATAATTTTTTTTCCATTTAAGCAAAGAATCACTTTAGTGGTTCTGGTACCTTATTAACTGCAGTTAATTCTTCAACCCCAGCTAACCAGAACCACTGATCCTTAACTAAAAATATACAATGGACTCAATAGAGTCTTTAAATGACTGTCAAATTTCCCCCCTGGAACTTTACAAGCCAGTTCACCACCATCTGTATTTCTCTCAACACTCTTATCTTCCAAGTTCCCCCAAAACATCTCACCAAGCTTTAAACACCAAGCTCAATGGCTTTTCTAGCTCAAAGTTCCAAAATTCTTCAACAGTTCTCCAAAACACAACATGATCAGTTCATCAGTACCTCACCCCTGGTACCAATTTGTCTTAGAGTTACTATTGCTGTGATAAAGCATCATGACCAAAAGAAACATGAGGAGGAAAGGATTAATTTGGCTTATGCTTCTACATCACTGCCCATCACTGAATGAAGACAAGACAGTAACTCAAGCAGGACAAGAACTTTGAGGCAGGAGCCGATGCAAAGGCTATGGAGGAGTGCTGCTTCCTGGCTTTCTCTTTTTGCCTTGCTCAGTCTGCTTTCTTACAGAACCTAGGGCCACAATGGGGCTATGCCCTCCCACATCAATAAGTAATTAAAATACTATACAGGTTTGCCTGCATCCTGATTTTATGAAAGCATTTTTTTTTCAGTTGAGATTTCTCCTCTCAGATGACTCTAGCTTGTGTCAGGTTGACATAAAACAGCACATAAATATTGAGTTGATGGCATATAATCTGAGAATTTTTTTCTAAAGTTCCAGAAAAGTCTGAGAGAGACAAGTTTTTAAAAAAAAAAAAAAACAGATAAAGCAAAAGTGGTGTGAAGTTGATTGCTGTTAAAAATGAAGGGAAAGCTTTAAACGTTATTTTCTCAATCTTGAGTATATTTTAAATTCATCATAGTGATGAGATGTATTTTTCAAGTTTTAAAAGAAAATGTGTTTTTGACCTTGGTTAGGAAGAGATTGGTTAAGACATAAAAGATACCAATCACAAAAATGTTGATCGATTTGACTGCATATAAATTTTTAAATTAATGTGTGACAAAGAATGTATTGAATAAAAGTAAAAAGATGTGGCGCAAGTGCAAAAGACTTATTGTAATAGATCTAACTGACAAAACATTAGCATGCAAAGTATATTAAGACCTCTCACAAGTCAAGGACAACTCAAGAGAAAAATTGGCAGAAGGTATTATCCGACAGTTACAAGGAGAGGGGTCCTAATGACCACGACAAGCATGTTAGAAGATAACCAACCTCATTATTAGTTAGGAACTGCAAAGCCAAAGAAGGTTCCTTTTTGCATGTCAGATTAGTAAAAATTTTACAGCTGGACAATAATGAGTAGGAGAACAGCGAGTAATAATATATACTACTCGTAGAACTTTAACTTGGTGCCATGAAAAAATGGTTAGGGTATGAACTTTAGAAATTCTTTCTGTGCTGTCCATGGCCCCATGGTGCAAAACTTGAGCATAATGAAATGGCTCAGGGGCCCAAGGCTCATAGTGCTTTTGTAGGTGACCTGAGTGTGATTCCCAGCACCTCAACCAGATGGCTTACAACCAACCATCTGTAACTCCAGCTCCAAGGGGTTCAGTACTTCTGACTTCAGCAGTGTACCTGCACTCAAGTGTGTACAGAGAGAGAGAGAGAGAGAGAGAGACAGAGACAGAGACAGAGACAGAGACAGAGAGACAGAGGGAAGAAGGGAGGGAGGGAGGGAGGGAGAGAGAGAGAGAGAGAGAGAGAGAGAGAGAGAGAGAGAGAGAGAGACTAGAGAAACAGAGAAAAAGAAATTTTAAACTAGGCTAATCTCTATAAGATGCCTGCAAATAGAATTTCTTGAGCAGGGTCTGATGGAGCACCTGAGGTGGGGGTGGGGCCACAATTCAGCAGGCGATCTTAGGGTACTAAAAGAAAGCAGCATCTGTAAGCCCAGAACTTGGGGGAAGAGGCTTACCTGAGAGTGGCAATCTGAAAAATCACATTTGAAACCACAAGCAAGAAACAGAAAGAGTGTATTAGGAATGGGAGTCTTTAAATTCTCAAAACTCAGTCTCAATGGCATACTGCCTTTAGCAAGGCCATCCCTCCTGAGTCTCAGCAGAAAGAGTGCCACCAACTGGGGACCAAGTAATTAAATGCCAGAGACTATGAGGAACATCTCATTCAAACCACTAGACTTAGCTATGTACCATGAACTTGGTGGGAGAGAGAGGTCAACAGAGGAAGAAAAGCAAAGAAGGAAGAGGAGGGAGGAGGTGTCCTGGCTAGTTTTATTTCAACTTGACAGAAGCTGGAGTCATCTTTGGCTATATAGTGAGAAGAAAGTCAGTAAGTAGCACTCCTTCATGGCCTCTGTATCAACTCCTGCCTCCGGGTTCCTGCCTTGTATGAGTTCCTGCCCTGTATGAGTTCCTGCCCTGAATTCCCTTAGGAATGGAGTGTGACCTGAGAGATATAAGCCAGATTAAGCCATTTTCTTTCCAAGTTATTTATAGTTATTGTGTTTTATGACAGCAATAAAAGCCCTGATTAAGACAGAGGGCAGGAAAGGGGGTGGTGAGAAGGGGAAATTGTATCGCTTAGCTTAGTTGAAGATTGCCAAATTTCTCAGACAAATCACAGCATCATTACACCACATCAATGGTTGGCTTTTCCAGTTTTCCCAATCCCAATTAAATCAATGTATAGTACTTTAAAAACAAGCTAATTTGTATTTTAAATATTATGTTTTTAGTTCTGAATAAGGTTATATACCTTTGTGAATTTGTATTAGGCAGCTGTATTTTTTCTTTTGGTCTAGAATTGACCATTTATGTTTTTTACCTATTTTCTTCTTTTGTCCCGCCCTTAGAATTTCTCAGAACTTTTATTGATGAGTTAATGTTCTCGCTACCATTTCTTATAAACATCTTCACTAGTTCATTCTCTGCTTTTTGGCTTACAGCACTTTGGCCAACAGAAATTTACTAAACTACATGAATTGCTTATCTTACTCCTTTTTCAACTTTTTGTCATTACTTTATTATTCATCCATTCATTTATTCATCCATCCATCCATCCATTCAACCATTCATTTATTCATCCATTCATCCATTCATTTGTAGAAGGGCAGCATCCACATGGAGGTAAGAGGGCAACTTTCAAGAGTCAACTACTTTTTTCCACCATGTGTGGTCCAGAATTGCTAAGTGTTTGTTTGCTTGTTTGTTGGTTTTTCTTTTGAGTCAGGACCTCAGGTGTCCCAGGAGGGCTTTGAACTCACTATGTAGCCAAAGATGACCTTGAACTTGTGGTCTTCTTGCCTTCCTCTCCTGAGTGCTGAGTTTGCAGATATATGCTACCATGAGTGGTTTTAATTTTATTTTATATGTATTTATTTTATTTTATCTATGTGATTTTTTTGCCTGTGTGTATGTATGTGTGCTACCTGTTTACCTGGTGCCCACAGAGATCATAAGAGGATGCTGAATCCCCTGGAACTGGAGTTAAGTGTAGTAGTAAGCTATCATGTGAGTACAGAAACAAAACCTGGGTCACTACAAGAGCAACAAACACTTTTAGCCATCTTTCTAACTCCAGTGTCTGATTGAATGGAGGTTTATTGAAGACATAAGGAACCTAAGACTTGGTACATACTAGGCAAAGACTCTGCCAAGTAACCTACATCCCAGTCCACTTTTCTCCTTTTTTGAATTCATGTTTTTATGTAATGCTTAGAGGGGGGACATCTTGCCTTGCCTCTATTTTTTATTTAATCTTAGCCATGCTTTGTAGTCTATGGTTTTATAATTTACATTTAAATCTTCACCTAATTGTGACTGACTTTGGCATAATAGGTGAAGTAGAAATATAGTCTGCCCATCCTCTACCACCAGTTACAACTGAGTAGAACCAACACCATTTATCAACATTGTTTCAGATATCACCTGACTGAACACTAAATTACCTAATGTTCTAGGATCAGCATCTTGACTTCATTTGTGCCCAGTATTATATTATTTCCAGCATCACTTTTAATGTGCTCTGTGATCTGAGGATTATTTTTTATCCTACAAACACACACAAACATTGAAGTCCTAACTCTGAATACCTTAGCATACATCTTCATATGGATATCAGGGTTGTAATCTTCATATGGATATTAGAGCAAACACAGACAATTTTACTGCCTATAAGCCAAGGGAGAGGATATTATGTCCTTAGAAAGCAAACAACTCTTATATTACCCTGGGGTATTATTTCTACCCTCCAGAAAAATGAAGTAACAAACATTCTTTGTTTAAAATAAGCAGTCCAGGACATTTTGTTACAGTTGCCACAGGAAACTAGTATAGCAGTCTTGACTTTTCCACGTCTCCTCCACTTCTTTCAATGACACTATGCAGTACAAAAGCACATAGACTTCACAGAATTGGGCTTAGATCCAAATTCTGTCATTAGAGAAGTCACATACTTTCTTTGTGCCTTGGTTCATTCATCCACATTACGGAAACCTTTAGATTTTCTGTTAGAATAAAATGTATAGTGGAAGACAGAACAAGTAAGGTGGACACAATGATACAATAGGAAATAATGACCACATGGATGAGAAGATCCTAGAATATTCTTTCCATTAAGTTAGCAGAAGATGTTATCTCTCAATAAGGCAGAAGCCTGGAGAAGAACTGACTCTGAACACAGGATTATGAGGTCAGCTTCAGGCCTCCTTCATTGCTTGTTTGAAGCCACTATGAGACTTCCAGAAGGTAAGCTGGAGCTTTCCAGAAGGTAAGCTGAGCCAGCTACGAGCTGGGCTGGTGATATAGTGGAAGAGATAACTCCTTGATAATGGAGGAAGCTCCTTTAGAAGAGAATATGAGGTACCCAAATAGAGTAGGAAAGTCTTGGGAGTCACCATCAGAAAGGTTTCCCTGTGGAGTGCTGAGTGCTGACAGAATGCACTGGGGAGAGGAATCCTTATTATACATGGCTTGAGGAGCAGAAAATGCTAGATAGGATCATGACTGTTTATAGTTTCTTGATAGAATGAACAGTTCTTCTTTCTAGGCCTAACAAGGCTCTATTACTCCTCTCCTTACATGCTCTTTGTTTGTGGACTGTTCAATTCAAAACCTCCACTACACCTGTATGCACCTCCTCAATGACATTCCTCAAGAGCTAACCCAGCTCCCACTAGAGACTTTCTTACAAATTTCAACTAAGAGAAACTGAATTTTCCTGCCAGAAATTCTATGAGTGACTGGGAACATGTTCCCACTAAGAAGAATCCATTCTGTCTCCTCTGCATACTCCCTTTAGCCATGAGGTGACCTCAGCCTATAGGGCTCTTGACTAAACTTACCTAAAGTTATTATTGTTAAGGCCCAGGTAAAATATTAAGGCCTAGATGGAATGGTAAGGCTCAGGTAAAATGATAAGGTCTAGATTACAGTTACTTGGCTAGCCTGCCATTATAAGAAACCTTCTCCTTTGTTTCTGCTGCTACTAAGAAACTTTCTAAGGCCAAGAATGATTACATATTCTGTTATGTTCTGTGCCTTTGCAAACCAATCATGATAAATGTCAATAGTTTTATATAGTTACCCACAATAAACTTGGACCTAAATCAACCACTCAACAGTACTTCCTGCACCTGTGTGTAAGCTTTTATGATATAAACTGCCCCTAGGATAGATCTCAATGTAAGAGAAACACCTGTACCAATATAAGAAACTATTTGGAATAAGTCTTCCATTTTGAGTACTGGTCCAGTAAAATTTAAGTTCACAAGACATCCCTCAAAACTGACATCCTGGTTGGCAAGTTAAGACAAGAATGTTAGACAAGTCTCCTGTTACCATTGAATGGTAACCAATGGGAACAGGATAAATATACAACAAAGACATGTTCCTAAGAAAATCCCCTACCCCCAAATCCTAATTGGAGAAATAACTTGGCACAGATGTTTGTGGATTTAGGGCTAAAAACTCTGGAGGATGGTAACTCAGGGTCGTGGTTCAGTTCCAAAATCTGGTCCATGGCCCTGGTTGACCAATCCTGAGGTATATGCTCAAAAACTATCCCTGTTTGACTGAGATGGGAGATTTGTGATTTGTGAGCAGTTCCTAAGCCTCAATAATTATATGCCTCTTGAGACACACAAACGGCCATGCCCTACCCATGAGGACCTCCAACCACCAGGCTGTACCTCCAGACTACTCTAATGGCCTGGCACATCCCCTGAAGGTACATGCAAGGCCAGGCCCCAGCCCACAGCCCACAGCTCCTACTGGAGAGGATCAGGCCCTAAGATGAATATGATCAAGCTGTCTACTACAGAGGAAAAAAAGAAAAGATCAAGATAAGACCATAGAATCCCACCAGTCCCAGGCCACTCTAGAAGGCTCCACCTACCACAAAACCTTATATAAAGTCTGCTTTCTATTTAGTTCTTTGCTGCTTCTATCCTCCGCAGAGGAAGTGACTCTCTTATGACTTGTCCTAATAAATGTATTGTATGAGGTTTGTTGTGTTGTGTGGCTTTGTGGTATTCCTTGGCTCCCAACTGCCAGGATACCTTTACCCTTAGAGTTATAAAAGTTACAGTTACAGTGGGGAACTCAAGGGGGCATCCACAACCCTGCGTGCTGCAGAGACCTGCGTTTGCATCCCATTGTCCTCATCAGCTAAGAAACTTTGAATAAGCTACCTGCATCTACAGACTTCCATTTTTTAGCTTATAAAATGGTACCCGAAATTCAACATTCTGACCTAGGTTGTTCTTGGGGTTAAATGAGTAGTACCACCTTGGAGGAATAAGAAATGCTCATGGGCTCAAAAGCAGAAGAATTTAAGTAAGTTCAATACATCTCTCAAGTTGTACACCTCTTATGGTCTATGGGAACAATGACATTCACCTCCAATCATTAAGCTGGGTAATAAATGAAAATGTCTATCTCAGTGTCTGGCCCAGAGTAAGTGCTTACAAGTGATATCTGAGTCAGTCTGATGAGAGAAAGAAAGAACTCTGAGTCCCTGGGAGAAAGCACAAGGTAGGAAACTAGATCCCAGGAAAAATATAAAATAGTAAGCTAATTCATTGGTTTATTTGTTTTTCTATATAACTAAACGTTCTAAGTCTGCTAAAATGAAATAATCACCATTCATTAAACCAGACTTCTTCTATATAGTGCAATGGCAGTTTACATGGGTTTTGTTTGGCTTTTTATGTCAACTTCCTTTCACAAGAGCTATAGATAGTTTTGACATTTATTGCTTCCTTTAAATAAGAAGCTGGGGAGGATACAAGAAAGGGGGCCAGAAAGATTTTTCCAACAGAAAAGAAATGTCATTTATGAAGCCATATCAGACATCCGAGTTGCAGGGAACAATTTGGATGGGGCAAATTAAGCGAATGTTCTCATGATGAACTGTCTTGGTGCAGTCAGTCAGGTGACAGTAAATCTGGCTTGAATGGCAGCTGTGTTAATAAACTGCAGAGAAGATTGACGCCCATCCAAAGCCAGGGAGTTCACAATGAAGTGCTTTCAGGCCCATGCCCATAAGAATATAAATATGTATCACTGGTTTCTAAGGTGAGTTATGGTTTCATTCTTCAAGCAGTACCTGAATTCCAGAGAGGGTATTTGTCTAGTCCTGGTATAGGAGGTGACAGATATAGCAATGTGGTCACACAGGGAAGATAGCTACTTGGAAAATAAATCAGGCTCTATGAAGGAACCTGTTGTTATCAATTTGATCTTGAGGGGAGAACTCCCTGTACCCAGGTAATATTGTCAGCACACTGAACACGTCTTCTTTTATTGAAGAACTTTAAGTACAGAGTTCTTTCATCTTCCATGTCTCCACATGGATATGTATACAGGCTTCTGAACACATACTTCTCATAATGATGGCTGGCTGGCCTAGAGCACGAACAATTTGAGGGTAGATTCATATCCAGTGTCTCTGCATCTTGATCTTTAGCACTGGAATTATCCTCTGTTTATCTGTGATAAAGAAAAGGTTAGGAGTGAAATATGATCTACAGTGGAAAAGGCAATGGAATTAACTATCTCAGAAGGTCAAGGGTGATGAGATCTCATTTCTACCTACACTGATAGAGACACTGGAGAACTAGCTCCTGCACACAGTACTTCTTTTTCTGAATTCATTCTCAAGAACCATGACCTTTGAGGTTATCTTCATGCCCAGGGTTCAGTTTGTTTCATGCTATTCACTGTTATCAGACAAGTATATCCTTTCTGGATCTTTTCTTATAAACACTGCAGTCATGGGTTTCAAATCTTTCCCTACAGCTGACCATTTTCCTATATTTCATGACTATGCTTTCAGACTTTTCATGACACCTACCTGAGCAGCAAATTCTGCCTTTCCAAAGTGTGATTAGCTGCCATGGCCCTCTTCATCCATGACTCTTGTCTTAGTCAGTAACACAGTCAAGGACCAAGCTGTTCATATGGAAACTCAACAGGCATCTTTGGCTTCTCATGTCTTACCTTCATATCTATGACAATAGAGTCTAGCAAGATGTTAGATTATTTTTTAGGCAGAATGAGTCCATATTGAAACATTCCTCAGAGATCATAAGTGATATACATTGTTGTCTTAGGTCAATGAAATGGAGTTGGCAAGGATGGACAGACAGAATGACTCCATCAGACATCAGAAAAAAAACAGAGTTGAACTCATTGAGTATCTGCAAGCTAGTTCTATGGGCCTCTCAGTCTGTCAGTAGAGAAACTTCATCCTTGATGCCCTTAACTTTGAGAAGGACTGCCACGTTCCCTTCTGATTTCAAGGCAGAACCCCATTCATAGAGGTTCTTCCTCCATTTCCAATGTTTTCGTGGTCTCCTATGAAAGAGCAAAGGACATAAATAAAGAATGTGTGCTTTCTCCAGTTATGGAAGCCCAAAAGGTAACCATAGGAACCAACCAAACAAGGAAGAAAATAGAAAGGAAGGGAGGAGGAAACAGGGAGAGGGAGTGTCAGTTTTTCTTTTTGAAAAAGTCGTAGTCCAAGATGGCCTGCAACACACCTCCTGCCTTAACATGGATCATGGTCCCCAGAAAACTCCTACCCACTTTTTCTTGGTGTGAAATTTACAAGGCTCCTACTTCTCTGTTCTTTTTATAGTAGAGACAATGTTCCTTGTTTGCCTCCCTCAGAAATATAAACCACAATCAGAAGGAGAAAGGACGGAAGTGAGAAGAAGGATACAAGGTGGGGAAAAGGTCAAAGTGAATATCAAACTTTCCTGAGATCTGAAAGAGCAGGTAAGTGAATGAGTGAGGGAATGAGGGAAGCTCTTTCTCTCTTTCTTTCTCCAGGACACCAGCCTTCTTCCTTCTAGTCCATGTGACATGATGCTGCCCATCAAGTCTTTATCATGCTGCCTGCAGAGAGATTTCATTTTCCTCCATTTATAGCCCAATTTCCAATAAATGAAACTTTTTAAAGGCTGGCTGCTCCAAGAACCAGTACCATTCGAGAGAAAGCCTGTGCCGTTCCCCATTTATGGACATTAATAATATATGACAAAAAGCTGTAGCTTTACTTTGTTTTGTCCTTTAAGTCAAGCTCTTTAAATCAAACACTTAGGGGGAGAAATATTTGCACATGAGTCTTCAGAAAGTATCTCTGGTCTTAAAGGCAACCAGACTCCAGCAATCAAGGGCTGATTTGTTCAGAAATAGCATGTTTCTGTGACACCCTGAAAACTGTTAGCCGGATCCTCACCATATTAACAATAAGGAAACCAAGATCCAGAAGAGGAAGGAAGGGCAAGGAATGGAAAGAGGCAGTATTACTTTAATTTTTTCAAAGCCTGTTTTTAATGATGGTTCCTAAATGTTCAAACCTCCCTCCTAGCCCACCACCCAACAGAAGTAGTAGAAAAGAAAAAATATCGGGAAAGTGAGCCTATTAAAAATTGTTCTTTGGAGGAAATCTCATCTCATCTGAATTTTCAGGAAATCAGTAGTTCAGTTCACAGGTCAGTGGGGGCAGCTTGATCCACTCACAAATACTTCACAGATAAATCAGCAGTCCAGTTTGCAGACATGAATCAGCAGCCATGGCACAACCTAGCAGAGATAGTCAGGCCTCAGCTGAATTGGCACAAGTCAATAGGAGGGACCAGGGCCAACAGGAACATCAGAAAAAGTTTTTGGCTGTGCCTCACTCTCAAAGCAAAGATCAGTGAAGACGAAAGACCAACAAGCCTTGTACAGGTAGCTCTACAGACAAGCCCTCTCACCATTCATAGAGTCCTATTTATACTCAAGCATCATGTGTCATCCACAGGTCTTGCCTCACCATGTGTCTTACCTCAGCATATGAGTTTGACTTAGCAAAACTTCAACTGAGTCTGTAACCACTGACTTTCTGTCAATTGGTTGAGTCCACAGAAATGGCAAGAAGCAACAGCTCACAACGTTTCTCTCTATGGAATCCTGACAAAAGGAACTCAACTACACAATATAAGGCAGACTAATACATGGGTGCCATTAGTGGGGAATCCTTCATCACTTGTCCTTTCACATTCTTGCTTTAGGAAAACATCCTTTCACCTGTATTTGCTTCAGTGAAATGTTCCTTCACTCCTTTATATGTTTGCCCCAGCAAAACACCACATAACACAGCTGACTTTCCAAAGAATCCTTAAGTTTGCACTTCAGGGAAGAGGATGAGAAATTCAATTTAACCAAAATGGAGAAGAGATGCAGTAGAATTTGAGAAGCAAGATGGTGATGCTCACCCACAAGTGTCTCATGGACCTAGTAAAGTGTGTATAGTGATTTGAGCATCCTAGAGACAAGTGTGAACCTCTCAAATAGCCAACGAAAATAGGGGAAACAGCATAGCATCTTAGAACAAGAAGATATGTTTTGCTTGATCTTTGATGCCAGAGGCCTAGCACTGGCCCAAGCGAGGCTGAAGGAATCTGGGGGTAGCCCCATGTGGGCATGGAGTGAGGCCATTTTCTAATACCATATTCTTACAGAAAAACTATTAAGTTCCCAGTAGTGTGTGTGATGTCCAAGTGAAGTCTAAGGAAGACATAGCTTATTTGCAGGAAGGTGCAGCTAGCATTGTGTCCATCTGGTTCTACTCACTAGGCTATTAAAAAGAAAATTATCTTATGAGAATGAGGTTTCTTCATTCTTCAGATGAGGTCACTGAGTTCCAGAGAGATTAAGTACCTTTCCCAAAACAATACAGCTAGCCAAGGACAAAGCTGTAAGTTTGATCCACCCCATTTACTGAGCACCTACTGTTCTGAGCACTAAACACTCTTCTCACTGGTCTATTCCTGTCAGGGAACTTCACTGTCTGTATTGCAAAGATGAAGAAGTAGCCTGTGGGAAGGCATGTCCTGAGTGGGCTGGGAGGGACTTCACCCAGTGAAGCAGACACTTCTAGTCACACACCTCAATTGATCTATGGCCACTTCTACTGCTCTTCTGAAAGACAGACATCCATGATCTTCACTTCTTTACAATTGCCCTCGAGACCCAGAGTGAGTTCTTACTGCTGCATTCCTAAAAAGGATGGAAATGGCTCTGAATCCTGGGCTTGCAGCTCCAAGTTTGTCTTTACCACACAACCCCCCACTTCCTGGTCTCTGGAAACAATTACATCAGAGCAGAGCACATTAGCAAGTGCAAGCTAAATGCTGAAGTGTGTGCTTCCTGCACAGGGAGATCAGGTACTGCTGACTCTGCAAGGGTTGCTTTAAGTGCTTGGAGCTAGAGACAGGGCTGGCAAGAGCTAGGACCAGCTGGGGGGAGCAGAAGCCCTCCAAGGAGTTTAGTTTCCCAGTATTTAAAGAACAAGTGCTGCTGAGGAAGATGGGGGGTGGGGGGATCATGCTTAAGTGGCTTTTTTAGAAAGCCTAACAGGAGATAGTCTTTGTAAGCTGCAAATGGAAATAGGATGGCTAGGAAGAGACAGAGACCTGGTTAATAGAACAAACAGAAACTGAAGTAGAGATGAGAAGAGGCATGTGAAAGGTAGTCAAAGGCTCCTGTCACCTGGGGTTGGTATGATTTGAATGCTCCCTGGGTCACAGGGACCAATCTGGTCTTATTGACATCCATGGTAATCAGGAAGCATTTTGTTGTTATCAAGGTCATGCAGGTGAGTCTGCCAGAGGAACCTTATAGCTTTAAGTGTCAAATAGCATTAGTGCAGAGCAACAACTGACTATTCAGGTCAGAGACCCACAGTCACCTGCCTTCTCCCTCTGGGCTTCTCATGTATGTGATCTAGATTCCTCCTATGATCCCCATGCTCTCAGTGTGGGATTCAGCTGCCATAATTCTGCTTACAGGCCATATGTACTGCTGTACGATTCTCATCGCACACAGCATGACCTCCTACCTCCCCATCCCTCATTCCCACCCAAAACCAAACAAGGCAGATTTGCCAAAGGTATCTGCAAGAATTCCCTCCTGTATACTCATCTCTAACCAAAGCATCATCCTAAACCTGGTACCCTCCTCTCTTTCTTCATGGTTTAGTTTTCACTTCTTTCCATTTGTGGGCTAATATTTTTAAATGCATCACTATCCTCTCTGACCTGAGATCTTTTCAGACTTCTGTCTACACTGTTTGTTCCCCTGGTAGAGTCCTATTTGGCTCTTAACACAAGTATCATTTATTCAGTTAAGGGATGCATGCGTCCCTAAGCTAAGTGATATCCATAACTCATACCCATCAGTGGGTTGTGTAGTCTCATTATTCTCTCATATATTATAGCTCATGAGAGAGAGGGGGTTTGTCTCACCTAACTCTACATTTTATAGGGGTAAGGATCAAAGGTTTAGTAGACAATCATTAGAGTTTGTGAATGAAGAAATAAATGAATGATAAATTTATCTGTTATAATGAAGAACAATTCAGAAGGCAGGCACCTGAATAGAGTTTTAAGTGTTTTTGTAAGAAGGATTATATCAGAGACAGGGGCCAATATTCTTTGGAAAGAAGACAAGGTGAAGCATAGTCTAGAATGAGTATTAGGGGCTCAAACTGACAAAAAGCCTAAATAAAAAAGAAAAGGGACTGGATAAGGCCAGAAAGATATGCAGGAGATAGGTGAGAACTTATTACCAAGGCAATGGGGAGCCATAAAGATATAGTGAGCAAAGAGAACGTGCCTCAAAATAGTTTCAGAACCAGGCTCCGGTGGTACTGGGGAAGGAAAGTGGCCAGGATAGGCTGGGCCAAGAGAGTCTGATGACTGCTACAATGGAAAAGGCAGCAGGCTCTGGTGAGAGCACATCTAGGATAGCACCCTGCCTGATGGACGTACAAGAACTGCTCTGGTGCATGTCATGTAGGAGTTGTTCTGGCTTATTAGGAAATGTCTGCAACATGGTAGATTCTGCAAATTGGGAGCTCTAGTTTGCTCTTATACCACTATGGAGGGGAAAGGGCTACATGAGGTACATGTACAGTCAAAGGAAGTGATGGAGGGAAGAACTTCCTAGCTTCTTAAGGTAGGTCAGTCGGTGATTCTGAGTACTAGAAGCTCTGTTCCTGTGGTTGAGCAAGAAGTGAGTTCCTGCTGCCCTCTTCAGATGCTAGAGTTAGAGGGAGAAGAGACAGAAGTTCATTACCCTCCCTCTCCTTGAGGTAAACATTTCCTTTGTCAACTTTGATTGCTGGCACTAATGAAGAAACATGCCTGCAGCACAGCAGCCTGTGATCTCAGGGCTGGGATTAGATGTCAAAAGCTACTGGATCTCTCCCCTCCAAAACCTGGTAGACTTGAACCCAGTGTGTCATCAGGGCTATGTCACTGATCTTCAGCAGTGTGGTCATCATCAAGGGTCAGAATTTGTTTTCTGCATGATGGGGAAAAAACTGAACTGTGTTATTCATAAAAAAAAAAAGAGCTTGCTTGGGACAGCAGAATATATGTGGCCAGAGGGTGACAATAATGCCTCCTGTCATTTCAAGTGAAGGAGATATTACAGAGAGACTCTTGAAAAAGGAGTGGAACAAGGGTACTCTCCAGGCCACTCCTGAGGCTTGGGCATTATGAATGTATCAGTAAAGCTCTCCCTGGGCAGCTATTCTCACAGTTTAAATGTCGAGTCCAGAAAGCTCTGTTTTGCATTTCACCTCAAAGCCTCTATCTCCATGCTCAGCCACAGTTGCCCATGTTAAATGGCATCCAGAATTCTGTGAACCTGAAATTAAGGTTAAGGGATCTTTAACCCAGGACTCTCAGTCTCTCCATCATTGCCCAAAGACTGTCCTTCATGGCCCATCATTGGGTCCAGTTCTATAATCTGACACCAAGACAATTGATGCCTGGTAAGATTCCAAATGTTAATGTGTGCAGATCATGTAGTCACACCCAGAACCCACTCGTGTCTCTTGCTCTACTTCTCTGCCCAGAATAAATGACAACCATCTGACAAACAGCTTGCATTTCTGTGACCCATGTGGAAAATTGGGGCTCTTTACTAGAAGGGAGTTAGCAGAACTTTGCCTCAATGCCCAACTTGGAATTTATCCAAGTTTTCCTTGTTGCTGTAACGAAATACCTGACAAAAGCACCTTAAGGGAGGGAGGATTTATTTTTGGCACATTGTTGAGGGTATAGTCCACTATGGTAGGGAAATTATGGCAGTGGGACTTTGACATGGCTAGTCTTTGGTGGTGTTATATTCAAAGCCAGGAAGCAGAGAGTGATGAATGCTGGTGTTCAGCTTACTTTCTGCTGTTTAATTCTGTTAGAGAACCCAGCCAATGGAACGATGCTGCCCACATTTAGGGAGAGTCTTCTCTCCTCAGTTAACATAATCTAGCATACAATGGAATATTATACAGACTGAGATGAGGATGAAGGGCTGGGCAGTGGGCAAGAACATTTGCTGCACAAGCATGAGGAGCCAGGTGTAGATCCCTAACACTGTGAAAAAGCTAGGTGTGGCCACACAGACTTGTAACTCCAGCTCTGCATGATGTGGAAGTAGGACAGAAATGAGAGTGCTGGGCTCTGGTCAACAAACATAGTAGAAAAACAATGAACTCTGTCTTAAGGAAATAGGTAGAGAGTGGTAGGACTGGATACCTAGGATCATTGTTTCATCCCCCACACCACCCTTGAGCCTCTACACATGTGCACAAAGGTACACACATAAGAAATAGGAAATGCTGGTACATTCCACAGTTATAAATGATACTGAGGTCAGCTGGTATAAGACTAGAAAAAGATATATGGGAAATATTTCTATCTACCACTTATTTTTCTGCGAACCTAAGCCAGCTCTTAAAGTCACTAGTAGGCATTAGGCTTGCTAATAGGGATTTTACAGAGATAATTACAGTTAAATTGAGGTCATTAAAGTGGACCTAATCCAATATGACTGACATCATTTTAAGAAGAGGAGATCAGGGTCCTTTATTATAGGGTATCAGCCTGTAACAGTCACCTGTGATCCCTCCTATATTAAATGCCCAAAACAGGCAAGCCCATAGAGAGAGAGAGACAGCTGAGTCACCACTAACAGTGTAGGGGAAAAATACTGGAGCAAGTAGCATTTTGGGTAAAGAGTATGTGTAATCATTTCTTCCAGAAAGGTTCAGGAAGTAAATGAAACTCACAAGGCTTAGAGAGGTCCTGAAACTTAAAGAATCCCAAGTTCCTTCCCCAGGGTTATTCAAGCAGTAACAACATTCGAGAGAAGAGACATTTTGACAGGCTGGGATGCCTACACATTGATGAAGTATTGATGAGCCTTCACTAATGCTGGGGTGGGCTTTTTAGTGATACAGCTGCCTTTGAGTCATTCATGTTTCTGTAAATAAATAGCACCATTAAATAGCACCTACAAGCTAACTGGTTCACTAAGGTAGGCTTGGGTGACATTTTTTTCATTCTACCACTGTGATCACTTCTCTAGGATATGAATAGATATTTATTCCTATTTCACCAGGGAAAGTCATACAACACAGGGTTTCTTTTTTGGGTGGTGAAACTATTTTGATACTAGAGAAAGGTAATGCTTAATTGGTGCTTATATGAAATGAACACTTTGAATCTTGTATTACTAGGTTAACTTTAGGTTATGTGACTTTCACCTTGGTTAACTTATTTTAAGCAAGAAACAACAGAAGAATTATAAACACAGTTCTTTCTGGTAATTTCTGTTGTCCCCTTCCTTCCCAAACAAGTTATGAGGTTCTGTAGTCCCTTTTTGTGCAGAGAGAGAGAGAGAGAGAGAGAGAGAGAGAGAGAGAGAGAGAGAGA
>NW_021620842.1:5106276-5118171 GCF_004785775.1 Grammomys surdaster | reverse complement strand
GAGAGAGAGAGAGAGAGAGAGAGAGAGAGAGAGAGAGAGAGAGAGAGCGAGCTTTGTGGGTCCAATAAATCCACAAGTGTTTGTGAGCATGACACAAGATTAACTCAAATTTTCCAAAAAGAGAAGGGAGAGAATAGCACTGATTTCAGAATAACCCTAATTTCAGGAGGATGTTAGTAAAACTGGCATAGAATAGTAATCATGAACTAACTGCTATGAGACTAACCAGGTGTGGATTTCCTCCTTCTGTTCTGGGCTCTAAGCCAGATCTTTCTGTGGTGTCTCAGTTTCTAGTGTGTTATCATGTATGACCTCTATGACGGCTTTGCTAGTACCTTAGGATGTAAGATTGGGAGGGGGGTGTTGGGAGGGGGTAACCTGCCTTGTAGATTTATAACAAACCTTAGATTGCCTGCAATAAAATTTTTCTATTACTATTGCTTGTTGTATCCTTGTGTCCTGTGTTTTTTAAATCTAGAAATAGCCAAACATATCAAGGAACTACTTGGTCTTGTTGATATCTAAAAACAATGTGAAAATGGAACTAAGCCTTGAAATTTACTGTCGTCAGTGGCACACCTTTCTTAGTGGTTGGTTCCTTTGGATCCTATCTCTATGGGGAGATTGGATGTTTCATGATGATACCGGCACTTACTTGACTGTGTTGAGAGAGGAAGAGACTGGGTCTTTTATGTCTTCAGCCACTGTTTATATTTTTGATAAAGAAAAACCAACACAAAACTAGTATTTTACAAATATATATGCATGTAAAGAACTCAAAGAAATTAGGGTGGCTGATAGCATTAACAATGATTACAGTAAAAAGAAAACATAAAAAGGGAAAGGATACATATTTAAAGTCAAGGCTTGAACTGAAGGCTCGGTGGTTAAGATCACTTGTTGCTCTTGTAGAGAACCTGGGTTCAATTCCCAGCACCTACATGGTAACTCAAAACCATCTATAACTCCAGTTTGAGGAGATTGCACAAAGCACACACATGGCATACACACATATACACAGGCAAAACACTCACATATGAAATTAAATTAATAAACCTTTTTTAAAAACTTAAAATGTAGGCTGTACTTATACATTTGTAATAGAGATATAAATGGTGCCACCACTGTGGAAAATAGTTTGATAGATGCTGAATATAAAAATGCCCAGTTGTTCCATTTCAGACACACACACACACACACACACACACACACATTCCCAAAGAACTGAAAATAAAATTCCAAATATACTTGTAAACCTATATTCATATATTCATCTGAAGCATTATTTTCCACTATCAAAAGTTGGAAACAACTCAACAGATGAATGGATATACAAAATATGTGGGTGTTTATCTCTCTGTGTGTGTGTGTGTGTGTGTGTGTGTGTGTGTGTGTGTGCATTTGACCATAAAAGGAATGGAACATAATGATACAATGTATAAAGGAATATTATTCAGGCATAAAGAGACTAATGACATAGGATTTCACTCACATGAAATAGCTAGAATGGGCAAATTCACAAAGACAGAAAGTAGATTAGAAATTATCTGAGGCCAAGGGGACAGGGAGTGGAGAGTTATTGCTTATGGCAGAGTTTCTGTTTAGAATGATAAGGACATTTTGGAAAGAAGATAGTGATAATATAAGCAGAACATCATGAATTTAATTGAGGCCATGGAGTTGTACACTAAAAACGATTTAACTGGTTGATTTTATGTCATATGTATTTACCACAGCTTAAAATAAAAATTGTGAACAGAGAGGAAAATTAAAGTAACCCAAACAAGGGTCCATGGATAACTTGAAAATGTTTTGGGATGATCAACTCATTTCACTGTTGAACTGTTTGTACTTTCCAGCATGTTTATAGAATATAAATTGCATAACAATTAATAGAGAATATCAATTTCTGACCTGATTCCATTTTTCCAACGTTTTAAAAAGAAAAGCAATTACATTTCACAAAAGAAAAGTAGAAGGGTATTTTAAAGACGGTATCTGCATTTGTGCATACCCATCCCTTGGCTATCTTCACTAGTCACATAGAGTTTATGTGTTACACTGAGTGTTAGCTCTGTGTCAGAATTTTAGCTGAGGGAAAATGGCAGTAGCCGATTTCCCTGTGTAATGGGCCATTTGGGCTTCCAGAATCCTGTGTGTGTGTGTGTGTGTGTGTGTGTGTGTGTGTGTGTGTGTTCATATGTTTGTTGATATATGTGAGCATATTGTAGGTACATGCAGAGGCCAAAGGCCAACCTTGACTGTAATTACTTGTGTATCATCATGTTGGGTTTTTTTTTGAGACAGGATTTCTCACTGGCCTAGAACTCACCAGTTAGGCTTGTCTACTTGGTTGGTGAACCCTGAGGATCCACTGTCTCTGCCTTCCCATCACTGAGATTACAAGCCCACAGTATAACACCCAGATTTTCTTATATGGATTCTGAGGATGGAGCTAATGTCCTCATGATTGCATAGTAAGCATTTTATTGACCAAACTGTTAATTCCCATCCCATAACTTATTCTTGATCCTCTGGTATATACCAAAATACAGTGACAATAGAGATGTTTTCCAGCCCCCAAAGAAAGCCAACTGGTGAAAATAAATGTAGAGGACACAGGGTGTGACACAGAAGTCTGAAATGAACTGAGATGGAAGCACAGATCAGTGAGGACCTTCACGTGGAAGAAGGATGCCAGTTCTGGGACTGGTTGTTGGGATGACTGGCAAATATTGTATTTACTGGCTATGACAAAATGTGTCTGTCTGTTCTCAATTGTTAATTACTGGGCTAGCGGTATTATAAATGTTTGTGGAGTCCTTACCTGGCCAAAAAGAAAGGCACACTGTAGTAGGGAAAGTTAAATAGCCGCCCCCCCCCAAGCCAATAAGGTGAGTAAAGGCTGGCTTTTTGAATAATAAAGTGCTGGTGGCTGGAACTGCAGAAGAAAGACTGGCAGAACTGTGCAGACAGATGGAGACAAAGAGTGAAGCAGGCAAAACAGAAGCAAGAAGGGGACAGAGCAGGAGGTAGAGCAGTAGGAGCCATATGGAGATACAAATGGTGAAGAAGTAGGGTTAAGTTAGCAGGTAGCTAAGAGACTGCCCCAGCAAACAGGCCAACAGCTTTAAGTGACATAGATGTCTCCATATCTTAATTATTAAATCTTAAGTGGGTCCCCTGAAAGCCCCATAATGCCTGGAGAGGGAAGAGCATCAATGGGAGTAATTCTAGGATTTCAGGTATAGTTGCATTACTCATTTATAATGGTAAATAAATAATAAGAAGGAAGGAAATGAGCCAAAGAGAAGGGAAGGAAAAACAAAATGATAAAAATGACAAGCAAACTCTTTGATCTAGAATAAAATGTGTTAAGGCACTCATGGAAAAGGTGGGAGGTGCTAAGTGTGAAGCATTAACCAGGGGGGAATCTAAGGTTTAGAAAAACGGAAAAATACCGAAAAGGCTAGTGGGAAAAAATACGTGAAAAGTTCAGGAGAAAGTGTATAGATCAGTCTGACCATGCTAGAGAGAAGGATGAAACGGGAGAAAATGAAGAGTAGTTACATTTTTCTTACTCCAAGAGGAAAACCCACAGGGGAGAGACAAAAGACTCCATCAAAGCCACCTGCTAGTGCTCCATTCCCAAGTGCCCTGAAAGTAGAAATCCTACTTTAAGCAATGACATTTTAATAGGAAAATACAAACAGAAAGGAGAAGCAGAAAATGTGTGTAGCATGAAGTACTTTCTTCTCACTGTAATAAGTTTCTATGCATTCCATGCTTGAAAACAATAAAGATTTATTGACTTATAATTCTAGTGTTCAAAACTCTGGACTAGGCTTCACTAAGCCAAAATGTTTTCAAGGCCCCTTTCTTGAAAAAAAGAAAGTCTATCACATAGAATCCTTCTTGCCTTTGACATCTTCTAGAGCCGTCTGCACACATTGGCCTGTGTCCTCTCCACCTTAAGAGACTCTATCAGTGAATTAGATCACGTTCAAGTACTTCTAACTCTTACTTCTGCTACCTTCCAACTACAGTTTTGAAAGATCCTGTGATCACACTGGCCCATCCAACATCTCACTGTCTTTATGCCATCTAATGAAATATTAGTTCTATATTGACCTAAGGTCATACACTCTCAGGTTTCAGGGATTTTGGTGTAAGTATGTTTAGGAGTATGACATTATTCTGCTTCCCATGAGAGAACCACATACACTGTGGTTAGAACCAGCTGAGACTGGGAAAGTAACTCAGGGGAGCTGTGTCATAGACAAAAGTGATGCAGAGAAAAATGCTAACTATAATTTGTAGCTAAATTGAGTCTCCAGCCTACACGAAGCCCACTGGTGTTCTGTCAACCTACTCTCTTGCCCCCTTTTACCAGCTCTAGTTAAAGTGGTATGGTGAAATAAATTGTTTCGCTACATGTTTAAGTTCTCTAGGCAGTGGACAATCAACATCACCCAGAAGCAAATGCTAAATTCTCTCCCATCAAAGCTAGTAAAATGCAGATGCTCACCATCCAGAGGTACCTTGTAACAAAAATCTCTTTGTTAGGACAAAGAGGCTGGTTTGAACAAAGGATCAGCAACTTTGAGAGTGTATAGTGAGATGCCTAGACCATGCAAGTCTCCCCAGGGTTGGAGTTCTATCTGATTTCCAGAAAATAACAAGAAATTGCATAATGGCGTATAATGTTACCATGTCCCAGTTTTCTTTCCTGGTGTACCCTATATAACTGACGTCCAAATACAGACAATGAGGTGAACTTTGATGTTAGTATTAAAAGAAAATGACAAGAAAATTCAACCATTCTTAGTTATTCTTCCAGATGTGTGCTCAGACTTCGGACACTAGGACCTCTGAACATTGTAAGAACCAATGTACACCTTCCCATGTGAAAACATGCAGACAAGGAGCTTTGAGGTCAGCCCACTCCACCCAATAATGTCACTTAAAAGCTAGGCTTCTCAGTCTCCACTTAAAAAATAAGAAAATGAAACTTAAAGGCAGAAATAACTTCATCAAGATCACAAAGATAAAAATGATAAAGCTCAACATTGATCTCAGCCAGATGACTCTTGGTTCCACTGGTCCTTTTCCTCTACATGTATTACAATCATTTGGCATTTCATTCCTTCCAATATATGTGCCAGGAATTGTGCTAAAACTATTGCAAAGTTTCCTATGAGAAGTGAATCTTACATGCAGTCAAAGGGTGGCATCATGTTGGAAGGAGAAAAGAGCCGGTATTGGAAGTTCAAATCTGTTGTTCATGACCTGAGTCACTGAGTCTTGGTTTTCTTATTCTGTCAAATGCA
Organism: Grammomys surdaster; assembly: GCF_004785775.1. NCBI lineage: Eukaryota > Metazoa > Chordata > Mammalia > Rodentia > Muridae > Grammomys > Grammomys surdaster. Next base: position 5,112,841 of record NW_021620842.1, on the reverse strand, counting down.
TATTATTATTAATTATTGTCACACTTAGATGCAGAGTTTTTTTTTAAGGGTTTGAAGAGTAGCCTGCTTATAAAGCATTTCATATAATACCTGGCACAAACTAGTGTGCAGGATGAATTTACTACATAATATCTGTAAAAATAAAAAATTCTTCATGTAGAAGGGTACTATTGACCTTGGTGGTAGTAGTGTCAAGTCTTCACTCTTCACCTATCTATAGCATCAGGTAAATAATTCCAACACTTGCTAACCATAAAGAAGAATTAATCTTCCCTTAAATCCCAGCAATGTCTGGGGAGAGCTGTAGTCCATTGAACAATTCAGCTCATCTCATGCCACAGCAATAGAATAACCATGGTTTAGTTCACTGCAAAGAAAGGAATGTTGTTCCAAAGGAAGATAGGATAGTGGAAGTGCTCTGGGAACTACTACTACCACCAAGTCATATTACTGGTGCTAGGATTCAATCTAAATCTCGGGCTCCAAAAACAAAACTAAAGGTTTAAGATATAAGTATACCTTCATGAAATATAAGTATGTCACAGGCAAGTCATCTAGGCCTAATTTTGAAGATATAATAACATTTTCTCAAGAGCAATGGGTCTTTCATCCTTCCAAGGTGAATATTGACCATGGTTCTTAGATGCTGACATGAAGAACTAGAGAACTTTTGGATATTGATCTCTAGGCAGTTCAAGTCTATAGGAAAAAACAACATATTTTGGGTTGGATTACTTTTCAAAATAGTCCCTCCAAAAGCAAAAATTGAACAAATTCACATCCATTTCCAATAAAATATGATAAGAAGTCCCAACTGAGAAGATTTAAAAGTTATTATAAGGACTGGAGTAGAGCTTTGTCATAATGTGCCTTGCAAGAATAAGGAACTGTGTTCAGTCTCCTAGAACCCATGTTTTTTGTTTTATGTGTTTGTTTGTTTTGTTTCAAAGCTAGATGTGATTATTTAATAAATGTAATCTCATCATTGAGCAGACATTCAGGCAGATCCTCAAGGCTCACTGGTTTTCCCAACCACCTTGAAGCATTCCTGGCTAGTTAGAGATCTTTCCTAAAAACCAAGGTAAGTAACACATGACAAGCAGAGGTTGTCTTCTGGCTTTCACATGCTTGCACACATACATGTTGTGAGACATTTCTTGCTTGGGCAACAAACAACAATACCTGTATTACTGGAGCACTTTGCATGATTTGCAGACAGCTGAGCTAGTCAGAGTCTCCTCCCCATAGAAGTATTAACTGCTTATAAAAACCATGAGAAGGAAAGGGGTTGAGAACCCTGCAAATGAGTTAAGTTGCCCACAGACCTTCTGCTCTCTCTATTTGTCCCTCTTCCCTGTCTCCCCTTTGCAGGTCCAAACCCTCAGATTTTTCCAAACAGCAACCTCCAGACCCTGTCCATGTCTCCTGCATATCCCACAGACCATTCCCTCCTGCTCTCCCTCCACTGACTTTTTACTGTGTTACAAGCAGTTCCCTCTCAACCACAAGCTATGCCTGCCAGAAGACCAGGTAGCCTGACTTTATACTTTCTCTGCTTTCTTTGTTCCCCATTTCTCCTGAGAATCTCACAGACAATCTTTACTTGAACTCCCAGAAATCAACACCAACCCAGATAATCCTATAACCATCTCAAACCCATAATCCTAGATGCTACCATAAAAACAAAATCAATAACAACAAGGAAAGCATGTCTTCACTAGAAACCAACTATCCTATCACACTAGACCCTAAGTATTCCAACACAGCTAGAGAACAACAAAATTCTTTAAAAACCAAATGGCCCTATCTGATATTTACAGAACATTTCAACCAAACATCAAAGAATATACCATCGTCTCAGTGTATTATGAGACTTTCTCTAATACGGAACATATACTTGGATATGAATTGAGTCTCAACAGATAAAAGAAAATTGAAATAACATTGCATCCTATCTTACCACTATGTATCAAAGTTAGATATCAACAACAAAAACACTAAAATCACATAAAAACTTAAAAATTCTCTACTGCATGAAAAATGAGCAGAAAGAAAGGAAGAAAGGAAGAAAGAAAGAGAGAGAGAGAGAGAGAGAGAAAGAAAGAAAGAAAGAAAGAAAGAAAGAAAGAAAGAAAGAGAGAAAGAAGGAAGGAAAGCAAAGATGGACATCATAGGATTTAATGAAAAGAAATACACAACATGCCAAATGTATGCAACACAATAAAGCAATGTTAAAAGGAAAGTTCATAGTACTAATTGTTTACATTTTTAAAAAATGGACAGATGCAATTCTAACAACAGAACACCTGAAAGTTCTAGAACTCTAGAACAAAAAGAAACAAGTACCCCCAAGAGAAGTAGGCAGCAAGTAATAATCAAACTAAGAGCTAAAATCAATAAAACAGAAACAAAGAACACAATACAAAGAATTAAGGAAACAATGAGTTAGATGTTTAAAAAACTTAACAAAATAGACAAGCCCTTGTCTAAACTAACTAAAAGGTAGAAAGAATACATAAATAAAATCATAAATGAAAAGGGGGATATAACAATAGACACCAAGGAAATTTAGGATGTCATAAAAGCATACTTTAAAAACCTGTATCTTACCAAATTGGAAAAATCTAAAAATCATGGATAATTTTCTCAATACATACCATTTACCAAAGTTAAATCAGGATCAGATAAACTATTTAAATAGACCATAACCCCTAGTGAAATAAAAGCAGTCATCAAAAATCCATCAACAAAAAAGGCCAAGGGCCAGAAGGTTTTAGCACAGAATTCTGCCAGACTTTCAAAGAAGAGCTAATGTCAATACTCCTCAAATTATTTCATGAAATAGAAAGAGAAGGAATATTGCCCAATTCACTTCATGAGGCCACAGTTACTCTGATACCCAAACCACATAATGACTCAATCAAGAAAGAAAATTACATGTCAATATTGCTTATGAATATACATATAAAATATTCAATAAAATACTTCCAAACCAAATCAAATACATCAAAAAGATCATGCAACATGACCAAGTAGGCTTCACCCCAGAGGTATAGGGATGGTGCAATATATGAAAATCAGTTACTATAATCAACCTTGTAAACAAGATGAAAAATAAAAACCACATGATCACCTCATTCAATACAGAAAACCCCTTTGACAAAATCCAATACCCCTTTATGATAAAAGTCTTGGAGAGATTAGAGATACAAGCGACATACCTAAACATAATAAAGGTAATTTACAACAATCCTATAGCCAACATCATATTAAATGGAGAGAAACTCAAAACAATTCCACTAACCTTTTTCTAAGACAAAGTTGTCCATTGTCTCCATATCTACTCAATACAATACTTGAAGTATTAGCTAAAGCAATAAGACAACTAAAGGAGATCAAGATGATACAAATTGGAAGGAAGAAATCAAAGTTTTGTTATTTGCAGATGATAAGATTGTATATATAAGTGACCCTAAAAACTCCACCAGAGAATTGCTACGGGAACATTTTCAGTGAGGTGGCTGGATACAAGATTAACTTAAAAAAGAATCAATAACTCTAGTATATACAAATGGTAAATGGGCTGAAAAAGAAATCAGGAAAACAATACCTTTCATGATAGCCTCAAATAATATAAAATATCTTAGAGTAACTCTAACCAAGAAAGTGAAAAACTTGTATGATAAAAACTTCTAAGCGCTTGAAGAACAAAATTGAAGAAGGTATCAGAAGATGGGAAGATTCCCATGCTCATGGATAGGTAGAATTAATATAATAATCACATAATAAATACCAAGAGCAATCTATAGATTCATTGCAATCCCAATCAAAATTATAATATAATTTTTTACAGATCTTAAAAGGACATCTGAAGTTCATATGGAAAAACAAAAATCCCAGGATAACTAAAAACAATGATTAACAACAAGAGAACTTCTGGACATATCACCATCCTCAATTTCAAGTTGTGCTAAACAGAAAATTTATTGGCATAAAACCATATATATATATATATATATATATATATATATATATATGTAGATGATATATATGTAGATGATATAGATGTAGATGATATAGATGTAGATGATATAGATGTAGATATAGATCCAGAAATACACACTAGGGGGAAAAGACAGAAACATTAACAAATAATGCTGGTCACACTGGATGGCTGTATGTAGAAGAATCCAAATAGGTCTGTCTGTATTTATCGCTCTGCACAAAAGTCAAGTCCAAGTTGATCAAAAATCTCAACGTAAGTCAGATACACTGAACCTGATAAAAAAAATTGGAAACAACCTTGAACACATTGGCACAGATGTTACCTGTTTCTCTAAAACTACCAATAGCATAGGCACTAAGATCAAAAATTAGTAAGTGGGACTGCATGAAACTAAAAAGCTTCTGTTAGGCAAAGGACACCATCAGTTGGACAAAGTGGCAGCCTACAAAATGGGGAAAAATTTTACCAACTCCATATCTAAAAGAGGATTAATATCTAACATACGTAAAGAATTCAAGAAACTAGATATAATCCAATTTTAAAATGGAGTACATATCTACACAGAGAATTCCCAATAGAGAAATCTCAAATGCCTGAGAAACAACTAAAAAAATGTTTAACATCCTTAGCCACTGGGGAAATGCAAATCAAAATTACTTTGATATCCCATATTACACCTGTCAGAATAGCTAAGATTAATTACACAAGTGACAGCACCTCATGCTTATGAGAATATGGAACAAATGGAACACTCCTCCTTTCCTTGTGAGGTGCAAGCTTCTATATTCACTATGGAAATTAATATGGCAGTTCCTCAGAAAACTGGGAATAATCTAACTGGGAATCATAATGTCCTTTATGGGCTTTATTCATAATAGCTAGAAACTGGAAGCAACATACATATCCCTCAACAGAAGAATGGATTTTAAAAAGTGATATATTTACACAACAGAGTATTATTGTTAAAAACAATGACATCTGAAATTTGTAAACAAATAGAACTTGAAAAAAATCCTGAGTAAGGTAATCCACACCCAGAAAGACAGATATGGTATATATTCACTTAAAAGTAGATATTAGCAGTTAAGTAAAAATAATCAAGCTACAATCTGTAGACCCAGAGAGGTTAGGTAAAGAGCAGGGGTTTAGGGGGTGGCATAGGTATACCAGGGAAAGGGAAACAGAACAGATTTTGCAGGTGACTTGGGCATACAGGCAGACTGGAGCAGGACAGACTAGGTTGTGAGGGAGATGAGATGGAAAGAGAGAGAGAGATCTGTAATTGGGGGCACTAGAGGGGCAGTGTGGAAATCCAGTGTAGTGGAATCTTCTTGGAATCAATGAGGGTGATCTATGGAGGACTCCTGGTAATGAAGGATATGTAGTCTGAACTGGCCATTTCTTACAGCTAGGAAAGGCTCCCAGTGGTGGGGCTGGGTTATATTAGGTTGATTTGTTGGCCAAGGGAATTGTATGGAGATGCCTAAACAACACAGGCTGTTGATACGAGACGACATCCAGGCAGTTCATCAAACATGGCAAGGTTGAGCTGGTATTTGCGTGGAGTCTTCACCCATATGTTCTACTCTCTTTGGTGTGAGAAAGTATTCTGTGGGCTATAAAAAGTGAAACTTGGACCCAAAGCCAGCCACAAAACCTTTGATCTACAATCTGTCATGTCTGCAAGATGTACTGGGACAACATGGAGGAGCAGAATTTGTTAAGAGTGCCCAACCAGTGTTTCATTTAACTTGTGGTCCTCCCCATGCCCAACATTGCTTGGATTGACAGGAACCAGAGACAGGATAGCCTATAAACTTAGGGTAAAACCAAACTCAACAGGTCTAAAAAATGAAAGAAAAAAATCAATGTTATTACTTCTAATGACACTCTGCTATACTCACAGAATGGTACCTTGTCTAGTTTTTATCAGAGAGACCTCCTCAGGCAGCAGAAGGGAGCAGATGCAGACATTATGTTAAGAATGAGTCTAAAACTGGAAGTCTGTGTAGGGTGCCTCTACTCAGATCTCTGGAAATCCAGGGGAAGAGGGAGTCTTCTGGAAAGATTGTAGAAATCATATTGGCAGAGGACAACAGGAGGACACAGCCCACCGAATCAATTAAACAGGGTGCACACGGGCTCATAGAAATGGAAGTGGCACGCATGAGCCTACAAACGTCTACACCAGGTCTTTTGCATATAAGTTGTGGCTATTTGCTTGGTGTTTTTGTAAGAATCTAACTGTGAGAATGGGTGTGTCTTTTTACTTGTTTGCCTACTCTTGAGATGCTTTTCCTCCAGTTGGGTTGCCTTGTCCAGTCTCAGTGTGAGGGCTTTTGCCTTGTCTTATTATATTTTGTTTTATATATTTGTTGTCTCTTGTAGCCCTGCTCTTGAATCCATCGAGAGGGTGGTGGAGAGGAGGAGCTGGGGGAGTGCAGGGAGGGGAAACTGTGTTCAGAATATGTTGTATGAGAGAAGAATCTATTGTCTATAAAGAGTGAGAGGGAAGAAGAGAAAGGAAAGGGAGATAGGAGAGAGGGGGAGGGAGGGAGG
>NW_021620842.1:4936750-5106176 GCF_004785775.1 Grammomys surdaster | reverse complement strand
GAGAGAGAGAGAGAGAGAGAGAGAGAGAGAGAGAGAGAGAGAGAGAGAGAGAGAACCCTGCAAGATCCAGGGAATTCCTGAGTCTAATGGGCTATTCAGAGCCTCTCTTCAGGATGGAATCCTTCAATTCAGAGGAAATTTTTACTTCATATGCATGCCCATATACATGTATGAACCTGTACATATGCACACACATGTGATTTACATGGCTTTTCCATAAATATACTTCCCCTCTTCCCCAAAAGTAAAAATGTCCTAATGTATTCCTATTCCTGGATCAAGTTTTTATGAGACAGTCACACTTTACCTGTGATGAACAGAAAGCAAGAATAGTAAATTAATATTTACTACAGACACTGAGATTGAAAGCTTATCTGTATAGCTTCTGGATGAAAAGGGAATCAGTTCTAGAAATACACTGGTGAGGAACAAATGCTAAGACTTGCTGACTTTCATTTCGGAGCTAAACAGGAGAAACAGAAGAAACTTACTGGAGAACAGAAAGAAGGTGTCACCAATATAGAGAGAGCAGCGGACTTTTTGCTACAGCTGTTTCTTACAATAAATTAGAGGGCAGGAAATGTGCCAAATGAGCCTCTGGATTTAGGTGAACAGCTTTGGGAATACAATATTCGTAGCCTTCTTGGGTAGCAAGAAGTACCTATTAGGTGGCACTTGACAAATTAGTTCAATAAAGAGATGAGCTCAGAAAATATTTAGCCAGATTAAAAGCAGAAGAGAAAGATAGTAGAATCTGGAAACTGTAACATTTGCAAGTACCTTTAATATCCAACTGGTAATAAGTAAAATAGATAAAACTTACAGTCCCCTCAAGTGACAAAGTATGAATCTGTGTGCAGAGACTAAATCAGCACTGTGAATGACAGTTTTCATTAAGAATATATGAGTTGACTAACATGGCATCCAGTCATCTTTTCCTGTTAAACAAGTGGCTTAGGGGAAAGAGGCAAAGGATGTAGATCATCTGTAGTTGTCTATGATTCTCATGGTACCTATACCTAAGGAAGAAGTGTGCCCCAAAATGGGCCACTGCTGGGATTTAAAATACAAAAGGCTAGCAAAAATTTTGAGATCATTGTACCACCAACTGGTGTAACAAGAGTTATCAATTTACACTAACCCCCCCCCCAACTGTTCAGAATGTAAGATGAAATGTAAGTCACTGTAGTAGTTACTTTTCTCTTTTCTGTGACCAAATAACTAATAAAAAGCAACCTGAGGGAGTAAGAGTTTACTTTAGCTGCCAGTTAAAGGAGATACAGTCCATTATGGCAGGAGAGGCATGGTGGCAGGAAAATGAGGTGACTGGCTATATCACACACATTGTCAGAATACAGAGATAGATGAATGCTCATGCTTAGCTTTCTCCTTTTATTCAGTCCAAGACCTTAGCCTATGAGGTGATACTGCCTACATTCAAGGTAAGGCATCCATCTTTAGTAAAACTTTTCTGGAAACATCCTCATAGACAAACCCAGAGATGTGTTCCTTGGTATTTCTAAATCCAATCAAGTTTACAATTAAGATTGGGACATCATAGTGGTAAACCTTTCAAGGAAAAGAAGTTATTTAAAGATTATTTCCCAATGCCTTTTCTAATAGGACCCAGAAAAACCAATGAGAAGGGAAGATGTTCCCAGTATTTCGAAAGCCTCAGAGATCTCTGGACAAGAAATCTCTCCCAGAGCAGAGCAGTCAAGGAGTATGTTGCATCGTCAATGCAGCAACACCCCATAACATCTGTCTAGCAAGAAAGGGGAATTTCCATTGACTGGTATGTTCCCCAACCCCCTTAAGAAAAGAGTTTTTATTATAGTGTCTCTGTACTTCATTAATTACTATATATCAGAGGTGTATAAAAAAATTCCAAGTCACTAGATCAAAAAGATTCACCTCCAGACCTGGTACTGAAGCTATCACATGATCTAAGCCTTAGAATATGATAGTATGTTGGGAAAAGACTTATAACCTGTCCCTTAAAGAAAGAATGGATTGAAAAGAAAAAAAAGGCTAAAGGTTTGCTACCAAGAGAGGACTGTAGAAGATATGCTATGACTCAAAAACTCAGTATACCTCCTGTCCAAGAGTATTTCACACTTCCTTAATGTCTGGCATAGCCATGTGACAATCAACCTCTTCTTTCAAGAAGATGTTATCAAAGCCAGTGAATAGCTGCTAGACAGTGCTTTCTCCTTCCATGAGACCAGTCCACACCCATGTAGGAGTCACATCTTTAGCCATTTCCTAACATGGTGATCTGTGTCAGAATTAAGCCGATCTATTATGACTATTCTATGTGGGCAAAAAAGTATTTGGTCAGTAAGGATTGGGGGCTATTTGTTTCTAATGAACAATCTAGGATATACTAATTGATAGTATAAGCCTAAAAGCTGTGAGTATAAGAGGATAACAGCAGTACAGTAACAGGAAAGCCAATCTAGTACCAAAGGAAATGATTAAAGGAGAATAAAATTCCTGCCCAGAGGATCATATAAGATTTCTAAGGGGAATGCACAAGTAACTAATGCATATCACCTTCTTTCCATATTTCCTCAGCCTGAAGAAATCATGTCACCAAGTCCAATGAAAATAGAGTACAGGGGCTGAATAAATGGCTCAATAGTTAAGAGCACTTCTTGGACTTGCAGAGGACTTGGGTTTTATTCCCAGCACCGATATCAGAGCTCACAACCATCTAAAACTATAGTACCAGAGAATGTAGTATATTCTTCTGACCTTTGTAAGTACTACAGTCATGTAGTACACATACATACACAAAGGCAAACACTCATATACATAAAATAAAAATCTAAAGAAAAATAAGAAAATAGAGTGCATTAGGGAGAAAGAATAAATACAAGTGAGTAATGATGTGATCTGCCATGGGACATGGGACATAATTTGGGGATGGGCTTAAGGCTCGGATTTTAGATAAGCACTAAATTACTATGGCATTTATCTTTCCTCCCCAAAGACATGAGATGATAAAAGACGAGAAAGTTGATTACAGGACATGACCCATCAGCTGGGCTAATGCCTGCTAGTGGGAGCAGCATCATCCCTCCCAAGGTCTCTTCGTAATAAACGAATAATAAACATTCCACTAAAATCTTTAAATGGATAGAGGAGTTTAATTATAATAATTTAATTTTCAGAAGCAAAAGCTGCTTTTATACAATTACAGTGAGGCAACTTTTAATTAACTTTGGAAACTTTCTTTTGCTTTGGAAATCTAATTAAAAATACTTAGGGAACTATCAACATAACGCAAGATTCAGGAGGAGGTTAGAGACAGTACTGGGGAACACATGGAGAAAAAAAAATCTGGAAAAGTGGGACCTCCTACATTTTAATGCATTCAACAGTCTCTGTCCTCTTTGACCTCACAGGACAGCATGAAGAGATTTTACCAATAGTAGTTCCTTCAAATGAGATTCCCCCAAGTGATGGACTCTTTCTTTTGCTTTCAAGGATCCCATTATTTGAGTTAGGGAATACAAACAAGAGAGGTAATTAGATTAAACATTTTAAAGTGATATGACTCTACAGATTACCCTGTCCTGGAAAGGGCAACAGAGCACATTTCTGCTTGTTTTATAGCCTATCCATCCTGATGCATGCCCTAGAGGATGAGACCACAATCTTGGTCATAGAAATCAAGTAGTCCCTGATCCTGCAACACAGCATCCCCCACAAACTTATTAGAACTACAGGAAGGATCCTCTATCTCAGCACAGATTTTTAGTCTGAAAGGCTATCTAAACACAAGGCTCAGGTGTAGTGCGTATAAGTTCAAGTCTGAGAAGTTCTGGGATAGGTCACTATCATCTCTACATAGGACTTGCCAGAGACTTGTTCCAGGATTCCTTGGGAAGCAAGTTTGGAAAGTAGATCCATTGTTGCTTCCCTATACCCAGAGATGAGGAGCCCAGAGATAAGGCTCAGGCCTCTGATCTCAAATAGGCTTCTCAGAGATCATGGTATGACCACAGTTTGAGATTCATTGACAGACTCCAAAGAATTCCATATAAGAGATCAGGAAATCTGGTTTCCACATATACTAGTGGGAAACCCACACACACACTTTTTCTTGGCCTCAGTTTTTTTGGTTTTATGTTTTTTTATCCATGACATAAAGAAGCCATGCCTGACTTTGGGGGTATGCTTAGCCCTCCCCACCCCAAATAAATGGGAACTGCTACATAAATGTCAAGGTATTACCTGTGTTTTCTTAGCTTACAGTAAGGCAAGCCTGGGATATACAATATTTTGTTGTCCACTAACCCCCACCCTTCTCCTCCACACACTTCTCCAATAAAGAAACATTTCCTTGTTCTGTCATTCCAGTGTCATTTCAGTGCCCTAAGTGAAATCTGTAGATGTTTATTCGTGGTTTTTACCCCCAAAACTTATACAACAGGGTACACTGGAGAAGAGGTGATGGGCCTTTTCCATGTTGCAGTCATGCATTTACAAATCAGTACCCTTGGCTTCCTACATGAGTTCCTTCTGAAATTCTAAAAACACAAATAAGAATTAAAACAAAAACAGCCACTAGTTCTCATGTCGCTCTGACTCCTCTAGCCCACTTGACTTTGTACATTCTCACCAGGTGTTCCACATAGAACCAGCTGACCCATGTTCTCAAAGCCAAGCACCAGTATCAGCTCAGCGCTCTGCAGGACCAAGTAGCTGGGAGGAATCTTGAGGCCACACTGACCCCCTGTGGAAGTCAGAGGCTGTAGCCACTGTGCCCACCTAAAGGTCCCACTTGCTCCATCCCATCCTGATAGCAGGTAAGCTATATACCAGCTGCCACTCTAAACACAAACCCTTGGAGAAGCTGACTATATCCCTGAGAATCTCACCAGTAAGTCAAGGACAAAGGATAGGGGGTGTGAGGGTGTTGCCCTTATTCCAGCCTACTGCCATCCATTAGAAGACCTACCATGTCTTGACTACACATTGCTATAGCTTTCTGGGTTTCCCCTTTTCTCTTTTTCGGTGAATCTTCCTTCCCACTCAATGTTTTTTTCTGTCTCTAGGCAGCTAACAGAGAAGAGTCCTATACTCTATCCCTGTCTTAGTTAAGGTTTCTATTGCTGTGAAGAGACACCATGACCACAGCAACTCTTACAAAGGAAAACATTTAATTGAGGCTGCCTTACCAATTCAGAGGTTTACTCTATTATTGATTGTCATAGAAGAAAGCATGGTGGTGTGAAGACAGACATGGTGCTGAAGAAGGATCTGAGGGTTCTACATCTGGATCAGCAGGCAGCAGGAAGAGAATGTTACACTGGGCCTGGCTTGAGAACTGAGCCCTCAAAGCCCATCTGAAGTGACACACTTCCTCCAACAATGCTGCATCTACTCCAACAAGGCCATACCTTCTAATTGTCCATTCCCTATGAACCTATAGGGGCTAGTTTCTTTCAAGCCACAACAACCACCTGTTCTATTCCAAAGCATCTCTCTCACCTCTCATCCAGAGAATGGTCCAGTGACTTCAAGATCTTAGAACTATCCCTACACCCACAGTTCCCCCCTTTTCTCCCCACACATTATAGTTCAAACTCTCTAAAGTCTCCTCCAGAAAGTCTCAGACAGTCTCAAAGCACTTGATCTACTTTCTGTTGCTGTCATAAAATACTTTAACAAAAATCAATATAGGAGAAGAAAGGATTTATTTAGCTAATAATTCCAGGTTGCAGTCCATTATGACAGAGAAGCCATATGACAGAGAAGTCATGGAAGCCAGGACGTGAGCCAGCTAGTCACATCACATAGACAGCTGAGGGGAGAGAGAAGGAATGTACACATGCTGCCAACTTGCTTTCTTGTTTTGTTTATGTTTACCTAGAAATCTTTACTCTTACACAATTTAGGGTCCCCAGCCTAGGGAAATGGTGCTTCCCACAGTGCCTGGATCTTCCTATGTCAATGAACAATTAGACAACACCCTCCCACCAGATACACACATAGTCCAACCTAATAAAGAGGAGTTCATCAACAGAGGCTCTCTTTTCAGGTGTGAGTCTAAATTGTGCAAAGGAGACATTTAGAAACTGACAACAGCTGCACACAAAGGCTAATAGCCAAATATTATAATATTGTGTATATAATAACCAATTCTTCCTAATAACCAAAATGTTCCCTACAGAATATGAGCCAAAGGCCTGTGTATATGACCACAAAGTATTTTTGCATCTTCTGGGGTTTATGAAAAGTCTCACCCTTCTACAGCCTAGGTTTTCTCAAATGCAGAACAGATATGGTAGCTCAGCCTGGCCTAGCTCAGGCCAGTCTTCCACTGCGAATAGATCCTGAGATATAAAGAGGTAGCGGAACTTTGGACCTAAGTATTTGACTTTGAAGTATGCAGCTTGGCATCCTGCTGCATCTTGAGTCATATAGAAACAGTCATGAAGAATGACTGAGCCATCAGAGACAAGCAGTGGCAGAGTCAAACTTGGAACTTTAACTTCCAAACCTGTGTTGGCTATTGAGAAGTCTTGGATGCCTTTGTTAGTTAAGGACCCTGATTCATGAGGATCAAAGCTCTGATGAGCGAGGGCCAGGGTAGAGACAAGGAAATGGCAGGATCCTGAACCTCTTTGGGGTTCAGGAAGAGCTTTGTGGGAGATGGAACATCTGATTGGAACCTGATGACTAATGTGAGCATGAGTACAGGTGGGAGCTACCTTGGATGCATGGTGTCAAAGCTACAGGGAGGGAGAGCATATAGCTTCCAATAGAGTCCCATGGGAAGACTCTGGATAATTATCAGGGTGCATAAGTGGGGCAACTGGAGATATTAGAAAAAGGGAGAAGGTACAGCTGAGATGGGCAGTCATTTCAGCCCACATGCTCTCTATTTGTATCCCCATACAGCCTGGCCTGGCCTCGCCATCAATGCATGCTCTCTTTATTCAGCCACTCAAAAACTATGTACCTGCCCCCTGATGGCAAACACTGAGTCCTGAGCATGCTGGAGTGACTGCCATTCCTACTCCAGGGAGATCTGGATCACAGGAGGCTTGAGGAGTGTACAGTGGAGGACTAGGGATGTGGAAAACTGCTTTTAAAAGAGGTGGTTTCTCTGTCATTTCTGAAAGACCAGGAAGCGAGGGTTACGTGTCAGTAAAGAAAGCCAGAAGAGTACAGAGCACAGAAGAGCAAAGAAGGAGGTCACTGAAGCATCTCTGAAGGGAAGACAGTCAGGTAGAGAAGGCAAGAGTAAGAGGGAGCACTCCAGTAACTCTAGGGGTCCAGTGGTCCTACAAATAAGAATGTGTAGACAGAGGATTGGGAGGCAAGAGTCAGAGCAGATGAAAAGTCTCCTATGTGACAGATCCTACCCTTGGCACCTGACCTCCTCCTCCTCCTCCTCCTCCTCCTCCTCCTCCTCCTCCTCCTCCTCACCAAGAACCAACAAAGGAAATGTTTTCATGGTGCCTATTTTCCAGAGGAGGAAGTTGAGATCTGGAGAATATAAATTACATCCCCAAGGCTACTCCACAGTAAGAATGCAGGGAGCAGAGAAGAGTGGCCTTCAAGCACAGAGCCCAGTATATCAAGCCCTGAAGGACTCAGGTACTTCGGATCCTGAGGGCTTTACCTTACCTTACCAGGCTCAGCTAGATGTAGGGTCTTCAAAAACTATGTATTTGGGTAAACAAAACCTGGCATCTCTCCTCTCTGTAATTCTGCAGTTAGATGTGTTTTGACAACTGACATCTCTTCTCTCCTTGTCTCACCTATAAAGTGAAGGATGTCATTCATCACAGCTGGGAGGAGCTATGCCAGAAACCCAAAAGAAATCTCTTTCAGCCTCTCTCAGAATTCAGTAAGCCTCCTCAATAAGGTGTTGGCTAGACTATCCTTTTGCATCTTACTTAAGCAGTTCCTGAGCTCAGGGGAGAGAATAAACTGGAATGTACAGTCCCGTGAGTTTCTCATTGCCTTGTGACAGAGATGACTTTCAATGTAATGCAGATGACTTCCTTGTGCCCATCTAAGGGAACATTCTTATGTGCATCTTAAGCTGCTATACTTAGCTACTTCTCACCCCAATTTCTTTACCTTCCCTCCCCCAAATTAAAATGCTTATGTAGTACTTGAAATTCCACCCTTCCACATAGCTCCAGATGGGCATGAGACAAAAAGGATCCTTTTCTAAAAGTGAGAGCCTATAATTGACTCAACTACATACAGTGAATAGCTCTTCCTGCCAATGACTCTTAGTCCTGTGACTCACTGTTCCATAATGAGGGTGACCATCACTTCTTTAGACATATCCCCACTTCATGCATTCAGGGTCTTTTTCAGTTTGAGTAATTATAAAACAAGCAGCTGGAGAATCCCTAGTGAGATCACTTTTCCAATTGGTGTGATACTCTGTTCACAAAGATTCTTCGAAACAGTTTCTTACTTTTTTTTTCTTAGTCTGGCAATACCCTTTTAATATTCTGTAAGTGATTAGCAAATCTTTGGAGAGACAAAAACATGTTTATAAAACATAACAGATGCTGTAAATGTACGTTTATCAAAATAATGAGATGCTTCTTCACCATAGAAAGGAATGAAGTTCTCACATATGATGCAACATGGGTCAACATAGAAAGCATGCTGTGACTTAGGGTCTAGCATCACCTTGGAGACAAATCTCTGAACATACCTGTAAGGAGTTAATAGATTGCGTTAACTGAAGTGGACACATCTTAAATGTAGGTGGCACCATCTCATGAGCTAGAGTCTCAGACTGTATAAAAAAGCTGAGTGCTAACATTCATCCCATTCGGCTTTCTGGCTACAATTACGTTGTGATCAGCTGCCTCACTCCTTTACCTCCATGCCTTCTCCACAATGATGGACTATACCCTTAAATCAATTATTTTAAGTTGCTTTTGTTGGGTATTTTGTTACAGTATTAAGAAAAGTAACTTTTGTAAATGACATAGGTGCCTGTATCTATTTGAAATGTCCATTACAGGCAACCTTGTCATAGATACAGTACACTGAGGCATCCTCAGGCTGAGATGGATAAAGCAGGAACTTGAAAGAGTGGTGACTGAAAGATATCAAGCTTTCTTCCGAGACACAAAAATTAGATAATTTGGTGTGATGACTTCCCTCTCTACTACTGACACATACATTTTATCTGAGTGGGTCATATGGTATATGAAATATATCCCAATGAAACTGTGTGAAGTGGGAGAAGCTCTGCAGGGAAATCTGGCTTGGGATGACCAATTCTGTTGCCATCCAGGCTCAGATTCAGTGCTTTGAGTTTGTCTACCCCAACATCAACTGCATTTACCAGCTGCTGGAGTACCTGGAGGAACCTGGTCCTACTGATCCAAATGTCATCTCTGAATAGGGCTAGTCCTAGGTATGCCAGTCAGCACCCAGTTTGGAACTGCTGCAACCAGTATTGCTTGCCTTGATAGTAGACAGGGGTGGGGGTGGAGAATGGCGGTGCTGCCTTCCTTTAGGCTCTAATCACAAAGATAAAGCTTGGCAAGCTTCAGAGAAGCCAACATTGAGGTCAGGGAAGTGTGCAGCAGACTGGAACTCACAGAGAACCTGCCCCCAGATATCCAGCCTAACCACAAGATCACTCTGACTCTGGGCAACTGTAGGATATCTGAGATGGGTCCCAGCAATAGTCCAGCATTTATAGTGCATCAGAAACTGGAAAACATGGACCTGACCAACAACTCATTGTAATGAATATTTGCATGTAAAGCTATTTGGGCAGATATATATACTGTGTGCCACACTGCACTTTCCAATGTCACTGAAATGAATGGATATGAGATGGAGAGTTAGGAAAGAGGAAGAAACAGAAAGATGCATTCACAGTGGAAAGAGATGAAACTAGAGACATG
Source organism: Grammomys surdaster (assembly GCF_004785775.1). Classification (NCBI taxonomy): domain Eukaryota; kingdom Metazoa; phylum Chordata; class Mammalia; order Rodentia; family Muridae; genus Grammomys; species Grammomys surdaster. Next base: position 5,096,262 of record NW_021620842.1, on the reverse strand, counting down.
ATGGTGATGGCAGGTATGAGAGAAGGCTGAATGTTACCACCAAGGGGAATGTGTATGTTTGTGGTCTATGCTGCTGCCTGCAGCCATGTTGATGTGGGTGGCTTGTGCAACCACCTAGGGTCATATTGATGTCCACAGTCCATGCTGCTAAGGCCATGTCTGAATTCATGGTCTTGCATTATATTGGAGCTATGTTGATGTCCATGGCCCATGTTACTTGTGAGATCCATGCAGATATCTATGGTTTATGCAGCCAAAAGGCAATGTTTGTATCCATGGTCAGTGCTACTGACTAGGGTCATATTTGAGTCTGTGGTCCTACTGCAGCCAGCAGCCGTGTTGATGTGTCTGTATTCCCACCAGAGTCCATTCTGAGGTCCATGGCACATGCTGATGCCTAAGATCATGTGGGTGTCCATGATCCATGCTCTCACTGACTGTAAAGGGTAAAGAAGTTCCTTTCTCAGTAGCATCAATGATTGTAGATGTACAGTTGAGAAAGAGGAACATAGAAGGCTTCTGTGACCACCCCATCCCTTCCACCCACCTAACCCCCAAAAGCCATAGCCTAGACAGGAAACTCAGGGAGAAAACTCTTAAACATTGTGATAAGGAGGCTGAAGTATAGCTCTCTACAACTGATGACTTCTGGCAGTGGCAGAGGTGGAGAAAGACTCAGTTTTCTTTAAGAAGCTGGCTACAGGGAGTTTGACCACACTTCAGTGAGTATATAGGAAACACAAATTGTACTTGTGAGTTCCTCCTCCTCCTCCTCCTCCTCTTCTTCTTCTTCTTCTTCTTCTTCTTCTTCTTCTTCTTCTTCTTCTTCTTCCTCCTCCTCCTCCTCCTCCTCCTCCTCCTCCTCCTCTCCTTCTCCTCCTCCTCCTCCTCCTCCTCCTCCTCCTCCTCCTTCTCCTTTGCCTCCTCCTTCCCCTCCTCCTCTTCTTTTTCCTCCTCCTCCTCCTCTTCCTCCTCCTCCTCCTCCCCCTCTTTCTTCTTTTAAGGAAAGAAAGACAGAAGTATGTGGGCAGACCTGGAAAGTACTGGAGGACTGGAAAGTGAGTGAGACTGGGGTATATAATGTAAAAATCCTGAATAATCACGTTATAAAGGGGGAAACTGTTGTAAAGAAATACAATAACTACAACCCAATGCCCAGGGACCTGACAGGAATCAAAGGACCACTTAGAGACAGTGAGAGAAGGAGGGGCATTACAGAGCCTCATCAGAGGTTTGAAGGCATAGGAGATATCCCCAGTCCCATCTTCCATAGTATATGGTTTCCATCAGCTCTATAATGAGACCATAAGTCAGGTAACACCTTCTCCAGTGCTTATATCCTCAGCCCTACATGGCCCAGAACTCTGGATATAGCTACCTTGTATCATTTCCCTAACAAACTAAAAAACTAACAAAACTCAAGAGGAAAGAGGCAGAGAGGATGGAGGACACCAGGAGAACATGACCCTCTAAATGAACATGAGCAAAGCTCATAACTCACAGAGACTGAAGCAGCATGCACAGGGCCTGCATGGGTCTGCAACAGGGCCTCCATACTTACACTATGGCTTCCAGTTTAGTGGTTTTATGGGACTCCTGAGTATTTGAGTGTGCCTTCTCTTGGGCTCTTTTCTTTTTGGTTTGGTTTGTCCAACTTCAATGTGATAGTTTTTGTTTTATCTTATTATATTTTATTTTGTTGTATTTAAAAATGAATGAATGAATGAATGAATATCTAGCCAGTAGGATAAAGGTTAGCAACTAAATTGTCATTTATATCTGTGTGGAAAGGGAAAATCATTTCTCTCCAGTTCAGTGACACTGGGTAATCAACCACTCCAGAAAAGGACTCATGTTCAGAAGTAGTTTATCAACCTATAATGGACTCCACTGTGCGTGTGTGTGTGTGTGTGTGTGCCTTTATATGGTTACAATTTAGAGAGTTTTGTTTTGTTTTTGTTTTGAGTGGTATTTTACTTTGTTTCCTTGGTTTTGGGGACTTTGTTGTTGTATTGGGACTTAATTTGTTTCTTAAAGTTGGGTAGGTGGAGAGGAAAAGAGAATCTAGAAGGATTTAGGGGAAGAGAAGTATAAGATCAAAATAATTCAATTTTAAAAATGGTTTTAAATACTTATAAAAAAGAAAGTAGATTTACGGCACCATGAGGAGAGCAACAATACCAACCAACCACAGCTCCCAGGGTCTAAACCACCAGCCTGGGAGCACTTAGGGGGGGATCCAGGGCTTCAGCTGAATATGTAAAAGTGGAGGGCCCTGCTGGGCATAGGTGGAAGAAGAGAACCTTGACCTCATGAAGGCTGGATGCCCCAGGGGGTGGGAATTTTGAGGGTGGGGAGGTGGGAGTGGGGGGGTAGATAGAGGTTACATCCACAGAGAAGAAGGAGGAGGGGCGAGGGGATTGGGGGTTCCGAGGGGGTGGTGGGGGATGGGGTAAGGGGACAACATAGGAAATGTAAATAAATCATCCAATAAAAAAAAAAAAGAACAAGGGAAAAAGCAGTGAAAAGGAGAATAAAGGCTCTTAGAGGTCAGTGCTGGACAGTGGACCTTCGCTATTATTTAAAGGTTCTTTACTTGCAAGTGAGCATGGCTGAATGCTACCCACTCACACCAGCATGGCTGCTTCAATATCTACAATGACCATTGGATCCTATCATAAGACCTCAAAAACTAGAGGAGAGGAAAGCAGCAAGCAATAGCCACAGGCTGCCAGGTCACCCCAGAAGTCAAGGAAGCTGTCACACTCCAAAAACTCTGCTTCTCTACTGGTCCTCTATGAAATGAGGGTTCAGGGTCCATTTCCTACCTCCGGGATGCTGAGTAAGTGAACTCTGTCTTTGAGCCTCAGCTCAGCTCACCACTGAGCTCAGCAGCAGCAGCAGCAGCAGCTCATCACTGAGATACTGGAACAATGGCTGTTGCAAAAGTCACATGAACCACAAAATGAGATGATGGGACACAGGAAAGCAGTTTCTGACTACCCTAGAATCCCCGTGGATGCATTTTAAAACAGATTTCTGGGGCCCAATCCCAGAAAAGATGAACTTCCTGGATATGGCCTTAGCGGGGGAATTTGGAACAAAAACCTTTCTAGCAATTCTGGAGGAAGCTACGAATGGGTAACTCTCCTTTATCAAACAACTAAAATGACATGATGGGGCTTCTCATTTTGAGTGTCAGGGTTCATCAAGTATAGCTAGGACTGCTGCTCAACTCTGAGAGCTACTGTTATCAGGGCCAATTGCATCTCTCATTCTGAGTCTCAGTATCTTACATGAAACTTAGGTGCCCACCTAGATCTGTGTTTGATATCATGCACAATGCTACACTGTCTTCAACCAATAATAGTTGACATAATTTCCATATTCAGTAATATTTTTATTTTTATAGACTATTAGCAATTGTTTGGCTAATTTAGAAACTAAAAGCTATTATTTTTAACTATTCCTTATCTAAAATTTTGTTTTTAGTTATTTCTTTTCTTTTTCTTTTTGTTTTTTTTTTCCATATTCAATGTGCAAATTTTCAATGGAGTAGGCTTAGAATCAAGGCGGGTTTAACAAATGCTTTCTGACTTCTCAATGGATGGCAAAAGGACTTCCTAAAAGTGAACAAACTAGTCAAGAGTAGATGAAGCAGCTCTTATTTTCCTCTTAGGTGTGGTGAATTTCATGAAGCGTTAATTCCCGAGGTATGTTTGTCTCTGGACCATAGAGTTTACATGCTCTTCTTTCAAAGGCCGCTACCATTTGTTTCACAACTTCATCGAAGAACAATGTAGCGAGCTGAGAGTTCAGAAGGGAGCGGAATTCAAAAGAAATTGAAAAACCCAAGGTACAAGATCTTGGGTAGCCAGGAAGACCTGGGCTAAAACGTCAAATAATCTCCAAATGATTGAAAAGTTTCCCATCAGTACAAGATGCCTTTACCAAATGCGGTTTTACCAAGGTTACTATTCATGTGTATTGCTCCAAAACAGGTGGAAACCCAATTTCTAATGGGGTTTTACAATATCCAGATCTCCTTGATATTATATCTGATTTCTTACACCAAGGGACGAAATGCTTATAATCCTCCATTCCTGATACATCATACATTTCTTGCATTGAGTACCCTATAATTCTTCTCTCTGAATACTCCTTTCATTTATTTACTAATGGTGCAGTGATTCTGAAGAAGGTTCTTGCACAGATCTCTTTTGGCAAAACTGAGGCGCATGGTGGAAGGGTTCTGTTCCTCAGTATACCACAGGGAGAAAAGTATCTGACGTTGCGCACAGACCCCCGCGCCAGGGCTTCATTCACGATGGTGGATTTCGGACGGCACCCCATGCCACCCTCGCCAAAGCCCTCTGACTGGTCCGAGCTGCCATGATCATCCAGTTATTTCTTTTCTTATCCCATCCCCAAACTACTACATGTTCATTGGAAAATTTCAAACTATTGGATGCCCAAACTCATGTTTTGGGGCATGGTGATATAGCCATTTTTCTATACATGGAAATCAACATTCCCAGATACAGTGTCAGCAACATACACAGTGACAGTGTGCTTTGCAAGTGGAACTCAAACTTGCTTGTTTTTCTACTCATTAACTTGTCATGGACTTCCTTCTATGCCAGCATATTGACCTAAAAATGATTTTGTTAGACAAAAAATAACATGATTTATCTAAACAAGTTCCTTCTGATTATTAAATACCTTCTGATTTTTCAGTCTTTTGTGTGGGGAATAAATGTTTAGGGGACTATGTATGTGTTTATGTAGAGGCCAGAGGTCAAATTAAAGTGTCATCCTTCAGATGCTATACACCTTGTTTTCTGAAGCAGTTTCTTACTGGGACTTGGTGCTTACTATGGCCAGAACTCACCTGTCTCCACATTCCCAGCTCTGGGATTACAAGTCCAGGCAGTCACAGCCAGCTACTTACATTAGTTCAGGGAATCCACCTCAGGTTTCGTTCTTGCTCAGAAAACACTTTACCAACTCAGATATGTCCCTGGCCCCTGATACTTCACTAGTATAAGTGAATGTGCAGTGTGCTTCCTTGGGCATTCATCCCACATCCTTAGAATTACTGAGAAGCCATCATGAACCTGAAACCAGAAACTGAAAACAGCTACAACAGTGAAGCCTTAGCGAGTGCCCACCAGACTAGACAGGTGAAGAAATGTTACACAGATGCTGAAGTCCCTGTCGAGGTTGTTCAGAAGAGGAAGGCTTCAACAACATATGTGGAAACGTATCATGTAGGAAGACTCCATCATCCCTGCTTTCATCTGTCTACCCTGATTCTAGATCATTACATTAGCCAATAAGATAGTTACAAACCAGATTCAAGGAGAAGTTTGAAAAATCATTGACATGTTTCTGCTTCCCCAAGCAAGTCCTTGTTTGGTCATGAAAACCTCAAGCTTGTGTTCTAGAGAATGAGAAAAAACATGGAACATCTTATTCGAGCCATCCTAAACCAGTCACCCTCCACTCCCATGCATTTGCCTACTGATGTCAGACACATGAACAAATTTAGCCAATATATGTTATCAGAAAACCCATACACTCTTAAAGAAAAATAGTTCTTACATTAATTGAGCCACTGGATATGATTTGTTAGGCAGAAAAAGCCAACAGATACAAAAAACCAAACTCTTAACTTAACAATATTTGTGCTCTCCAAGACACCATTGCCTTTGTTAGGGATCAAAGTTCCACAGATATTTGACATCAAACACTGAGCTTCCCAATATGATCATTTACAAGTAGTTCAGATAATGCCCCGATAATGGAGGAATGATACCTAAGAAAATGGTTATATTACAAAGAGGAAAACAGGCAGGCTATTGCCACAGAAGAAGCTAATAGATTGTGGTCACATAGTGCCTCAATAATGAAGAGAATCCCCCAGGCCCACCCCAGGTCTCCTGAAGCTTCCCAAACTTCAACCATCTTTGAGCACCCCTGAAAGTCATGGCCCCACAGAGAGAGCTTTCCTTACTGTTAGTGAGTCAGAGATGAGAGCATAAGCTTCTGTCTAAGGGCATTAACTGCAAATTTATATTTGAAGCCCTGTGTGCAGTTTTTTATGCATCTTTAAATACCAAAACATAATTGCCAATGTCAATACATAATGTTTATTTCTTTCAGAACCGACATTTTAATTTTCCTGAGCAGGCGGGGGAAAAATGATATGCATAAAAATAATGACAAATATTAAAAGTCTCCCAAATAAGGAACCGGGATCACCCTCATAATCCTAAATTTAAATGCACTCACCATCGCTGCCACATTAAAGGTCTGATAAGCCAAATTAGGTTCCATGTAAGCATAATTAATCTTCTTTTTCAATGAAGATATTACAAGGGCGTTAATTTGAATCCCAAAGGACTTTGGGAAATTGAATTAGATAGATAAAGCAAATATTTGACCTTTTGCAGATAATTACTATTTTAAAATATTCACAATGCAAATGAACACCAAATAAACCTTGGGTGTCCCTGGGCCCTGCCAAAATAAAATGCTTTGTAAATATTCAGTGTAAAATGAGGCAGGTATTCTATTCTGTTCAGACCTGAGCTTTTTACATCCAATTTGTAAGCATAAAACTCCAGCTGAGGGTCCTGGTGTTTATTAACAAATAATTGAATAAAAATTGGCCAACACCGATTATGTCAAATTTGCAAATTATCTGTTATCATTTGTAGGTCATTAAGTTTCCAGAGACAGTCAGCTATGGAGACTCTGTTGCTACAGCAATAATCCCAAGGCCAGCCTTAAATGAAGGGCATGTTCTGCCAGGGAAATGACTCAACAGCAGGAATGGTGTGTTTGTCACCTCAGATACCAGGTAGGATGGCAAAGGAAGGTCTTACATCAGTGCCCCACCCTCCCACTTTAACCACCTGGCCCAGAAGAAAGAGCAGAGACCTAGGTGTGAGTGCTGCTTTTGCAGTTCACATGCTAAAGGACAATGGACTTATCTGGGTTCAGTTTTCTTAACAGTCAATATGTATTCATGACCCTTGAGATGCAGGTGTCAGATGGGTGGATTTGTGTTTGCATTCTAATCATAGTCAGGCATACAGGTTGTCCAGTCTGTAAAATGGCTCTGTATCACTCCTGCAACCTCATCAGAGGCTTTCTAGAGCATTTTGCCTAACCCTACAACCCCTCAACACTCAATGTTCCAGTCCAAATTAATCTGCTTTGACCAGAAAAGAAGATGGCCTTATTGACAAGAGGGAGTAAAAAATTCAAGCATGGGGTTACTGGAGATTGATGGGCTGGTACCTGAAAAATACCCTAGATCTTTCTGGGCACCAGGAGTCCAACACCCTGAACAGGGGCCATACAAGATCATCTTGCTGTGGGCAATTTGGTGTCCCCATGATTTGAGGCAGGGTCTTGGAGGTGGGTAATAAATGGTGCTGAATGTATTGTCAAAATAAAAGACTTGTCAGATCTTTTAAGATCCTGAGAAATGATCCTGAGACAAACAGCTACATAACTGTAGATTGCTGAATGGTAATCACACCCAGAGAAGAACACCAATTTGATGGTGCCTGATGTCCCACAATGCCCCTCAGTCCAATAGTAGGTCCTAACTTTTCTTTTCCCAAATACTCACTTGGTGGCATCTTCTATCCATTCAACCTGGATGACTGCCTTTATTTAATCAAGACCTGTCTCGATACCTGTCTAGATACTCTAGTGACCTGAGTAGGTGTGTGTGTGTGTGTGTGTGTGTGTCTATGTGTGTCCATGTAGGGGTTCACATATTATTAGACAGAGTTTCATTGTCAAGGAACTCACCAAACAAGCCAATCTGGCTGGTCAGCAAGACTCAAGGATCCACCTGCCTCTGCCTCCCAGCACTAGCATTATAAGAATGTATCAAATCCTTGGTCTTATTTTTAGATGGAATGAACTGAGGTCGTCATGCTTAAAAGGCAAAACTTTACTGACCAAGCCAATCTTGTCAGCCCTAACATGGCTCTGTCTATTATCAAGGCAGGAGGCATGCAGTGTCTAGGCAGCCACAGAACTGGAGGAGCTGTAAGTTTTACATCTTGTTCTGAAGGTAACTAGAAGATACTCTGGATCATTCTTCTGAGAGTTGGGCTAGGCCAGACAATGTCATAAGGTATTTCACTGAATTATCTCACAATCCTCCATGGAAAAATGGTTACTATCACATAGGATAGATGAGGAAACAATTTGTTTCTGATTGATGCTTTAGAAGGACAGACAATCCTCAGTCCATGCAGTTGTCAGTGTAGTCCAAAGCCAGTCCAACTTGTTCCTGCCTGGGGTGTATTTTAGATGATTTTCTTTTTCTGCCTTGAATTTTTGCAAGTTGTTTTTACTCTGTCTTGGGTTTTAACATGGTGTCCAAGATTTAGTCAACCTTGGGTCTGTTCATCTGGAACAAGGGGGCTTTTAGAAGACCTGGATAGACCATCATTCATCTTTGTTTTGCTTCTGACTGTATGGCTTTTTGTCCACACAAACTATCCTACTATCTGTCACTGACACTTCTTTATCTCTGTTTTCTGCATTTTAGGAGCCTTTAAGGTTAGTGAGGTGGTTCTCCAGCTCACTAACTTGATTTCTCACACAGCCCATTTCCCTACCACGTAGAGAGGTGATGTGATGATCCTATTGCCTGTCAGAATCCTTGCCCATCTTTTTTACCTCACCTAGCTATTTATAGTTCATCAAACTACCTGCCCATCCCCATCTTTCTCTTCTAATAATTTCATTCTCTAATTCATACAAAGCTACTGTGTCTATCCTAGTGTCTTAGTTAGGGTTTCCATAGCTGTGAAGAAACACCATGATCAACTCTTATAAAGAAAACCATTGAACTGGGGCTAACTTACAGGTTCAGAGGCTCTGTCCATTATCAAGGTAGGAGGCATCAATGTCCAGGCAGGCATAGTACTGGAGGAGCTGTAAGTTTTACATCTTGTTCTGAAGGTAACTAGAAGACACTCTGGATCATACAGCCAGTCTTAAACATATATATGAGACCTAAAAACCCTGCCTCCACAGTAACACACTTGCTCTAACTAGGTTATACCTCCTCCAATAAGGCCACACCTCTTAATAGTGCTAGACCTGCATGATTCAAATCATACTCAGCATCAATGTCTTCCATATCCCTACTAGGATAGTGCATTAAGCCCATTTAAAGCATTCCACTGCTTCCAAGATCCAAAGTCCCCAAATCCACATTCCTCCAAACAAAAACATGGTCAAATCTATTACAGCAATACCCCAGTCCCTTGTACACTCTTCCTCTCACACACATTCAGGTGAAGCCACCAATTGTGTTTTAGATTCAGAAAAAATACTTTTTAAAGACCCAGCTACCCTGTGAGTTTTCAACAGTTTTGTCATTTAAATTTTCACTAGACCCAAGCCATTTCTTGAAGAACATGAAACCAAACTGATGTAGTCAAAACTCTTTGCTAAGCACCATGTCCAAATCCTGTTTGGGATACCAGGACTAGACTGCATATGTTACTTGACTACATGTTCTTTGACTGTCCTTCTGAATGAGAGGAAGAGCAGAAGATTTCTATTCTCAAGAGTACATAACAAAGGCTAGGAAGATGGCTCCATGGATAATAGAGCTTGCTGCATAGGCATTTGACTTGATTCTGAATCCCCAGTGTCCACATAAAAGTCCAGAAATGGACATGTGCTCACCTGTAACCCCAATGCAATGAGGACTGAATAGAAACATCACGGGGGCTTGTTTCCTGCAAGCTTAACTGCAGGTAGAGGGAGAGACCCTGCCTCAGGCAGTAAGGTGAAGAATGTTAGAGTAGGCTACCCAAAGACCTGCTCTGCTCTCTGTGTAGGCATATACATGCATGTGTATGTGTTCTCACACAAATACCCATATCACATGTGCACCCATTCACACATATGCACAGAAATTAGGATGGTCATGATCTAGGAAAAGGTATATATAGGAAACACTAGAGGAAGTAGAGAAATTAGTAACTTCAAGAAATATAACTATAATCTGGTGCAGCTACAGTGGAAAACAGATGAGAATTTTCTCAATAAATTAAGCATAGACTTATTGTAAGATCTAATAATGTAATTTGAGGGTATATGCACAAAATGCTCAGATCAGTCAAAGGATGATAGACTGACAAGTTTTATGTTAACTTCATACCAGCTACCTCAACTGATAAAATGCCTTCATAAGATCAGGCTGCAGACAAGCCTCTAAAGCATTTTTTTAATTAGTGATTGATAGGAGAGGGCCCAGCCCATTATGGGTAGTGCTATCCCTGGGCTTGTGTTCCGAACTTCTACTAAGAAAACAGGCTAAGCAAGTCATGAGGAGCAAGCCAGTAAGCAATGCTTCTCTGTGGCCTCTATATCAACCCTTGCAACCAGGTTCCTGCCCTGCTTAAATTCCTTTCTTGATGTCCTTTGATGAGGAACTGTGATAGGGAAGCACAAACTGAACAAACCCTTTCTTCCCCAACTTGTTTTGGTCATGATGTTTCACCACAGCAATAGAAACCCTAAGAGAGGTGGAAAAAAAAATCTGTGAATAAATGATGAAGTGATGGTTAAACTAATTTGCTCCCACTTGACCAATTTAGAATCTCCTAAGAAACTGAGGCATACCACATTGGGATGTCTATGATGATGTTTCCAGAGAGGGTTAAACTACATGTCTGTCTGACTGTGCTGTGTTTTTCTGTCTCTGTTTCTACCTGTCTTTGCCCCTCTTTCTTTCTGTCACTTTCTTTCCTTCCTGGCCCGCTAAGCTGTGGATCAAGTTTTTGGACCAAGTTGCTTCCCCTGCCAAGGTGGGTAGTACCCTTTGAAACTATGAGCAAAGTAAACAATACCTCCCTTTAAGGTCTTGTCAGTTATTTTTCCAGAGTGAGAAAATAATGTAAATGAATGGGTAAATAAAATGTGGTATATCCATACAATGGAATAAGATATAGCTATAAACAAGAAAGAAGAACATGCAATGGCAGATGAACCTTGAAGAAACTATCTTATGTGGGCAAAACTAGACACACATACTGAATGATTTTGCTTATATGAAATGTCTAGAATAGACAAATTCCCAGAGACAGAAAACAGGTGAGTAGTTGCCAGGGGCTGTGTGGAGGAAGGACTGAGAAGTGACAGTGTTTTCTTTAAGGGAACTAAAAGAGTTCTAGAACTGAAGTATGGTGATGGATGCTCAGTATCACGAATGTACTAACCATTCTGAATCGGACACTCTAAAACATTCTGAGAGTAGACTTGGGAAGAAATGGCTTCTGGCAAATGAATCAGCATCATGGAAGAGCAAACCACAGTAATATACTTATTTATTTTTCAAAGTATATATCAATATTTTCATGCCAAAAGGAATAAGTCTAGAAACACAGAGACAGAGCATGTCATTATAACATACAAAGACAATCAGTAGATCTAAGGATCCCATGATTGGAAAGCTCAGTGAGGGACAGGAGGGCATGACTACGAAGTGCACCATTCTTCAACCTGTTAGTGGGGAAGCAGCAGATTCTGTCCTGTAAAGGCAGTAACTGAAATTAGGTTTGAGTTTGGAGTTAGAATATTTTAAAAATTAGATTCTGGGATGTCTATCCTGGTATGGTGAGAGAGCCCCTCTGTATTAGCTACTTCTCTTACTATTGCTACAAATACACAACAAAAACAATTCTTAATGTAAGAGTGGTTTATTGTGGTGCTTGGATAAGGAGATAGAGTCTGTCAGGACAGAGCAGGCACCGAAGCATGGAAATGGGTCTCATAGTCATGAAAGTAGAAACATACAGCAGTGGCTTCTTACATGCCATTGACCAGGAAGCAGAGAACTAGACCAGAGTTCTATAGTTGCCAAGGCTCATACTTATCTATGGCTTTAGAACAGCCACGTAGGCCCCATATACCAATGGCTCAAAAACCTAAAACAACATCAGGAGCTGGGTACATTTATTCCAACACATATGCCCATAGAGGACATTACATATCTAGGATATTTCATATCTAAGTCATAGTAACCTTTTCCCCTGAGTGGCTAAAGTAGGAAAACCTGTCCTATGGGCCACAGGAACTTCATTTGACATAGCCTAACCCTGAGATTGCTTATTTAGTCATGTTCAGGAAAACACTGACAGGCAGTCAGGGATTAGAATCCAAGAGAAAGACTGGGGCTTTCTGAGCCCATCCTTCAGCTGAACAGCTACATCCTAGCTGAGAACCCTAGTCTGTGTGGTATAGAAACTCACATTCCCCTCCACGGTTTACATTGACTGGTGAATTTTCATTTTGTTGGGCAAAAGACAGACAGATAGCTAGCCTGGACTATCCAGGCCTTGTGTACTACAGGCTGCATTGACATGAGATAGCCTTGGGCTCCTCTCTGAGAGCTCATAGCATTGAAGAGAGTTGCAAACTGCGAGCATGGCAACTCTTCATTGAAGGACTGGAATATAGACAGTTTTCAGTGACTCAGACATTGCCCATGGGTGGAGGCAGTGATCACAAAGTATGGCCAGAACTTGACATTTGTACAGTCAGACTAAAGTCTGCATGCTGTCATCTAAGAGCTGTGCAACACAGACAATGTTCAGCCCATCTGACCTTAGCTTTCTTGTTACCCAAATAAAGATAATGCCGGGATCAGGGGGAATTGAGATGATGCAGTTAGGGTTCTAAAGATTCTCTATAAACCATTCCCATGCTTTTACTCTCTGACAGGCTCACATGCTCATTATCCTTTCCCAATCTTTCCCAATCACATGAAAGCCTTCATTCTTCTAAACAAGTCCTCTCCTACTCTCATTCCCCAACCTGTGTGGGCATGCATGTATGCAAATATGTGTGTGTGTGTGTGTGTGTGTGTGTGTGTGTGTGTGTGTACCTTATCAAGTTTAATGAGAATTGCTTACTTTAACATGGTTGGGAACATTATTGACTAGAGTATAGGCAGGTGACAATGGCCACACAACGGCAGAACATGACTCTCCTTCTCCATTAACTACCAATGTCTCCTCCCTTGTCATGATGGACTGTTCACAGTCCCAGTCTCCTGTGCAGGTAACTATACCTGATATGATCTCATGTGTGCAATGACCACACCATGTCTAGCATAAGCACTACTGCATTTTATTTTCTATGATGATTAGTTCACTTCTGGCCAGTTAATCTGAAGCTGTGTTCTGCCTACACATTGCACTCGTAATTCTCCCATCACCCACCAGTGCATGCTTCCCATGGAGGTGATGTGGCTCTTCCAGAAATTGTATGAAGAACACCCATGACTGGTTTGGGGTAGCTTAAATCGCCACTCCAGAGTTGGTCTTTTCTCCACCCATCCCTCCCTCAGCAGGCACCTTGCCTCCCAGCCAGCTCATCCTTATCTCTACTGCACATGTAGGAACACCACCAGTATGATACAGAGACAGAGTGGGTTTGGAGAGATGTAGGCTCTGAATCAGGCAGTCTGGGCTTTGGCTGCTATAAGAAAAGCCACTGTGGAAAAAAGAAACCATGTCACCTAAAAATTACATGGTACCTTTTTCCTTTTGTAAACTTTTATGGGCTTCCTTTTTCTTATTATAAAAGTAATACTGTTTCTTATAATATTTTTATTGTAAGCAATATAAGTAATATTGTTTACTGAAAAGAACACAGAAAGATAAGGAAGGGAATAAAAGTCTCTGACAATCCTACGATCCAGATTTAAGCCCTGCTAACATGTTGGTGGACTCTGCCACTGTTTCACAAAACATCCCTTGACCCAGGTCTCATATAGCATCTTGCTTGTTCTGGTAAGTGTTATATTGTGAGCATATCTCCAGTTCACTAAAAATTCTTTAAGATTAGTTTTTGGACAGCATTACACCCTGGGGTACTGAAATAGACTTCAACCAGAAACCTGATTTTTCAGAGCTGACCATTCAACTTATTTTCTTTTGCCCATTTAGTAGAAATTTTTGATCACTGGATACAATTTGCCTTGTCGGTCTCTTGCTTGACAGCAATATATTCATGGCACCACTGTGGCTCAGCCCAAGTGATGACCACGCCTACATGATATATCTCTAAGAAAAGTAATACCATTTCCAGAGTTGGAGTCATTTTTTGTCTCTGTCCCTTACTATAGGTCATACCTTCCTCTCTGGCCCATCTTCCCATGATTATATCTGGCATCATAGGCTGTAGTCTCAGCCATGTCCTTCCAAAATGCTCTGGACTCCCTCCAATCTCCCAGCCCTAGAAAGTAATGAAGTTATTATACATTCTATTTTCCTGTTTATATCTTCTCATTTTTAGTTATGGCCTAGGTCTCATTCAGTAGCCCAAGCTGGCAACCTTCTTTCTGTCTAACCCTCCTGAGTGTTCGGGTTACAGGAATGTGCCATCATAGCCATTTTATATGTACAACTTCTAAAGCCTGAAAATCTGGTCTTCTACCCTTGCCTAGGACACTTGGAAACAACTGATCAATAGGACACCTCCCCCGCCTCCCTTTCTGCAAAAGAAGTATATATCAGGGGTAGAGAAGGGACAGGGGGATCAGCAGGTATCTTCTGAGATGAGGGTATCACTCAAGGGTCTAGAGGTTTTGTGGGAAGAGACAGAGTCCTTTTGCATTTGCCCCTCCTCCCATGACATCTATCCAGTCCAATATACCTGCCACACTCCCAGTATTCTAGTGCCTGGCCTGGTGAAGAAGTTGGGATCTTAGCAAACCTCTGTTACTAACATGCTGCATGCTGCTGAGCAAGTGTCTTCCCCTCTCTGGCCTGTCAGCAGCAGATATGTTCAGAGGTCCTCTTGGGTCTGACGACTGTACCTGAGCCTAATAGGATATGCTATCTATAATGCTCTACCTGTGCTGTATAGGGAAGCACCCCTTTTCACCTCTTCCTAGGCCACAGAGAGTGCAGGTTGAGCTGGGCAACACATTGCAGCTCTTCTTCCTTTGTCTTCCCACCAGGGCACTGGGTATCAGGTGCAGGAAACATCTGGCAAAGGGGAAGCTTGTAGCCACAGAGGAAAGTGAAGGATCTCTCCACGTCTTGAAACAGTGACAGCCACAGTTATTAGGGTGCTAGAGCTCTGTGAGAATGTAGAAGTAAAAGTGTTTGCAAAGGTAGAAGAGTCCTAGGCAGGAAGCCAGAGAGCCAGCTCTCAGAGACTCCTGCTGGCTTTCCCTGAACAGGGATAGCATCAATAGGCATGATGATGGCACTAGGTCATCATTGCTGTGTGAATCAGAAAATACACAGATATGGTCAGGTCGATAAACAATGGAAGTGCCTGAGGGTCTAAAGAAGAACGGGATATTTACAACATTCCAAAGCAGCACCACTGTCACCAAATAATTACATGCAATGACTAAGGCTAAGACATGGCTCCACAGTGATAGGGCCACACAGATGGCACATGATCAGGGAACATTATTTATTATGTAGGTATAATGTAGGTAAACCCACGCAGCCTGAAAGGTTACTAAGATGTAGAAGTGGCATAGCCCAGATCTAATCACTAAGCAGATACCCCAAGCAGATGGGTAGCTGGAAAGCACCTGTAAATGGGGCCAAGTTCTGAATGCTGAGAAAAGACTGATGAACAAGTCTAGGCTGGGAAGATACTCAAAAGACAAGAAAGTGAGGGCTGGGGAGATGGCTCTGTATGGAAAGTTCCTGCCATGCAAGTATGAGGACTGGGGTTTGTATCCTCAGATATGGTGATGGTAAAAGCAGTCATATGCAACTGTGAGTTTAGCATTCTTAAGATGATGAGATGGAAGGCAAAGACAGGAGAGTCTCCAGAAACTCTCAGTCCAGTTAGCCAGGCATACATCACATGAAGGAGACCCTGTCTCAAACAAGGGGAAGGTGACAGCAAAACTTGTCTTCTGACTGCCACAGAAAAGTCTTGGCACACACAAATGTGAACACACACACACATGTATATACACATACAAAAAAGATAACACTCGTGATACTGATCCTGGATCCTTTTTCTAGGAAGGACATTATTGTGACATTTGTGGAAATGTGGGTGGGTATGAGGGTCATATGATGGGGTCAGTGTGAATTTCCTGATTGTGACAGCTACCTCTGAGGTGACCACCGAGTATCCCATCTGATGTTTGCCTCCTTGTGTAAGTATGGTGGCAGACACAGAGCATCTCTGAAATCAGGATTCAGGATCTCTCTCTCTCTCTCTCTCTCTCTCTCTCTCTCTCTCTCTCTCTCTCTCTCTTCCACCTCTGCTCACCCCACCTCTCTTCATTGCTCACACTTGACCTCATGGCACACATCAAGCAGGAGCAACCAGATACACTGAGCCCTGGAGACAGTCAATGGTTCGATGCAACATTGACTGTCTCCAAGGCTCAGTGTATCTGGTTGCTCGTGTTTAATGTCTGTCGTGGTGGGTAACTGCTACTGATATAAAATAACATGCAGAGGAAAGCTGTCTGAACCAGTTATATGAAAGAATTCCAGTGGATGCTGTTGTCAGATGAATCAAGCCAAAGCCTGTCATCCTCTGTCTGAAACTTTCTGTACATTTAGGATTGGTTCCCAATGAAGATTTTTATTTAAAAAGAAAAAATGTATCCAGGCTGGAGACATGGAGGGACCAGGAATCACTGGAACTCAGTTATAGATAGGAGTAAACCCTTCTGTGACTGTGAGTATGGAGTTGTAGAAGACAATTATATACTGCACATTTCATAAAGAGAAAAGAAAGGGCTTGGAAGAATTACCCATGATGACTAGATAGATGTCTGAGGAGACAGACATATTTAATCTGATTTAAATGGGATACAGTATATATGTATCAGAAACATCAATGGTACCAGATCAATATGGATAATATTCATGTTTTTATATTAAACCATGTTTAGTAAAACAAATAAAAATAAACATTGTTTGTGGGCAGGAGGGAGGGGACTACATGCAGAATGAACTCCAGTGTGGGATTCCAGGATGCTGTAGTCCAAGTCCCATTGTTAAGATACCAGTCACACTCTGCCTTTGACCCTTTGTTGAGTCCTCTGGCCTCACAATAAAGTCCAGGCTCCTGTCTCTGGCCTCTCCTTTTTCACTTGGCTGCTCAGCTTCTTCCTTAAACAATGCCTGGTGGTCCTCAGACTTCCCTCCACACTCAGCTCCTCTCTGCACCCTAGGCAGTGCCTGGTCTCAGCCACAGCAGTCTGCAGTGAGTGCATTAAAAGCAGGGCTGCCTTTCTCATCTGACTGTAAGCCAGTGAAGGCAATGGTGAACATCTCAGTATCCAGCCAGGGACAAGCAGAGTGCTGGGTGCTTCAACCCAAGGGCCCAGGGCCTGACCAAGGTAAGGTATAGGGGCAGGAAGCCCACTGCCACACACTGCAAAGGGAGCAAAATTCAAAGTTGCACAGACAACAGTAAGTACTGCTCCCAGGTCCTCAGAAATATCTTCCTGGTCGTGGGCCCTCAGACACACCAATATATTGGATGGGTCCCTAGGGGATTGCAGGGCCAGCAAAAGAGCAATTTGTGCTTTAGGCATGTTAATGAATCCCGGAACAGAGGAATTAATTACTGTCTGTCAAAATTAGACTTCTCCCTTCGAGATGCATCTTCTTTTTATTCGTAATTAATTTCTAAAATTACGATGTTGGTGCGAAGTCTAATTTATTTTACTTTTAGAATTGTTCCTCTGATAAGCATTTTCATTTTATGCTGGGTGCCCACCTCACCACCAATTTGTCACATTAGCTCTCACTTCAAGGGGAAAGAGCAGCAGGAAAGGTACTGGAGGTCTCTTAAGAGTGAAAGGTGTCTTCCTACCTGCCCATTCCCTACCTATTCCGAGGGTTACTCCCTTTCTCTTTCCATGCAGATAATAGTGCTGTAGCCTGTGGCTGGTGTTGCTACAGGGCTCTACTAAAACCCAGCCCAGCAAAGATTCCCCTCACCACACAAATACATTGAAGCTGAGGAACCCTTCTTGTTCTCTGCTACGTCTCTGAGAAGATATAAGACTGGAAGCAGCCACAGTCTGGAACATCCCTGTCCCTTCTACCTCTGACCATGCCCATTGACTAATAGCACTCTTGGGAGAGAGGGAATCAGCTGAAGGACAGAGGAAGAGTAGAGACCCTGGTTCCATCTTCCTCCCAGGCCTCTCCACTCTCACCATTCAGTCAGTTACAGGACACTGAATCTCCCTCATGGACTAAATTGGCTTGAGCTGCTTATGACACATTTTTACCAAGGGTTCTAACTGGTATGGCTGGGCTGATAGGGTTTGAAGGAAGTGGGACTCTGCCTTCTGTGTCCAATGATGACCTCAAACTAAGTGACTCTGTGTGGGTCCAGAGTCTCAAAATGGACACACATAAGAAGCAACTTAAACAGGGAGAGATTTGCTTTGATTCAGTTTGAGGGCACATCATGTCAAGGAAAACATGGCATTAGGTGCATATGGCATTTGCAAAGAGCTGAATGCTAGTGTTCCATCATCAACTTTTTACTCTAATTGCCCCTGGCTGTTCAGCCCTTCTACTTGGAATCTCCAGGAAGTACACTGCTATCCAAGGCATACAGCTCAGGAGCTCAGGCCTTGCTGCTGTGCCAGCTTCTATCCCGCCCCGTTTTTGCACTTGTCCTTCTTAATTCCCTTATAGCAGCAGCAAGGAAAAATCAAATCACCCGAGATGTTTTACTGTGTGCTTCTGCACATTAGGCTTTGGCCAGGTCTCCTACCATAATCTGTCCACTCAGTTCAGGTCACACCTCCTTTGAAGGGCCTCTAACTACTCACTTCAGGAAACCCTATCCACTCCTTTCTCTCTGCTGTGTCATCAGCCATTGTTGCTTCTAGCACCTGAGCTAAGGTGCATGCTCATGGTAGGGCCTTATGATGTTTTGAGCTATATAAGGGCATAGATCAGTCCCTTTCATACCTAGATCTGAATACACCACAAAATCATTTGTCAAGAAATATTTGCTAGCCAGGCAGTGATGGCGCATGCCTTTAATCCCAGCACTTGGGAGGCAGAGGCAGGCGGATTTCTGAGTTTGAGGCCAGCCTGGTCTACAAAGTGAGTTCCAGGACAGCCAGGACTACACAGAGAAACCCTGTCTTGAAAAAACAAAAAATAAATAAATAAAAAATAAAAAATTGCTGAGTAGTTACTAGGTACCAGACAATACTTTAGGTAAAACAGATGGCATCTTTGGTCTTGTGGTGCTTACAGGCTGTGGAGAGAGAGCAAATGATAAACAATGAGCATAACGCATGCAAAAATGACATAGCACCCCACCAGCAAAGTGTAATCGGGCATGTGTGGTATAGGTGATAATTAGAAATGTGGGATGTGAGAAGGCAACACCACAGAGGTATTGTTCAAAATGGAAAGTGCAGTAGATCTCTGAGGATTGTAGGGGAAGAGCAAAAGAAGCAAGGTGGTGACAGACAGGGTGGGGATACATGGGATGGAGGGGCTGGGTGAAGGCATATCTGATTAGAAAGCTCAAGCCATGCTTTATTGTAGGATATGCCAAACTGAATTTTGAGATGATCCATATAGTCCAGTGTATAGCTACTTTTTTTTTTTTTTGTAGCTGTGACCACCATTTGATGATAGGCAATGTAAGAGCTCATTTTACCTCATAGTTTGAAAGGGCACACTGAATGGGGGTGCAAAGGCATGGCAGCAGGAGAGAGGTGGCTGGTCACATTGCACCCACAGTGCTGAGACAGATGAATACTGGTTGTGGTAGTTTGGATGAAAATAGTCTCCCCACAGATTCATATGTTTGAGTCCTTGGTCCCTCAGTGGGGAAACTATTTGGGAAGAGTTAGGGAGTGTGGCTTTGATGGAGGATGCCATTGAGGGCAGGCCTGTGGTTTCAAGATTCATGTCATTCTCAGTGTAGTCGTCTGTTTCCTGATTGTCCTTTGAGATGTGAGCTCCCAGCTGTTCCTGGCACCAAGCCTTGGCTCCACCATCATGGACTCTAACGCTCTGGAACTGTAAGCCCAATTAAATACTGTCTAAGTTTCCTTGGTCATAGTGCTTTGGCACAGCAATAGAAAAGCAACTAAGACACGGGTGTTCCAGAATTATCTCCTCATTCCACCTAGGGCTCTAGTCTATAGAATGATGGCATCCACTTTTAGAGTGGATCTTGTATTCTCAGTTAAACCTGAGACTATATGCACATCATCTCCAGGAACATGTGTTCTATGTCATTCTAAATCGAATCAAACTGACAATAAATATTAACCCACATATCTAGGGAGCAAGAACTACATACATAAAACACACTAGCTAACACAACATTTCACAGCTATATATTAGTCAGAGAATAACTGGCTGCAAATCAGGGGTTGTAGTTCTCAAGAAGCAGCATCTTGGGCCAGGATGTAAGACTCACAGCCACAATGAGCTGACCAACTATAGGACACTGAGGTTGAATCTGATTCACAGAACTATTGCAATAAAGAACAATTAACTGTGTGGCTTAGAACCACGATCTATTGTAGGCTAGAAACCTGAGCCCAGGGCAGTCTTGAATCAAATCCCTCTACACCTCTTCTTAGCTCTGCTGGTGACTAGTGATCTTCAGTAGTTTTCATCTGCAGTCACATCACTCCTACCAATCACCATAAATTTTTCTGTATGGAACTTATCATTAGGCATACCACATGGTTTGAAAGTGTCTCCATTTTGGTTGAGTGGTAGAAGTTTCCTGAAACCAACCACAGTGAACAGTATCCCAGGGTGTTGCTATTTATTTACCTGTTACCCCTGCTCCCTGCAGGCTGCCCATCTGAGAGTTTATCAATCTATCTGATTTCTCTGACTGCTTACTAGTCACTCCTACCAACAGCCAAACTTGGGGCACAGAAGACATTTTACTCACCCTCAGTTCCTGCTCTCTCTTCGTGCCCTGTAGCTACCTCAATTTGTAACTGGATAGGCTTTGATTCTTTTTTTTAATTTGTTTTATTAAAACATAATAGTTTCATTGATTGAGAATTTCATACCATGCGCTCAAATCATAATCTTTTCCCAGTCATCCCAGGTCCACCACCACCACCCTTGTGACCCCTGCCAGAAACAAACAAGGAGAAAGAAAAAAGAAAAAAAAAGGAAAGAAAACACCCAACAAGTCCAATTTGTATTGTCCATATACTCACAGGAACATGCTCAAATTCATAGTGGCCAGCTCCTTAAAGAAAACTGAGTCCTTCCCCCACCTGCACCTCTGCCAGAAGCCAGATATTGTGGAGAACTACACTTCAGCATATGAATCAGTATTTTTCCACATTTTTATTATTTGGGGATTTCAATACATGAACCCCAATATCTTCACTTTTCATTCCTCCCAGATCTGCCCCTCCCCACTAGACCACCTCAAAGAGAAAAAGAAATAATAAAAAAAACCAAACCAACCAAATAAACCAACAGCAAATCCTCAGCAGCTTCAATTTATGTTTTCCATGTACTCACTAGAGCATTGTCAACCTCCTGGTGGCAAGCCCTTAAAAGCCTTCTCTACTTGCACCCCCACCAGAGCCACACTTCAGCATCCTTATTATAATTTTTAAGAGTTCTCTTCAATGGATGTCTGGGCTGTGACTACCACTTCATCTCACACTCATTCATCATGGCATCATTAGAAACTGTAATGTGTCACACTATATACATATACATATACATATACATACATATATATATATATTCCAAACAGCTTTACATGCACACATTCATTGCAACATGTTGTTAATCCAGTTCAAGGTTTCTGGTCTCTAACACACTATAAATACTGGTTCATCACTGAGACTCATCTCAGCTATCCGGTGTTTCCCCAAATCAGGGTGATCTTGTAGCTAGGCAGGGCATCTGGGGATAGGTTCTGTGAGAACTCCAGGCTGCTGTACACCTCGATGCCCTCTGTGTCCGCTGCCCTGAGGCTCTCCAGGCTAAACCTTTGTGCTTGTAGGCAGCAGACAGTATCACTGTTCTGCACTCTTTGTCTTCCCACAGGGCAAGCAGGTTGGGCTTCAGTCATCACATTTCCATGCTGGAGGCCAGCCGGTGAGTGTAGAATCAGCCCTATTCAGTAATGATACTTAGTGCTGCAGGACTTTTCTCCGACCTATTACCACAATGTCTCTAGTTCCACCTCTATCCACTGTATACTCAGCACTCAGTTCCTCCATCTTTCCCACCTCTCCATCATATATTTGTTTGATGCAGTGCCACTGGAAACTTCAGTGTGTCACACAGTATATATTTTTGCCCAAACAACTTCACCTGCAGGTATTCACTGCAATGAGTCATTGGTCTGGTTCCAGGATTTTGGTTTTGAAGCCCCATAAACACTGAGCCATTATTGAGACTCATCTTGGATACCTTGCTGTTGCTCAGAGTTCAGGTGATGTTGCAGTTAGGCAGGCCAATGGAGCGGGTCCCGTGCAAGTTCTTGGCTGCTGCACACCATCCTGGCCTTGATATCTGCTACCCCAGTGCTCACCAGGCTTGACCTTTCTATTTGTAGTCTATAGGCAGGGCTACTAGCCTGCACTCTCTCTTCCCTAGCAAGGCAAGCAATGTAAGCTGGAGCAGCCATGAGTCCATGCTGTGGGCTGGCTATTAGGCGTAGGATTGGCCCTACTCAGCAGTAGCTGCTTCTACAGGACCAGTTTCTCTATATGTACCAGCAACTTATAGATGGAGTATATGTGGGGTGGACCAGCTCAAGGCA
The DNA here is from genome assembly GCF_004785775.1 of Grammomys surdaster. Lineage (NCBI taxonomy): Eukaryota > Metazoa > Chordata > Mammalia > Rodentia > Muridae > Grammomys > Grammomys surdaster. The sequence continues at coordinate 5,073,459 of NW_021620842.1, read as the reverse complement.
CTGGATCGGGGCACAGATGACATCTGATTCTTAAAGAGACCCTTCTACAGATCCTCCACCCCATAAAAGGCTGCACTGTCTCAAGTCACTTGTTCTTTTGTCTGCCTTTTTTGTATTGTTGGCTTTTCATTTCTCTCTCTTGTCTTCCTCCTCCTATTATATCACTAATCATAATAGACTGGGGGCCTACCCTACTCCATTATGACCTTAACTAGTTGTGCCTGCAATGATTCTATTTCAAAATAAAGCCACAGCTGAGGGAACTAGAGGTTGAAATTGTAACATTATTTGAAGGGTACACATCCCAACCCATGCCAGAGTTTAGCTTCCTGGCAACCTGACCCATTGTCCTTCTGGGGCCCAGTATGCCACCCTGTGAGAGAGGGGTTAGCTAGTCTTTCATCAGGCACTTCCTGCAGCTCTCCAGTCCTTTTTGGAGAACCTCTGATACTCATCTCAGGGACATGATGACAGAAGCCCAGAAGATTCTAAACTGTATCTTCACCATGAATCACAAATTTTAAAGTGTTTTGATGTCAATTTCATGGAACGTGGAATCTACTGTTCCATTCCCCATATTTTTAATTTCATTCTTTTGCTATTTTCCTTTCCTTTAAGCTTGTGTTTACTTTCATGTTACACGTTATTTATTTAGTTGCTTGTCAAGTAGTATCTATTCTCTGTGCAAAAAGCACATTAGCAGCTGCAGAGACTGAATTAAAATTTGCAGCCCAGTTGGAGCCACCTAAGTTAAGCCCTGCTGTCTTAGTGAGGAAGCAGCACTTCTGTGCCATTTCAAAAGATGACCTTCTTCTACTTAGCTCTGCTCCAGGCTGCTGGATTAGCGCCTCCTGACTCCCTATGGTCTTTGCATACATGTAACAGCTTTGAGATAGGATATTTTTCAAACACACAAAGGAAGACGTAGTTTATGCTCCTGGGCAGCATTTGAGATAGTCAGTGTAAATCGAGAGCTGACTGTACTTGAAACACATTCTGGGTATGGCTAAGCCTACACATCTGCTTAGCAGGTCATCCAGTTAGCTTGTGGATGAGTTGCAGAGGAGCTGGTCAGGTCATACTTAATGGCCAGCTCAAGATACTGGGCATGTGACTGAACAGGAGCACTACTCCCTGGGCTCTACTTCCTCTTCTGGAAAAGGAAGAAACCCAACAATCGCATAGCATATTATCAAAGTTGAACCTTTCTAAGGAACTAAAGGTACAGCCCAAATGGGATCATCATCTGGCTAGGAAGGCTTAAGGGGAAAGGGACCCGTGAGAGAGGGCTTGCCCATGCCATAGCAAGGCCTAGGTCCCTAGGTCTAACTACTATGAATCTTAAAGGTATAGATAGGTGGAGGGACCATGAAACCCTAGTTTAAGAGGAGATGATTCTGGACAGAGAACAAAATGGATGAGAGGGCAATGTTTTCCGTTTTTCTGTTCCCAACAAAGGACCACTCTGGTTCCTTCATTGTAAGCTCAGTACACACATGCTTCCAGCATACATCCCATCAGAAGTCCTCATTATCTGGCCATAGTCTCCTTGAAGCAGGAGAGAGACATTTGGCCCTTTGGCTTGAAGGACTAGTATCAGGATAAAACCCCAAGATGAAGTTCTCAGTACAAAGGGGATTTGTCCCAGGGGGACAAAGGACAGAGAATAAGAGACAAAGACAGAACATGGAGAAGGGAGGTATTTGCCCCAAAAGGACAAAGGACTGTGTCTAGAAAGGAGATAGATGCAGCTTGTGGGGAAATGACAGTTTATGTAGGTCGAAAGGGGAAACCTTTGTTGAGATGAGGTGTGTAATTTTAACAGGACAGGTTATCTTAGGGTAGCCAAAAAGGGGCTTTTGGTTGCTGGCTAGCTTAAAGAATATAATCTAAGTTTCTAGTGAGGAAAAAAGAATAGGCTAAGGGCAGGGCTTGCCAGAGCCCTGTTTGCCAGGTTTGGGTCTGCTAGAGCCCCTTCAGAGCTCTCAGAGTCACAACATGATGTTATGACTGTGAGGCTGCCCAGATCACAAGGCAAAGGAGCACCTGGCTAGGAACTTGTGCTTTTCACTGTGAAAATAAAAAAAGGTCCCAGGGTGTCTGACTGCTCCTGGAAATTCCTTCCAGAAGCAGCAGCATCAGGGACAAGTACCCATGACAAGTGGAGCTCCACACTTCTCCAGGAATAAATGAGAGAGATAAAGGACTTGGGAAGGTTAAACGCTGAGAAGCTGGGGCTCAGGCAAGTAAGATGATGGAAACATCACAAGACTGAAAAGAGAGGACCATGGCCTCATATGAAAATTATTCAATCTGGTGGCCAGGTGGAAGCAGAGACTCCTTAGTTTGCAGGGCTAAGACCTCAGGCCTGAGGGCCAGGGTGACACAATAAACTTGAAGCAGAGCACTCAACTTCTGCTGCAGGCCCTCAAGGCTTGTACAACCCCACCTCAGTCACTGGCACAAAACTCCCAGGTCCCTCCTTTAACTTTGCCTTTTGTCGCTTGTCATCCTGGTAAAGCAGCAGCACCATGAACAGCTGTTCATCTGGAGAACACAGAGAACTCATGTGCTCTAAGCTCCTTGTTGCAGCTGCTTTGTTCTTGGCCCAGGACCCATTCACCTGCTCAGTCCAGTCCTGCTCACTCCATATCTCCTCCAGGTCTGTCCACCTCCAGGTCTCATCTCAAGGCCTTTCTACCCTCATTGGTTCTCCCCTAGTTGAGGAGTCCCCTGATACATCAGTGATGTTCTTGCACTCCTGGTGCAAGCCAAAAGAGCTTTTACACTGTCCACAGATGAGTTGTAAGGGTTAGGTGCATGGCTATTGTTTGAGAGGAGTCTTGTCCTACTTAGGCCCCAGAAAGGCCAGTGCAGAAAACTAAGATAGAGGACCACAGGAGTAAGTGGTTCTGACCTGTTGGATGCCCTTCCTGAAACTACTATATTGTGATATGCCCAGGTTGCTAGGGATTCCCTGACTCTGAGAATAGCAAGTCCCCTGGAATCTAAGTTGCCAAATAGCAGAGCTTAAGAACCATGAAAGGGTGAAAGCTCAGGGGCCATGAATTTTGACCCAGCTCTACTCAGAACTTGGAGAGAATCTCAGTGGGAAGTCTCAAGGAGGCATTATGCAGATGACGTTGGCCTGTGGGCATGTCTGGAGAAGATTGCTTTATTGTGTCAACTGATGTGACAAGACCTAGTTTGAAAGTTAGCTCCCTGCTCTCTGGTCTGAGGTGCTGGACTCTGAGATAGGAGAAGGCTAAGTACTAAGCATGTAGATATTTGTCTCTCTCTATTCTTGACTGTGAGTGTGACTAGCTGCTTCAAGTTTCTGCTCTGACTTCTGAATAATAACGGACTGTATTCTGGAATTTGGAGCTAAAATAAACCTGTTCTCCCCTAAGATGTTTTATATCAGGATATTTTGTCACAGAAACAGAATGAAACTGGAACATATGATAAGTTCCTATTCCATTTAAAAGACTCAGCTTCTCATCTGGAAAAGGGGCTTGCTTGGGTCATTAGTTTCAATGCATGTTCCTTAGAGCCTTAGTGCTTATCAAGGGGTCTCAGAGCAGGAAAGTAGGCCTAATAGACTCTCATCAGGATCTTAAAGGCCAACCTGCCTTTACACTCTTTTAAACATAGGGTTCCAGTTCCCAGAGGCACCTAGAAAACTCAACTGAACACTGAGAGAACAGGAGATAGGCTCCTCACCAGCTCTGGGTCTTGGCCAGACAGTTTTGTCCCCTACTCTGAGCTTTACTTACATACCTAACAGGGGACTAACGTGCTCCCCCAAATACTTTTATACTTAGGAAGCCCAGATATCCCTGTCTTGTGGCAGCAGAAATGTCTTGAAGAAGTATGAAAACCAATTGGGAAAGGAGGGTAGGTCTGTGGAGAAACAATTTCTATCACATACAATATAACACTCTAATGGCAGGATCACTTATATTAAAATAGACATTATGGCACATGGTTCCATCAAATGAATATAATAGACTTGTTTTATATTACAATGCACACTGTAATTATACATTTCAATAATTCCTTCAACAAATTAAACGGACACATTCTGAAGTAATGGAGTCTTATAACCATACATAACAACTTGCCTGAGGGGAAGATGCTGAAGGTGGTGGAAGAGGCTAGAGTGGGCGAACCACAGTCTCTCAGGCCTGGGCACATGGCTATCATCTCTGGAGGCTCTTCCCAGAAGGCCCTGTGCCAGCATCTGCCCACCCAGCCTCTGTAGCTCCCTTTCAGTGACAGCAGCTCGTGACTTCCCAGGCCAGGTATTCAACATACCATGTCACTGCTACAAGAAAATGACACATGGCCTGTGGAATCAAATTCATGTTCACTAAGGCATGTTAGTTATCCATTGCTGTCATCAGAGATTATCACAAATAGATCCTTTAATAGCTGACTTCATTGTCCTAACAGACTTTCAGGCAGATGACTGGCATGGGTTTAACTGAGCACAAAGGTGGGTTTTTTTTCCCTCCTCTCATGGAGTGAGGTGATGTCATGGTTTTAATGTGCACTGTGCCCCACAGGCTCGAGTGTTTGAATGTTTGGTCCCCAGCTGTTGCAGATATTTCAAGAGAACCTAGTGCACATGGGTGTAGCTGGCAGATTTATCACTAAAGGCTGGCCTTGAAGGTTCTACATGCTCGTGCTCTGGTCTGCAGTATGTAAACAAGTTGATAGCATAAGCTCGTGCCATTATAGCTTCTCCAGCTACCATGCCTTCATCTCCTGATGAACTGCACCATCTCAAAACACACATCCAGTGCACGTTTCCATTAAATTTCCCTCTCACTTTGTAACACTGACAAGAAAGCAGCAAATCCAGGGGAGGATTTGGTTGCAGCCCTTCCCAGCTTCTCATGTCACCTGTATTCCTGGACTCCTGGCTCAGCCCCCCACCACAACCTGGGCCCTTGTCCTTTCTGTAAATGTGACACTTGCACCAAGAAAAGGTGGTTCTCTCTAAGGACTCTGGTTAGACTGGGCCCACCTGGGTAAAACAGAAACTCTCCAAGACAAGGTCTGGAATGTGAATACATGTCTGCAAATAAAGAAGCACATCATTCTGCCTGCCAAAAGCACTGGTTTATAATACCAAAGAGCCTCAACTTCCTCTTCATCTACTAAAAGGTCATAATATCAGGGCTGGAGAGATGGTTCAAGGGTTAAGAGCACCCACATAGTGGACCACAACCATTTGTAACTAGTCCTAGGGGTTCTGATGCCATCTTCTGGTCTCTACAGGAACTGTATGCATACGATACAGACATTATGCCATGCAGATAAAACACTCATACATAAAAATAAAACTTAAAGTTCATATTAGTCCTCAAATATGATAATATATAGGCATATATGTTCAGTGGATGAAAGACAAATTCAGTAAACTGATATATAATCTACTTTGCCCACTACCCATTTAGATCCATTCTTTTTTCTCAATTAGCTGATTATACTTGAAACCTAATTCTGATACATTTACTAGGGAAAAACTGTGATTTAAATAGATGGCTAGAGGTGATGCTCGGGGGAGCCTTTTGGTGTTTGTGGTAGTTGGGCTAGATACTTTGGAGATGACCATTTTAGACTAGGAGTGATGTATATGCAGCCAAGAGTTGCAGGTGATTCCAGAGCCTGTGAAGAGGATGGTGAGACTGGTATCACAGGGATGGGAGACATAGCTGTGTTACACTGGAAGGCTAAGTATCAAGGAAGAATGATGCCTGGATTGGAAGCCTCACTGCCTGGTAGTGGTGCCCACTCTTACTCTGTAGAAACCAGGTAGGAGCTGGAGATAAAAGACCCAGAGGAAGACTGCTGTTTTCCTCTACATCAGAGGTGCCCAACCATCTGCATGTTGTAATGAGCTGCTGTAAGGATGGGCAGGAATGGAGAGGAGAGGTTAGTGAAGCATAGAAAGAGGTCAGGGGTGAAGAAAGCAGGCCCACAGCTTGTGAGTAGAGAAACAAGCCAGGAATGGCTTTCACTGGAGTGCATGATGAAGACAGGAAACACTCACTGTGAGAAGAAACATGGGCAGGAAAGGTTGAAGACGGGTATTTGGATCATTACATGATGGCAATTCAGAAATCTGAGGCTACCCTAGGCCACAGCCCAGAGGTGGCATTTACAGAAGGTGCCAGGCAAGTCTTGGAAACCACATTCAGGTTGAAGGCCCTTGCTGCATAGGCTCTCTCTCCTGTTAGCATGTCTTGCAGCTAAAACCAAGATCAGAATGCTGGGTCCTCACAGGTATAGAGCTGGCTTCTTGCAGATGTCCCAAAACCTTCACCTGGCCTCTGAAAGGCCTCATCTCCAGGTTTATGTGAATGTTTGTGTGAGTGTACATGTATGTGTATACATATAGAGGTCATAGACAATCTTGGATACCATTTCTTAGTTACCATTCTCCTTGTTCATTGAGAGGGTCTCATTGGTTTGAGGCCTTTGATTAAGTTAGGCAGGCCCCAGGGATGTTCCTGTCTATCTTCCTAGTGATATTGGAATTAGAGGTAGAAGCCACATGCCTATCTTTTTAAAAGTTGTCTTCTCCCTAGACTTTCCCCTTCATCCCACAAACAATATCACAAGTGATTTCCCCAAGAATACACAGACCTCAAAGCTGTTCATATCCAGCATCACGCCTGAAGTTCTAGCCACATTCAGTTCCTTGGGTCCCCCGGTAGCCTACAGGCTCTACACAGCATTATTTCCTCTGTCTGGGGAATACTTTTCTACCCTCATTCCAATAGGTTGACAGTTGGTGTTAATCACTTCTGTAAACTTCTCTCCCCATAGTCTGAGCCAGACACAGTCGCCTGATACCCTCACATTACTCCTCCATCCCCATAGTATCTTGTCTTACCCCTACCTCCATTCTCATATGAATACACTCCAGCATGGACCCACCAGCACTTGCAGATCTCCCATAACTACAAACTCAGCTTATCCAAACATCTTCTCTGCTATTTGCCAATGAAGCCATCTGCCTTCTGCTGATAGCCAGGTCCTTCCTAGCAGTGTTACTATCAAGATTCTGAATAACAGAGGGGTCATCATCAGGAAAGCCCGTGAGCACTAAAGCTAGCAAGACCAAAGACTGGGCCCCTGATCACAAGTAATAGTCAACTAGCAAGCGAAGCCAGGGTAAAAGCATGCTAGGCATGGGAAGCATGTACCAAGGAAGGTCTGGTGCCTTGAGGGGGGAAAAAGCTCTAAGAGGCTAGAACACAAGAGCCTGGGCCTGCATGCCATGCCAGAGGTGTGATGGAAGGTCTTCCTGGGGCTAACCAGAGGGTGACAGAAGCAGATTTGTGTGGAGACTTGCAGTGTGTAGGGACAGTTGGACCGGATCAGGGTGGATATGCTCAAGGGATAAGCTACTGCACAAAGTGGTCCAGATGAGTGCAGATGGTCACCTGGAGGAAGTGATGGCTTTGTGGATCAAGTGACTCCATTGACACAGGGAGTCTAAACAGTAAAGGAGCCAGAGGTATCAGAATAGCTTATGCTATTCTGTTGAAGAAGGAACTGTGGTTGAGGAGATACTCCAAGGTCTGACCAATCTGGCTGCACAGTGTTCATTACAACTGCTGATGAGGAAACAGGCTTGCTCCAACAAGAACCCTGAGGCCTCAGCAAAATACTGGCTCCCAGGGTTTGTCCAAAGCCACTTACCTGGCACCTGACCCACAGGTAGGGAGGGAGGAGGTAAGAGGAAAGTTGCCTTGCTGCTGAGGCCGAGACTGGGTTTCTCAAGAGACAGGATGAGTCATTGTGATAACTGAAGTTTTTACTTAGACTTAAAATACAGTCAAGATTGAAGAGGCAATCTGGCAGGGCCAGGTTCCTGAAGGCAGGCTTCTCGGCCTCCACAATCCTGAGATCTTATTAACAAGATCACTCTTTCTCCTTCCATGGGTCATTTACAAGCAGTTCTCAGGGCTGCTGTGTCAAGGAATTCAATTGTGGGTCTCTGAGCCTCTGCTTTGGCCATCCAGGACATTGTGCCAGAAACTGTTAGGGAGAAAGGCTCATAACACAGAGGAATGACTACATTTTTTTTTTTTTTAGCAGATAACATTCCTGGGAGAAAGATCCAGCAGGTTCTGAAGACTCAGTTTACTCTGTGGTGAAATGTGCAGGGCTACAAATAAAGGAAGTACCTGCAGAGAGCTATTGCACTTAGGGCTTACTGGTGGGATAGACACAGAGCATGTACGTGTGAGAAAGACACTGATGGCCACTCCCAACGTAGAGGGTAGGAGACCCAGCCCATCCCTCTGGTCTCTATATATTTAGCTTCTGCAGCTGAGATTCTCAGGTGCAGCTGCTCAGGCACACGTGGTGATTACATTTCACCAACGGGAAATTGACACTTTTTTTTTTTTTTCCTTTCCCTGATTACTGCTTCAGAGCCTCCTGAATTCAGCTGCTGGTAAAATTAACTCACCAGGGACAATGGAGCATTTTCCAAGGTCCAAACTGTCCTTATTTGCAGTTTGTTCTTGGCCCTCATCCAGCCAAAACAAACCAGATTGCTCCCCCACCTCCCAGACAAGGGAGGGCCTCCCCTAGCCCAAGTCTGGGAGTATTTTAGGCTAGAGAATAACATCACAGTTGCTTTGGATGACTGTGTTGCTGAAAGATTGTGGGAGAGCTGAAGTGAGGTAACAATCAACTCCCAGAGTGTCGGTCCTACTGGGCCTACTCCCAGGCACACCAGGTCTGTGACCAGAGGTTCCAAAACCTCAGCTCACGCCTGTGCCAATGAGCTAAGCATGTGCCAGCTAAGATAACATTGTACACCAGAGACACACCTGAATCCAGGTTTATCGTCTGGCTGAGTCTGGGTGTTCCTCACGATCCTGTACCAAGGTACTGAGCTCTCTCTCTCTCTCTCTCTCTCTCTCTCTCTCTCTCTCTCTCTCTCCCTCCCTCCCTCCCTCCCTCCCTCTCTCTCTCTCTCTCTCTCGCTCTCTCGCTCTCTCGCTCTCTCGCTCTCTCGCTCTCTCGCTCTGTCATGCCCATCTGCCAGGCACTCCAAAGGGCACTTCCAAAACTGGTGAGGCTAGCTAGCAACTGAGAGACACTGAAGAAAAGATGCTGATTTAAGACAAGAGCCTTACTGTTCACCTAACTTCAATTTTCACAGCTTAAGACACCAGAGTTAGGTGGAGAGATAATTCCCACTTGAACTCAGTGCAAACTGAGGTGAGAAGCATATGGCTAGGGACTAGAAGCCAGGTCTGCTGCTCCCCTCAGCAAGCAAGCTTCTTCTCAGGGAAAGGGGTGACTTGTGGAGAAAGGAGCCTCACATGAAGCAGTACCTAAATCTGCTTTTCACATGCTGGCATATCAGAAAATGATGCAGCTGTACAGAAAAGAGTACAGATGACAGAAGCCTACTCAGGAGGAGGCTATCCTGACTGAGCAGACAGAGGCAGAGAGCAGGCACCTGGGCTTCCGCTCTCTGTCCAAGCAGTTGAGGGCCCTGACAGCTGCCTTGTTGGGTAGCCACGGGGCAGCAAAGAAAGCTAGCCCAGAGTCTGGAAGAGGCCAGTCTTTGGATATGAAGATGGTTAATTCTAACTGCCCGCACAGCCAGCAACTGTGTGTGTCCCCACTCAGTATGGACACAAGCTGCTCTCTAAGAGCGCAGGGAGGATTAGCAAACAGGAAGTGTCTAATCAGGGGCTCAGAGGTGTGCAGAGAGAAAGTCAATGTCCAGAATCAGGAGTCTGAGGATTTCAGCATGGGAAGAGATTTTCTATGGACCACCCAATCCTGGCTGGCTAGGGAAAAAAAAAAAAAGGCAGAGAAAGGCAGTGCCCTGGCTGAGGCTAAGAACAGCAGGGGCCCAGAACCTGAGAACGGCAGGAAGCTGGCAACATGGGCAGTCCTGATCACATGCACGACTTGCCTCTGTGCCTTGGCTGCTTCAGGCAAAGGAGGGAGAAGACTCAAGAAAAAGAAACCAAAGACTAGAAAGGAGTCTAGAGAATGAAAGGCAGAGGGACTAGAGCAGCAAACAGGCCTCGGAGAGGTCAGCACAGAAGAGATGAGGTAACAGGGAAGGTGGAAGGACAGGAGATGATATGAAACAACATGTCAGCATGATGCACTCCAACAGGAAAGAACACAGCTGTAATCAGGGCTCTGCCAGCTTTGTTTAATGCTCAGGGATTCATGAAGCTCAGGACAAGGCTAAGAACAGTAAATATGAAAGTCGGTGGCAGGGCTACAGCAAGCAGGTGCACCAGGCAACAACACGGACAGTTGAGCAGACAGGAGACGAGCAAAAGCCAAAACCCAGCTCCAGGCCCCACACTGTTTCGTGTATCTAAAACAACTGTCTGGAAGCCGGCTGTAGGGCAGGCTGTGAGGAGCTGAGTGCCTGCCTAGGGATGCCCAGTGCCAATGCAAGCCCACATGGACCCTCTTCTCTCTGGATCGTGGAGTGGGCTTAGAGGTATATAACATCTGAGGGCCATTTGGTACCCAAGACAGTGCTGCACCCTGCACGGAAGTTCAGGACCAGGGCTTTGAGGCCCACCCAGAATACGTGAATCACACATTTGAAATGGAATGAATCACTTAAGGAGAATCTTCTAACTGTAGCGCTGGCTGAAACCTGAGTTCTCAGACCTGAGGGTAAATGGGAAGCCCACCAGTGTTCAGAGTGCTCCGGATCAATCACAGCATCCAGAGCTCAAGGTCTTTCTGGTGCCTGACTGCAGAGCAATGGATCCTTTGAGACAACAGCCTCAAGCCCATTTTCAGACAAAAATCACTGCACACCACCACACTTCCTCTGGCCAGCAGCCTTTGTCTCCCTCACCACCATAAGCCACAGTGAGGACAGAGGCAGGTGATCTCAGGACCACAAGCTTTATTAGCTGAACGCTCTCCTCACGAGCCCGGTCTGCTGGGACTGGATGTTCCTGGACGGGCAGCCCCAGGCCTGAGCTAGGAAAAGGGAAAGAGAAAAAAAGAAGAAATATTAGGTCATAGAATTTCAAAGTAAGATCCCTGACAGAGTTAAAAGCAAGGTGCTATTTTAAAACTTCTTTCAAAGACAGTTTGATGAGTAAACGTCAGAACACAGTGACCATGAACACATACTGCATTCACTTATTCACTCCCTCATTCATTCATTTATTCCAAAGGACTGCACATATGCCTCTGTGTAGGCTTTGTTTGCTGTACTTCTCACTGGTAAAATAGCATTGCAAGAGTATCAGAGCATCCACTGAAGACACTGTGAGAGACTAGCACTGTCACACTCTTTGGGCAGAGAATTATAGCTGTTGATGGAGTGGCTAATCAGATGTCCCCAACCCCTAGTACCCAAAAGCGCTCAGTGCAAACAACTCAAGGGCCATTACCTCCAGGTTTCCCCTGGCCTTCCGAAGGACTTGGTGGGTGATGACCACTGAGGAGAAAGAAGAACACAACAATTAAAGCCACAGAAATCAGAAGAATAGAATGAAAACACACCAGTGAGCAGGAAGCCTGGACGCAGACAACTGGACAACTTCTGAAGCATCCTCACAACAGGTTCATGCTTGAACACATGACCCTTGACTGGCGGTGCTGGTTTAGAACATGTCCTAGTGCCATTTATATTGCTGTGATAAAGTATTCTGGCAAAAAGCAACATAGAGAAGGGTTTATTTTAACTCACAATTCTAGGTTACAGTCCATCACTGTGGACACCAAGGCAGCAGGAGCCTGGGTCAAAGCACACCCACTGTCAAGAACAGAGAAGCATGCATGCTTCTTGCTAGCTTGTGTTTTGCTCAATTTCTCTACTCTTACCAGGTCAAAATCCCCCGACAGAGGGAATTATTGAGTCTTTCAACATCAATTAATTAGTAAGACAATTCCCGAGAGACTTGTCCACAGGCCAACCCAATGTAGACAATCCCTCATTGAGACTCTCTTCCCAGGTGATTTTAGGTTGTGTCACATTAACCATTAGTGATAATCCTCATAAGATCCTTGGGACTGAGATCTAGCTAGCAAAAGCTGGCTGCTGGAGCCAAGCCTTGAGAGGTTATGTACTTCCAGTTCTAACCTACATTCTAGACTTTTTGATCCACCAAGCCATGAATGAGCTTCCACCACCTCAGACTGTGCTGCTCCCCTATGCCTTCCCCGCCATGATGGACCAAATCCCCCCCATACTATGAGCCAAAAGAGATCCCTCAGCCTGTAAGTTGCTTCTCTCAGGTATTTAGTCACGGCAATTAGTAACTAACAAAACAGCTCCCAGGGCCAAACTACCCATCAGGAAGCCTGGGCTGTATATAACACTTCAAGTCCTCACAAAAACTCAAAGAGAAGAGTATGCTTTCTGTTTCTTAGAGGCAATGCCAGGCTCCATGGCCATCAGGTTCCTCTTCTGTAGCTGGGGAAAAACCACAGTACGTGGCCGTGTAAAGGGGAGAATCTTACAGTGTTCAACTTCCTCTGGAGTCTTGTGACCTCTGGGAAGCAGTGTGGAAAACAAGTCCACACTTGAAGTCCCATGCCAAGTGCCAGGGAAGTCCTGTGAAAGCAAAGTTTTACACAGGCTTTCTTCATGCATGCTCTTGGTATCTTGGGACAAAGAACTCAGGGTATTTTGTCTCCTCCTGCCCTTCAGCTGGTACAACAGCTCAGCATGGTTCCCCGGGGCAAGCTTGTTCTGTCAAAACAGTTGTGGCTAATCAGTAGGTTCAGAGGCTCCTGCTCACTGACACTTGGCCTGCGTCAATCACCACTCAAGAGCAACCATGCACAAAGAGCTTCCTTCCACAGTCCCTTCTTGTTCAGAACGGACGAAAGCTGAGAAAAATACCAAGTCTCTGGGCCTAATTGGGAATCTAAAGGCAGAAGTTGGTGGCTGAGAGGCAAGAGGATTCCCACTAGTTTGAGGCTAGCTTGGGCTCAAAGAGTGGAAAAACAAAAAGAAAGCATTCTAGGTAGGACAAGGTGAAGGCCAAGAAGTCCATTGCTCCTTAGACTCCAGGTCCTTGGTTTGTGCGTGCTGAGGCTACCTGTGACTCACCTAAGCATAGCCCACTGCCCACTTACTCAGAATAACTGTTCTACGGTTGCCTAGAGGAATCTTTTTTTCTTCACAAAACTTCCATCTTTACAACAGAGCATGCTTCATTTTTATCTGTGTAAAGAGAATTTTTCAGGTGTTTCCTGCCTTTCTATGTCTCCATCCTACCCCTGGCTGCAGGGTTCACGATGTGTCCTAGGAAGCCTAATATATCTAAGCCAGCATACAGCTCTAGTGTGGATAGGAAGTTTTTGAATTTTTCTAGGCAGAGATCATCACTTTCTCAAGATTCATCAAGGGGTCTATGACCCAGAAAAGGTTGTCATGCATGGAGGTTAAAAATAATCTTGAAAGGCCACTGGATGTACCCAGTGAGCCAAGCTCAGCATAAGCACTAAGCACCAGTTAGCTTAAATTTTGAAGTCCATCTTACATCTAAACAAGTACACCGCCCACATGGCCACACTGAGAAATCCCTGCTGTGATGAGAAGACAAGGTTCAGAGAGGGAAAGAATACATTCCAAATCAGACTGACCTCAGTGGAGAGACAAGCACATACGTGGGCCACCATGCTCAGCCCAGGGCTCTCCATCCCACCAGAGACTGGAAAGGAAAATGCCCGTTGGAGGACCCACTGCGCCCCACAACAGGTACTGACTCACTGAAGGCCCTAATGCTGTGAGAGGATCATTACCCTTTCTTGGCAAAGCAGGATCTGAGGCATAGAAGTGAAGTGGACAGTGTCAGGCCATGTGCCTCAAGAGTGGTAGGGTCCCAGGTTCCAATGTCTCACCTGTAGTTCCTAGCTCTGACTTTTCTCATCCCTGTCCCCATGTGGAGGAGTCAGGGTAGGGGACACAATGTTATTATCACTCTGTCACTTCAAAAATCAAAAACAGACTTGGCCAATTGAAGAGCTTAGGAATATTATAGGACTTATTTGGTCTTTGAGACTTGAAGTGGGACCTAGTACTGAGGAGTTCTAGGGAAGACCCATGCCAGCTAACCTGAACCAAGACCTTCATCCTGTCCTTGGTCAGGTCCGCTCCAGACCAGGCCTAGGAGACACTAATAGTGACGCTGAACCATTTCCATAAGCAGCACTATGTCCAAATGACTGAACAGGAAGCAGCATGTGTGGGGCACCTGTTCGGTCCCCCATGTTGGTGGCATCACTCTCTTAACTCTACAGATGTGATTATAACTAGTATCAAGAGCCCTGTGGCCAACTGTGTTTAAAATGACTGTCCCTGTTTGGAGAGGAGGAACCTACTCCTCAGAATCAGAGCCCCTTATTGCATGTCACAGAGGAGGGCAAAGCTGAGACCAGGGTGCATTCCCAGTCCTCACACACTGACCCAGGACGTGGCAGGGCATGGGTCCGGTTTTCTGATCTACCACAGTAGGGTCTCCATTTGAAATGAATTCTGTTGGCCTCTAAAATCCCTCACCCCAAACCAGCATCAGCAGCAGGATCGGAGGAAATCTATGCTAGAGCTCTATTCCCTGGACTCAGGCTGTGGGAAGCACCACCTCTTACCTTTGCATCCCCAGGAATCTGGCCCAAATGTTCCATAGAACCTGAGCATGCCCACAACTGCCACTGTCACTCACATCTCTGAGGAATCTTCAGCCAGAACCACAATATCCTGTCTCTTGAACAATCACCCATCTTTCAGACTCATCCTTCCTCGCCAGCCTTGCCTGCTAAGCTTCGTGACATCTTTATGCTCTGCCATTTGATATTCTAATACACACATGGACCATGCCAAACCCTGCTGCTCCTCTTTGATCCCAGCCCATAGGTTCTTTGTTACTCTTTCCTTCTGTTATGGCTTGGGCATGAAATGTTCCCTATGGACTCCTGTGTTTGAACACTCAGTTCCCAATTGTTGGGACTATTTGGAGAGGTCACAAAGTGAGGCCTTGCTGGTATGAATAGGCCTCTGGGAATAGGCTCTGAGAATGATAGCTTGGTCCCTCTAATTCTGTCTGCCTTCTGTCTGTCACATAATTTGACTAGGGAACTGGTTCCACCACCATGTTCCTACCCTGGTTAGTTTCATACTCTAAGCTGCAAGTCAAAACAAACTTCTTCTTTAAGTTGCTACCGTCAAGGATTATATCATATGGCAAGAAATCTAAGCAATGTACTGTTGCTCAAGTGAAAGATTTGGCATGCCTGGAACACTCACTGCTCTCTTGCTTCTGAAGAATCTCAGGATTCTCCAGGAATCCTGTTCCTGCTTGTCTGCTGTCTGACTGACATCCCTCAGGGACAATCATATTTAATCTTAAATCAAAGCCTTACCACCTTTTAGGCAGTCATATGTAGGCCGTCAGTTTATAACCCTGAAGCTTAATGCCTTCATGGTGACAGAAACTATTCTTCCAGTTTCCTCAGAGCCTGCGAATGGGACACTGGACAGGAGTCCATGGCCAGGCTGTAACTGAATTTGATTCATTTGCAGTTCAAACTGTTCTAATCTCATAGTGTTTTCAGAAGGCTCCCAGGGGGGCCATTAAAGAGATTGCCTACTTAGCAACAATCTTATGTTCGGTGCCTCTAAGAAATGCTGCTTAGAGAACATCCCTGGGCTATGGTTGTGGAGTGAGGAAGGTACAATTGTGACCCTCACAAGACAGGCAATCGGATTGGCTGACTGCATGGGCAAGGCCAGGGCTGAGCTGCTGGAGAACCCACTAGAAGCTGCTTGGCTCCAAACACTGGTGGGTATTGTAGGGTTGAACACAGGCACAAAGCTGTTGATAGCCTCTGCTGTGGCTAGGTTAGAGCCAGCACTGACCTCAGCCTTTCTTCCTTCTCTGGTGAAACCCACTGTAGGAACACCATGCTGAGCTTTCACATGAAGCATGACAGGCTGATCCTCTGCTGTAAGAAGGAGCTACCTTCATCTCCACTGTAGGTCTTTCCTCAAAGGCCCTAGTCTCTGGTCCCCTCTTGCCTCAGCCTACCAGTCAGCTGTTATTCCATCAGCAAGACTATTCTGGATTCTCACACATAAAGCCTGTTCCTCACCCCTGTCTGTGCAGGTCCTGTCCTGGATAGCCATTCCAGATGACAATGTCTACTCTTTTCAGAATCAGCTCAGAGTGCCTTTCCTCTAGGACACCCACTTCTAAGGACAGACATACTCCTAGCCTACGACTAACCATCATGTTCCTATAACGCACAATCTGTCACTCCATGAGAGGTTAGTTCTGCCAGAACTGACTGTGTAGGTTGAAAAGATGGAGCAGGAGAAAACCACCAATACCACCAAAAATAACAAAACACTCTCAAACAGGAAGCATGATCTCAAAAGCCTGGGCCCCAAAGAGTATGAGGTGAGGGTTGTATTGTCAGCCCACAGAGGCAGACAGTACCCAGCTGTGGCAGCAACCCAACCCCCACCCCACCCCCTGCCTCTCACTTACACTGATCAAAGATGATTTTCTCCTGGTGCTTGCTCTGCTGCAGAAGTTTTGCTGTGTTCTGCAGCTTCTTTTCTTGTTCAAACAATTTTTTGTGTAGTTTTGTGATCTCTGCCTTCATTTCTCCAATCTAAAGAAAAAAAGAATTAGAAAATATAATAACACAAAACACCAGATTACACAAAAAGAACTAAAAATAGTATCAAAAGATGTTCAACTCAACCTCTCAAGCAGAATATCTGAATAAGTTAGAAGCCCCTTTTGCACATTACATTAGGAAAACTGGACAGAATCCAGGGTGGAGGAAAACTGACAGGACCAGGGTTGGGATGCAGTGCGGTGAGGATGCACAGTCTACTGAATGTTAAATGCATGTTTGACCTGGCAATTCTGTGCCACATCTACCTGCAGGAGTACTCACATCAGCACAAGGAGATGCCTTTCTCCACAGGCACTCACCTTGGTACTGCCAGTGCCGAGAACAATAAACAAACTGATTTGTTTCCAGTGAATCTGAATAAATAAGATGCAGTACTTATATTGAAAGGAAGAACTGTGCAGCTATTAAAAAGGATGCTGTTGAGCTCTACTTATTGATTTCAAAAGATGATTATAATTAGTGAAAGAAAGAGCCCAAATCAACAGACTGAATGCTGCATCAAAGACACTTCTGTTTCATAAGAGGAAACACAGATCTCCACATCTATAAACATATTGATGTGGTAACCAAACATCAATGGTGAGTTTAACATTTTTGTAGTTTCTTTCTTTTAAAATATATTGTTTATTTACTATTTATTTTATGTATGAGTTCTTTTTGTGCCAGAAGAGGACATCAAATCCCTTTACAGATGGTCATGAAACACCATATAGGGGCTGGGAATTGAACTCAGGACCTCCGGAAGAGCAGCCAGTGCTCTTCAACTGCTGAGCCACCTCTCCAGACCATTGCGGTTTCCTTTTTGTTAACAGAAGTCATAATGCCAATTTAAAATTTTTTAATGTTTGAATCTTAACATGACAATACTCAGCAAGTATAGAACACTAAAAAGACCAATTTTGATTTCTGTCAGAGTTAAGCATGGATTCCAAGTTCACCATGCTGTGAAGTGGCTTAGCAGACTCCCTTAACTGGCTCCAAGACTAAGGGACCCCTTTTCTCTTGGCTACACTGAACCACATCTGCTACCAAGAAGGGATAGGGTAAGTTGGCAGTTCATGTAATATCTTTTCTAGTTTGTTTCCAAACTTGTTTATGGTATCTGTGCTTTCAAGAAAATAACAGAATCAAATTACACATTAAGTTGACCTGTGAGTCACATGTATGGACAGAAAGCTGGCTGTATGGAAACTACCATATGCTTCACAGGAGACTAGATAAAGGCAAGCCATTGCAAAACACTTTGCTGGCAAATTAGGTGTGGGCGAGACAACTGTAAAAAGACGTAGGAGGAATAGTCTATATGAATTCTATATTCAGATTGCTCTGCAAGTGCCTTAAGTTTCCTCTTCATCTTAAAAAAAAAAAAACCCAGAAATTGTTAGTGACAGAAATACATTATGGATGTGATTTGTGAAAGAAAGAAAGATGGGGAACTCCAATCAGCAGATCCATATTCAAAGAAAAGGCCTGGCCCTACATCAAAAGAATGGCAAATGAACGTACATTTGTCTGGTTTAAGCTAAACTAAAATGTTTAAGGTATGTATCATTTTTTGATTCCCTGCCTTAACCTCCTTTGAAGATTAACCAGTCTTGTCAGGTACAAAGACTTCAGTGCTTCTGTAAAACGGATGCTAATTTCATCATTAGGTTTGCTTTGATTTTCTAGTGCAGGCCGGAAGCCCAGGAATACTTGTCTTCTAGTCACGATTTCACAGGCCATACATCCTTGGACAACGTCACCCTACAGTTCTACATCTGTGACACTGAAATAGTAATCCATGGCTCACCTTTCACACTAAAGAGAACTGAGATTCAAAGGATACAGTGAACCAAGAGGGTGGTCTTGGGGGAGGATAGTCCTTTCCTAGTTTGCCTGGTTCACTCCATTGTTCTCTCTACAGACAACAGCATATGGATGACAGTAAAAAGAATAATTTTGTGGCTAAAACGATGCTTGGAGATTTAGTGGTATATTATTATAATTAGTGATAAAAGAACCCAAAACAGTAATTCTTCATAAAATTGAATACACATTTGGACATAACTGTACATACTGACATGGCATAAAGCAATAATGTTAGTATTTCCAAGGGATATGACTTCAAAATTTTTGAAAAGAGGTGTGTGTTATACATAATCATATATACATGTGCACATGTGCTTGTACCAGTGTGAACACATACAGGCCAGAGAACTATACTGGGTGTTCCCTTCATTGCTCTCCATCTTTTTGAGGCCGCCTACCTCTTTGAACCTGAAGTTCACTGACTCATTTGAATGATTGGCCAACTACTCCTTCCCTCAGTACTGAAGTCACAGAGCCCAGATTGACACGGGTGCTCAGGGCCTCAGGCTTCTGCAGTACTTTCCCATCTGAGCCATCTCCCTAGTCTGATTCATCTATTCTTTAAAGTTATACTACTGATTTTATGCTTCAACTAACACTCCTTTACTGGGAGCTCAGAAAGTCCTATCATGATGGACAGCAGCAATGACCCGAAGCAGCAGAGAACTCCTTCTCTGTGAACACTGATGCTGTCCAAGAGCAGGTGTCAGCTGTGAGTGCGCAGGTCCTCTCTTACTACCACTATCCTAACACTGTACAACTTCAAGCTAGCACTTAAAACAAGGAGTTTTAAATAATTATGTCTACTACTTCACTGGATTTACATCTTCCTGTTTATCTCATGGAGAAAGTATACTAAGACAGCAAAGTTCCAAAGCCTAGCTCTGCCACTTTATGGCTGCACAATTCTGAGGCAAGTCATACAACTTCCTGAAGTGTTGGCTCCTACTTCTGAAAAACAGGGGTTCAAAAGTGCAGCTCCAGCTAGCTGGGAGGATTCTGAATGATGCCAACCCAAGTGGGTATGTTAATCACCCTGATCTTACCATTACACATGGTACACATGTTTTGGAATCTTAAAGTACGCCCCATAAAAAATTCACTGTACCAATATAAAATACATTAAAAATTTTTAAATGTGAAGCGGCATCTTGACCTAATAGTTCAATGCATTCCATTTGTAAATTAAAAAAGAAAAAGCAAACTACCTAACTCACTGAGGTCACAATAAGGGTTAAGTTTATAAGCACAGTATGTGGTACTAAGTAAGTACTTAGAACCAAGAAATAGAACTGGAAGATACTCCTCATAGAGGCTATACATGTCATCAGTGCTTGGCTTGGTTTCTGGCTTTTCTTGGTTATTCCTGGTTACTCTTTTAGTTTTTATGATGAACATCTCAGATAGTAAAAAAGTCAACAGAATTGGATGGGAACCTAAATGAACTCACCCAGAACCAGCAACGAGCAATTCAAGGCCAAACTAGTTTAGCCTCCTTCCAAGATTATTTTGAAACTGACCATGTCATTTCATTTATAAAATATTTTTGTATATATCTGTTAAAAAGATTTTTGAACCTGGGATAGCATTAGCACACTTAGAAAGTGTAAAACTCCTTAGTCCCATTTGAGCATGCCTAATCTGAAGATACAAAAATTCCAAATCCCAGGCTTTTAAAGCAGCAGTAACAGGTATGCTCAGTCTATCAAACTCTGAAAAAATAATCAAAGTCAGAAATTTCTTTTCTTTTTCCTTTTCCTCCTATTTTTCTTCTTCCATAATATAATTAATTTGGCTCAGCATTCAAACAAGAATTGGATACGTTGTAACAGCTACTATTTTTTAATCTATGGCTCTCAAAATTCGCTGGAGTGTTGACAAATAGCTGCCTGGGCTGATCCTGGCTGGTAGATGTGAGGCACGGGTAGCTGCACTTCTCACAGACTTCCAGTGGATGCTGTGGTGCAGGGCCAGCATTGACCTCCTTCTTCCTACTAGGATGTTATAGGTTCTAAACTCAAAACCTGAAACAAGCTATTTTCTATAGAGGCCTTACGCCTCTGGGGCAAAGAGGCTCTCAGAATCAGCCTTCGGATATATAGTAGGTTTGCTGATCTGAATCTGATTTTATTTATTTTTATAGTCTTTTATGTGGAGACATTCAGTTTTTAAACCAAAAAATTCATCAGGAGTTCATTTTCATGTCTACAATTCAAATTTAGGATCGTGTGGTTTGCATTTGTGATTTCATATTTATCTTCTTTCAGTAAAACTCTTAGTTTCTAATGATATTAGATATTTTTTATTTTATAATATGAGGCTCAGCAGGCAAAGGCACCTGCTACCAAACCTGCTAATCTGAGGTTGAGCCCCAGACCCCACATGGTAGAAAGAGAGAATGGACTCCTACATGCACGTTGGTACACAAGCATGAACTGCCACACAAAACAGAAATAAATGCAAAAGAAAAGAATGTATAGCACTTCCCTTCCGCCCCTGCCTGGTCCTTTGGGCTCGGGCAGACACAGAGTCGGTCTGCTCCTGTGGAGATACTGAATCCTGAGCCATCCTAGAGGAGCCACTACACTCAGAGCAGCCAGTAACAATTCCACCTCACTCCCTAAGCCCCAGAGATACATCTGGGAACCAGGGACATTCAGGACACACCAGCTACCCAAACCCCGCCCCTCCGGAATTCCACTTCCCTTCCACCCCTGCCTGGTCCTTTGGGCTGGGGCAGACACAGAGCTGGTCTGCTCCTGTGGAGATCCTGAAACCTGAGCCATCCTAGAGGAGCCACTGCACTCAGAACAGCAGACACCAAGGTGGTTTGCACTTGGGAGACATCATATCCTGACCCATCCTAGAGGAACCATTGCACCAAGAGCAGAAAGATTTCCAGATCCAAGAGGTGGCCTAAGTCCCAGGAGTTCTTCCACCCAGGAGATTAGGATCATAAGACCACAGAGACATCTGGACTCTGAGGAGCTCTGCCACAAGCAAGACAACTGGAAATACAGACTCCAGTCTTACACAGTGAGGGCAGGTAACACTAGAGTTAACCAGATGGCGAAAGGCAAGCGCAAGAACATAAGCAACAGAAACCAAAGTTTCTTGGCATCATCAGTACCCAGTTCTCCCAATATAGCAAGCCCTGGCTGGACACACAATCACACCGGAAAAGCAGGATTCAGAATGAAAATCACTTCTCATGATGATGATAGAGGATTATAAGAAGGACATAAGTAACTCCCTTAAAGAAATACAGGAGAGTACAAGTAAACAGGTAGAAGCCCTTAAAGAGGAATCATAGAAAACCCTTAAAGAAATGCAAGAAAACACAAAGAAGGAATTAAACAAAAACATACAGGATCTGAAAATGGAAATAGAAACAATAAAGAAAGCTCAAAGGGAGACAACCATGGAGATAGAAAACCTAAGAAAGAGATCAGGAGTCATAGATGCAAGCATCACCAACCGAATACAAGAGATAGAAGAGAGAATCTCAAATGCAGAAGATACGGTGGAAAATATTGACATAGTTGTCAAAGAAAATGTAAAATGCAAAAAACTCCTAACTCAAAACATCCAGGAAATCCAGGATACAACGAGAAGACCAAACCTAAGGATAATAGGTATAAATGAGAATGAAGATTCCCAGCTTAAAGGGCCAGTAAATATCTTCAACAAAATTATTGAGGAAAACTTCCCTAACCTAAAGAACAAGATGCCCATAAACATACAAGAAGCCTACAGAACACCAAATAGACTAGACCAGAAAAGAAATACCTCCCGTCACATAATAATCAAAACATCAGATGCACAAAACAAAGAAAAAATACTAAAAGCAGTAAGGGAAAAAGGTCAAGTAACATATAAAGGCAGACCTGTAAGAATTACACCAGACTTTTCACCAGAGACTATAAAAGCCAGAAGAGCCTGGACTGACATCATACAGACCCTAAGAGAACACAATTGGCAGCCCAGATTACTATACCCAGCAAAACTCTCAATCACTATAGATGGTGAAACCAAGATATTCCATGACAAAACCAAATTTGCACAATATCTTCCCACAAACCCAGCACTTCAAAGGATAATTGATGGAAAACGCCAACACAAGGAGGGAAACTACAACCTAGAAAAAGCAAGGAAGTAATCTTCCAACAACCCCAAAGGAAGATAACTATACAAACATAATTCTACCTCTAATAACAAAACAGGAAGCCACAATCATTTTTCCTTAATATCTCTTGACATCAATGGTCTCAATTCCCCAATAAAAAGACGCAGACTATCAGACAGGATACACAAAAAGACCCAGAATTTTACTGCATACAAGAAACACACCTCAGTGACAAAGACAGACACTACCTCAGAATAAAAGGGTGGAAAACAATTTTCCAAGCCAATGGTCCCAAGAAACAAGCTAGAGTAGCCATTCTAATATCAAATAAAATTGAATTTCATCCAAAATTAATCAAAAATCATGAAGAAGGACACTTCATACTCATCAAAGGAAAAATCTACCAAGGTGAACTCTCAATTCTGAACATCTATGCTCCAAACGCAAGGGCACCTACATACATAAAAGAAACTTTACTAAAGCTCAAAACACAGATTACACCTCACACAATAATAGTGGGGGATTTCAACACCCCACTCTCAGCAATGGACAGATCATGGAAACAGAAACTAAACCGAGACACTTTGACATTAACAGAAGTTATGAATGAAATGGACTTAACAGACATCTATAGAACATTTCATCCTAAAACAAAAGAATATACCTTTTCCTCAGCACCTCATGGTACCTTCTCCAAAATAGACCATATAATTGGTCACAAAACAGGCCTCTACAGATACAAAAAGACTGAAATAATCCCTTGCATCTTATCAGATCACCATGGACTAAGACTGGTCTTTAATAATGACAAAACCAATGGAAAACCCCATGCACATGGAAACTGAACAACTCTCTACCCAATGATGACTTGGTTAAGGAAGAAATAAAGAAAGAAATTAAAAACTTTTTAGAATTCAATGAAAATGAGGACACATCATACCAAAACTTGTGGGACTCCATGAAGGCAGTGCTAAGAGGAAAACTCGTAGCTCTAAGTGCCTACAAAAAGAAACTGGAAAGAGCACACACTAACAACTTGACTGCACAACTAAAAGCTCTAGAACAAAAAGAAGCAAATACACCCAGGAGGAGTAGAAGGCAGGAAATAATCAAACTCAGGGCTGAAATCAACAAAATAGAAACAGAAAGAACAATACAAAATATCAATAAAACCAGGAGCTGGTTCTTTGAGAAAATCAGCAAGATAGATAAACCCTTAGCCAGATTAACCAGAGGGCACAGAGACAGTATCCAAATTAATAAAATCAGAACTGAAAAGGGAAACATAGCAACAGAAACTGAAGAAATTCAAAAAATCATCAGATCCTACTACAAAGGCCTATACTCAACAAAACTGGAAAATCTGGATGAAATGGACAATTTCCTAGACAGATACCAGGTACCAAAGTTAAATCAGGAGCAGATAAACCATCTAAATAGTCCCATAACCCCTAAGGAAATAGCAGCAGTCATTAAAAGTCTCCCCACTAAAAAAAGCCCAGGACCAGACGGTTTTAGTGCAGAATTCTATCAGATCTTCAAGGAAGACCTAATACCAATTGTCTTCAAACTATTCCACAAAATAGAAACAGAAGGAACACTACCCAATTTGTTCTTTGAAGCTACAATTACACTCATATCCAAACCCCACAAAGACCTGACAAAGAAAGAAAACTACAGACCAATCTCTCTTATGAACATTTATGCAAAAATACTCAATAAAATTCTAGCAAACTGAACCAAGAACACATCAAAACAATCATCCATCATGATCAATTAGGTTTTATCCCAGGAAGGCAGGGATGGTTCAATATTCGGAAATCCATCAATGTAATCCACCATATAAACAAACTCAAAGAAAAAAACCACATGATCATCTCACTAGATGCTGAGAAAGCATTTGACAAAATTCAACATCCCTTCATGATAAAAGTCTTGGAAAGATCAGGAATTCAAGGCCCCTACCTAAACATAGTAAAAGCAATTTACAGCAAACCAGTAGCCAACATCAAACTAAATGGAGAGAAACTTGAAGCAATCCCACTAAGATTAGGGACTAGACAAGGCTGCCCACTCTCCCCCTACCTATTCAATATAGTACTGGAAGTCCTAGCCAGAGCAAGTAGACAACAATAAGACGTCAAAGGGATACAAATAGGAAAGGAAGAAGTCAAAATATCGCTATTTGCAGATGATATGATAGTATACTTAAGTGACCCCCCAAACTTCGACCAGAGAACTCCTAAACCTGATAAACAACTTCAGCAAAGTGGCTGGTTATAAAATCAACTCAAACAAATCAGTAGCCTTCCTCTACATGAAAGATAAACAGACTGAAAAAGAAATTAGGGAAATGACACTCTTCACAATAGTCACACATAATATAAAATACCTTGGTGTGAATCTAACCAAGCAAGTGAAAGACCTGTATGACAAGAACTTCAAGTCTCTGAAGAAAGAAATCGAAGATCTCAGAAGATGGAAAGATCTCCCATGCTCATGGACTGGCAGGATTAATATAATAAAAATGGCCATCTTGCCAAAAGCAATCTACAGATTCAATGCAATCCCCATTAAAATCCCAACTCAATTCTTCACAGAGTTAGAAAAGGAAATTCTCAAATTCATATGGAATAACAAAAAACCCAGGATAGCGAAAAACTATTCTCAATAATAAAAGAACTTGTGGAGGAATCACCATCCCTGACCTCAAGCTGTACTACAGAGCAATAGTGATAAAAACTACTTGGTATTGGTACAGAGACAGGCAGGAAGATCAATGGAATAGAATTGAAGACCCAGAAATGAACCCACACACCTATGGTCACTTGATCTTTGACAAAGGAACTAAAACTGTCCAGTGGAAAAAGGACAGCATTTCAAACAAATGGTGTTGGTTCAACTGGAGGACAACATGTAGAAGAATGAAAATTGATCCATTCTTATCTCCTTGTACAAAGCTCAAGTCTAAGTGGATAAAGGACCTCCACATAAAACCAGATACACTGAAACTAATAGAAGAGAAGGTGGGGAAGAGCCTCGAATACTTGGGCACAGGGGAAAAGTTCCTGAACAGAACACCAATGGCATATGCTCTAAGATCAAGAATTGACAAATGGGACTTCACAAAATTGCAAAGTTTCTGTAAGGCAAAGGACACTGTCAATAGGACAAAACAACAACCAACAAATTGGGAAAAGATCTTTACCAATCCTACATCTGATAGAGGGCTAATATCCAATATATACAAAGAACTCAAGAAATTAGACTCCAGACAACCAAATAACCCTATTAAAAAATGGGGTATAGAGCTTAACAAAGAATTTTCAATTGAGGAAACTCGAATGGCCGAGAAGCACCTAAAGAAATGTTCAGTATCCTTAGTCATCAGGGAAATGCAAATCAAAACAACCCTGAGATTCCATCTCACACCAGTCAGAATGGCTAAGATTAAAAACACAGGTGATAGTAGATGCTGGCGAGGGTGTGGAGAAAGAGGAACACTCCTCCATTGTTGGTGGGACTGCAAGATGGTGCAACCACTTTGGAAATCAGTCTGGCAGTTCCTTAGAAAATTGGACATAGCATTACCTGAGGATCCAGCTATACCACTCCTAGGCATATACCCAGGAGATGCTCGAACATATAACAAGGACATCTGCTCAACTATGTTCATAGCAGCCTTATTTATAATAGCCAGGAGCTGGAAAGAACCCAGATGACCTTCAACTGAGGAATGGATTCAAAAAATGTGGTATATTTACACAATGGAGTATTACTCAGCTATTAAAAACAATGAATTCGAGAGTTTCCTAGGTGAATGGATGGAACTAGAAATTATCATCCTGAGTGAAGTAAGCCAATCACAAAAGAACACACATGGTATTCACTCACTGATTATTGGATATTAGCCCAGAACCTTGAAATGCCCAAGATGCAACTCACAGGCCACACGAAGCTCATGAAGAAGGAAGACCAAGTGGGGCTGATTCGGTCCTTCTTAGAAGGAGCAACAAAATACTCAAGAAAGCAAATATGGAGACAAAGTGAGGGACAGAAACTGAAGGAAGGGCTGTCTGAAGACCATTCCACCTGAGTATCCATCCCATGTACAGTCACCAAAGGTAGATGCTGATGTGGAAGTCAGGAAGTGCATGCTGATAAGAGCCTGATATGGATGTCTCCTCAGAGGTCTTCAAGAGTCTGACATATTCAGAGGCAGATGCTCACAACTAGCCATTGAACTGATAATGGGGTTCCCAATGGAGGAGTTAGAGTGAAGGCCATTGGAGCTGAAAGGGTTTGTGGCCTCAAGAGGAGAGCAACATTACCAACCAACCACAGCTCCCAGGGTCTAAACCACCAGCCTGGGAGCACTTAGGGAGGGATCCAGCCAGGGCTTCAGCTGAATATGTAAGAGTGGAGGGCCCTGCTGGGCATAGGTGGAAGAAGAGATTCTTGACCTCATGAAGGCTGGATGCCCCAGGGGGTGGGAATTTTGAGGGTGGGGAGGTGGGAGTGGGGCGGTAGGCAGGGGTTACATCGGTAGAGAAGAAGGAGGAGGGGAGAGGGGATAGGGAGTTCCTGGGTGGGTGGGGGATGGGGTAAGGGACAACATATGAAATGTAAATAAAACATGCAATAAAAAAATAAACACATACACATAAAAAAATTTATAATCTATCTTATCACATGAATAAACCAGCTTCTTAACATCAGTGTCTATGAACATGGCGACTGGAAACAGTTGAAAGCTCTGTGCTTTGGGAAGTCTTTTTGCCCTTAGTGTGTCTCTTCTGAGGAGTCTGGTCAAACCAGTGCAGTGCATTACTCATATGCCTGTCCCCATAGCCATGTCTCCAGCGATAAAAAGTATGGCTGGCTGATTTCTCATGCTAAGAACTTTTAGACATTGTTCCCCTCCTCCCATTTTGATGAATTCTATTCATAATTATGAAAAGTTTTATATGGCTCCAAAGTCTACACAACTGGGTTGATTAGAAAAATCATCTTCTACCCCTGACCATCCAAGCTTTCCCTCATAGTCCTATGAGTCTCCTGCTTTCAGGATAAGTATCTGTCTACATATTGGTAACCCTTCTTATGTATTTCTCATATAGACTGATGCCTATTCCCCAGAGCAGTGTTCGGAGCTGAAGGGGGAGGTGAATTAAATATAAATGGCAAATAAATAGCACAGAGAAAAGGGGAGGTTGTCATGTTCTGAGGCTTGCTGCTGTAAATCTGGAAGTCTGCTTCATAAACACCAAGCAAAAGGTGCCAGATGAAAAGCAAGCAGAGAAAGAAATGTGCCTAGAGGCAACTTCTTAGCACTACACCTGAAACCACAATGGTGCATTTCTAAGGTCCTCCTCTGCTCTGAAATTCTATGCCACTGACATGAACATATTCAATTACCTGAGACACCTTCAGGAAGAAGGGTGAATTGTCATAAAGACTGACAGTCTCTAGACTGATCTGCAAGTGGAGGAGGATCAACAGCTTACAAATTAATGTGTTGTGGGGCAGTGGGCTGAGAGAGGAGCTGGGTACTTGGTTGAACATAGGCCTCAAACCCCAGATACCCTAAAGGGACTGTAGGTGTTCAGCCTTGCTCCTGAGCCCTGGTTCCTTTCACCCTGGACAGCCCTCTACAGCCCCTCCCAGAGAGGTTTGTGCCATGTAGCACAGGTAGAGGGCGTGACTGCAGGCCACAGAGCCTCAAGACATTTCCATATTAATAAGATACCTAAAGGCCAGAGGCCATAGTCAATTAAACATTCCTTCCCAGACCCTCCTCCTTGCAAAAGATATTTAACCTCACCCTGAAGACACGGGGTACAGCTTCATCCACTTTTCGTCATGACAATAAACCTTTTAAAACCATGGACTTCCTCTTGTCTTTGGGGCTGCCTTGGAGAACCGTAGAGGGGGCCTTCAACCACAGAGCGCCTAATCTCCCGCCCTGGAGGACCTCTCTGTGTTTCAGCCACAGAGCCCTACCAACTCAAACAAGCTAGCCGAGCCAGCCATTACCCAGCCAAGAGAGTCACTTCGACCAAGAGTCTCATTTACCCTGCTGGTGCTGCCAGAGCTGTTTTCCCATGCCCCTTTCGGCTGCAGGCCAGTCCAGCCCATATGGCCCCATCTCAGTCTTTCTGCAGCCTCGGGCCAGCTGCCTCGGACTGGAGACTCCCAATCTAAGAGCTCTGCACCCACGGGACCTCAGACTGGGATCTCCCCATGCCCGGAGTGAAACTCAGTGGCTTCTCCTAACCCTGTGTCCTCCCGGCTCCGCTGTAGAGTGATCTCAGTCAAATTCTTGGGCTTCTGCCCTCCTGAGCCACCTGGACGGCAGACTCACAGGGCCCACACCTCAGCCCAACAGGGCCTACGCATGAGCTACAGCCCCACAGTATGTATGTGTGTCGTGATTCTGTAGGTGTTTTTGTGAGTGTATCTGTGAGTATGTCTGTATGTTTGAAAGTGTGTGTGTGTATGTGTGCATACATGTATTAGACACAAACTAATTGTGTCTACTTAATAGACAGTTGCTTCTATCTGCTAAGGGCAAAAACACTGCACTGAAGGTAAATTGTTTAGCACAGACATGTTACCTTTAAAATAATTTAAAGCAGGCACTGATTTTTGGAGAGTGGAAAGAGATTATTCATTCATCCATCTAGCCATTCATTCATTAAAAAACATGAACAAAACAGACACAGCCCCTGAAGGAAAACAGAGGGAGGCAGGCATTAAGCAAACAAATATGTAATTATAATGTGTGATAAAGGCTTTGATGAAATAGAAGATGTTGTTACGTTTGCATGAACCAAGAGCCCTCTTTATTTATGTAACATGTAAGACTTGAGGGTGAGACAGGGCCAGCAGGGAGGCACAGGACATTCACAGCAGGTAGACTGTGTCATGTAAGCCTCCAATGGAAAAGAGCCTGTGAGTTAAGAGAATGCAAAGCCAGTGAGGCTAGAGTTCAAGAGGTCCTTTTACCACTCATCTCCCAGCCAGTGTCCCACCAGCTAAAAGTGGGCTTGGATAACTACCCCATGACACACAAATGATTATGAACATCCTTTAGCTTAGTGTATCCAAATTCGTCCCCAGGACACTCTCATCACAGGAACTTTCAGTACAAAAAGCCCTCATTGCCAGGTTCTAAAGCTCTGAGACCTGCCAAAATTAACAGTGGTGACCTGAAATGCAAACTGCCTTCCTGCTCACCTTTGGAAAACAGTTGTCTATCCAGTAATATGAAGTAGGAAATATCCCTTGGACCACAAGGCAGAGCTATAACTTCCTCTCTCTCAGGGAGGCTTGTGATTAGCCAGGATGTTGTACAGAATGGCAGGACATATATGAGCCCTACTGATAAAAGTCAAGACAAGGCTCCACCTGCTTGGCTCCTGACCTTTCATTCAAATAGTTAAAATAATTTTTCACTAACATCCAGAAGAAGCCATCAACAGATCATAAGGTCCAGACAGAGATAGCTAAAGTGCAAGGCACTGTTAGGAAAATGAGTGAGGTAGTCCATAAGGACAAACTGATGCATGAAAACTGTAAAGCCAAGAACAAATCCAGAGTCCATACACACGTGTTTCTAAACCAGCTCCTCAGTCCAGGGCCTGAACCCCATGTTCCCCGTGTATGAAACATGAGCAGGATGGCACTCAATAGTGACATGCTTGGGAATAGGTATAATACTCTGGTGTCATGCCCTCTGACACATTTCCAAGGTGGGGTACATTGCTTCTGGGCCATTGCTCAGCTGGACAGAATGAACAGAGATGCAGGCCTCTCCAGGGTACTTGAGCCTCTAAGGATGTGTAATCACCTACCTGCTCACAGTGAAGGGAACACTGGCTGTTGGTGGGGACTGAGACCCTCCAGAAGAGCTTCAGCAACTTGGAGGCTTTTTCCAGGATCAGCTTGGCTGTGTTCATGCTGGAGAGAAACTTGCTCAGAGGCACAGAGGATGAACCCTAAAAAGGATAACAAGGCCATCATATGCTGCCTTGACAGGGATCACCCACAAGCCAGCGTGAATTCACTATCAGAAGAAGGCTTTACACTAGGGCTCCTGTCTCAGGAGCAGAGCAGGAGCTGAGACTACATGACACTAATATTATGACATATTAGACAAGAATTTTGGTGGCAAGTTTAGCCCAATCAGCAGCCATAATTAGTAACCACTAGTATTAACTATTGTTACTAAACCAAGAAGAGAATCTATAGTAGTGCCATCCAGTCCACCAGAGAGCAAATGATACAAATGCAGCCCAGAGTACAATTCTTGACACCTTTGGCAAGGACAGCTTCCGGAGGATGGATGGCATCAGGGGCCTTGTGAACCTTCTTTCCCTCTCTGTGCTGGAGGTATAATCACGTGGGGGAAAGATGTCAAAGACAAAAGAAAACAAAGAATTTGGTGCAGAGGAGAGAAACAAAAAGAGGAGGAAGAGGAAAATGAAAAGCATTTCTCTTTGAGGATGATAAATGTAAAGGTACACACCTGTCTAAATAGCAAAATAACAAAAAGTATGAGTATTATTCAAAAGAGACAAAGGTATCCTGAGGTAAGCACCAGCTTTAAACTATAGACACAGGCTATCTAGGGAGTAATGTAACAGGCTAACAGTTATCAAGATTCCTAAAATGTTCCCAGACTTTAAACTGGGAAACCCATTTCACACATAATCAAAATATGGTCAGAGATGCGTACAAAAAAATGGCACAAGAAATTGACATGTTCGCAAACAGTGAAAGAGACAATAGCCCATGCTATGTCCACGAAGCTCATTGGCAGCTACGGAAAGACAAGTACTCGAAAGGAAAGGTATCAATACCACATAGCTGAAATATATAAACTTCATATTTCTGATTATTTGATAAACTTTACGAATGTCCCCAAAGTGTGCATTTATATTTGTATGTTTATCATATATATGTGTATATATATATGTATATGTATATGTATATGTATATGTATACACACATATGTATATATAAATACTTGTGTTAGTACTGACCTGTAAGTGATGTTCAAAGAGATGCTTTGTTTTTATACTTTTCTACAATTTCTATCTTTCAAAGTAAAGATTTTAATCAGAAAAGAACAGGAATCTTATAAATGTTAATTTATTCAATATTACTTATAGGCCTTAGGGGACTAAATATTGGTTATTTAATGTTCAGTAAAAACACTATCCCTTCTTTCATGAAGCCTATCATCTGATAGAAGATAAAATGCAAATCTGATGGTTAAATATAGTAATACAAACCAAGCAAAGCCACCCACAAAGCCGAAGCAAATAGGACAAGAAGCTCTACTGTCTTCAGTAAAAACTCAAGAGCCACTGGGGTAATGATTCAGTAACTAAAGTACTTGGTGACTGAGCATGTAGACAGGAGTTGGATCTAGACTCATGTAAAAACTGGGCAGGTAATGGTGGCCATCTGTAATCCCGGCACTATGGATAGAGAGTCAGCAATCCCTGAGCTAAACTGGCTAGCTACACTAGTGATCAGTGAGCTCTGGGTTCAGTTGAGAAACTGAATAATAAATAATGCAGAGAGCAGTAAGACTGGATGCCAACATCAGACCTCCACACATATATACATCTGCCCACATGTATGTGTCACCATACATGTATAAACACCATACATATGGAGAGAGGCAAAGGAAAAGAAACCCTAAAAGTAGGGTACAGAAGCTATGATTAATAAGAGCTCAAAGGTTTAGTACCATCTAGTGTTGGTGGATCTCAGCCAGGGCCTTGGATGAATAACATGACTGGTATCTGTCAAGCACATGATGAGTTGTGTCTGTCAGGCACATAAGTCTTTGACAAAAGACAACTTGAGATGACAATTCCAAGAAGATGAAGCAGAGAAAAGAGGGAAGTAGAGGATAGGGAATGTCAAGTCAGAGGAATAAAGAGAACCAGGCTGAAGACAGATATTATGGAAAGAGGGACCACAGCCTGTGGCCCTGCCTGGTCAGAGTGAAGTGTGTCAGGGAAGGAGAAGTAACTGATGATGGATAGACTGACTGAAGCTATCCCACCAGACATAAACCCTCAGAATTGCTTCCCAGAGAGAAGTGAAGTCAGGTAGCCATCACTGTCACAAAAGAGTTAATAACAGACTGAGTACAGTCAGTTTTCAGCATCTCTAGAATGGAGTGATATCACTTCCTTCTTAGGGAAGTTCGAAGAGAAAAAACATATACAAAAACTTCTTTGGAGAAAGATGACCGTGAGTTGGATGTAGAACAGCTCTCAAAATCACATTCATCACAGAGTGGCTGTAGAATTATAGTATGGCACAGTCAGATGTGGTACTGTACAGCCTGGTTGGGTTTGGTACAGTGTATGAAGTTCAGGATTTCTAACTGCCCAAGCAACCCCAGAGCCAAGCAGACAGGTCTGCCCCAGGTGGTGTATAAGTGGGTGAGTAGAATGACCAGATACAAGAGGGCAGAGAGACAAAGAGTGCTAAGAGACTAGAGAGAAATGAGAAGTCACACAGCAGTACAGCATGTCACGGAGAAGTAGCCATGGTAATTCAGGTACAATCTCAACAAGCTGTCCCTTGACTGGCAACAAACTGCTACATCACCTTCAGGCTTTCCTATGCAACACTTCCCAATTCTTCCCAATCAGGGCCTTACTGAAGTCCAGGGCACTGCATATCTTGCAGAGAATTTGGTCAACCCCTCTGCTTACTGATCCAGGAGGAAGCATCTCCCTCCCGAGCCTGGCACTCAGGTTACCTTTGGTCCTAGCTTCTGACTTGTGGAGCTCAGAGCCTCTTGGGTTTGAACATCCATCTTGGCAAGCAGAGTCTGGCCCCAGCTGATCTGCTTATAGAGGGCATCATAGTCCTCAATCAGGCCCAGCATATGGTGGCCACTCTTGCTGGCCCACACGTGATGGTCAGCAACCAGGTAGGGCATGCAAGCGGGGCTGGTGGCAGAACTGGTACTGTCACAAGAGATGGAGTCAACATCAGTTCCAGAGAGCAGAGGAGTCTCAGAAGCTACAAAAGGAAAGACAAAATGTTAGGTCTTCTTGGGGCGGCACTGTGTTCACAGAGTTATGTTAAGAGAGCTTAGCAGCAAAGGGGCCTGGCTCTGTGCCTCCAGCTATGTGTTACCCCATGCTGGGCAAAGATTCAAGTCAATTTAACCAATGTTTATTGAACACTTACTCTGTAGTAGACCCTAGACTGCCAAGATGAGCCCTGCTGTCACCTGCAAGCCAATAGCTCAGGGTCTAATGAGGCTGCAGGAAATACAGTGAGGCAGAGAGTCAGCCAGAGCTCAAGGAAAAGCAACAGTGTAAGCGAGGAGAGATAAGTCAAGGAGACTTCCTAGAGACGGACACACGCTGGACTGGTCAGGACACCATATGCAGATAGAAAATCCTGTTGCTTTTTAAGTTTGTTGATTCTGACTGGGGTGGCTGGAAAGGTGTTTTACAGAGAAGTATGCATCCTTGAGTCTTAAGGAAGTTAAGAAAGCCTAGACTGGTGAAAATTAGGAAGTGTGAGCATTTTTAAAGCACAGTCTATAGGTGATAACACATCTGTGTGGCCACTCCACTGCACAGGGACAAGATTGAACAGCACTCCTGAAGCTGGATCCCGGAGTCCTTGAAGTACATACTAAGGTAGTTTCACTTTAACGACTTAAGTTTACATCCTCTGAAGTTGTGCTTGGTTAACACACGGGATGGACTCAGTGACATAGAGATTATCTTCTAAAATACAAATCTAAGTCCTAAACCATGCTCAAGCAGCCAAGGATGCCAGGACATCCTTTCTGTCTATTTTAAAAGCCCTAATGTTATACTCAACACTAACGCAGTTACCCAGTTTGTACCTGATTTAGGTGCCATTGCCTGGGTGGATTCAAATAGATCAAATGAATTATCGCTGGCCTCAGGACATTTGTTGCCATCTACAAAAAAAATCAAAGCAAGAGAGGAAAATTTGAGCTTTACCATCACTAGCACTAGAAAAGGATGGAATGAGAATACAACAGAGTACCTCACATGTATCCATCCATTTCAGGAATATGACTTTCACTCGCTCACATCTCCCTGCATACCAGCCCTCTAGTCAGTACCGTGTATATTCCATTGACTCCCTGTTTGGTACCCTGTGCAGACACCAGGTAACAGAGTTGCCAAGCCCAGAGCCCTCTCTGTCAAAACAGTAAACAGTTAACTTCATCTTAGGGTCAGGGAGAAGGGAGGGAAGAACAGGGAAGGAGTACTCAGGTAAGGGGGCTAGCTCCAATGTGGCACCCCAAGAGCTAACTCCTGAGTTGTTAAGACTTTTTTAGTGCCCCATGGGAAGGAGGGAAAGAAAAGCCAAGCAGAGTATTGGGCAGGTCCAAGGACACAGGAATGAGTCATCATTCAGGGAGAAGACACAGTTCCTGAAGCTGAGGCCTGGGAACAGGGAAGGACATAGCAGGATGCAGGGCTTGTATCTGCAGGCTAAGTGACCCACTCAAGGTGGGGCGATGTGAGGTCGAGGTCTGTGTTATATACTAGATGAGTTAGTGTAGAAGCTGCTACAGTAACCTGAACATGAAAAGAAAGTGACCTGCAAAAGAACTTGGGGGTAATACAGCTGAAACACCTTACCGGGGGTCTATGTGATGCTACGTAATATAGGAAGCACTCTCACACTTCAGACACTACTGAACTCTCAAGAGCATAGTGGTCAGAACAATACTGTAATTTGTTTGTTAACAAAAAGGATCAAGGGACAGAGATAACCCAGCATACCAATAGCAGAACAATGAGTAAATTCAGATGTTGGGATTCCCCCATGCAAGCTTCTTCCACCCATGCCCCACTAGGGGTGTAGAGCAATGGTACTCCAGCAAAGATGTTTTCATAAAACATATCCCCTGCCTCTGAGTCTCTATAGTGGGTTTATCCTAATAATGTTGATTAACAGCAAAAGCTATGTTATCATTTTTTTAAAAACCAAAACTCCAAATTAACAGGGGAATGGTCAGGTGACAGACAGACAACAATCCATTCATCAGAAACAGGGGAGCATTATGACCACTTGCTGGTTTGTTCCAGTCCTTGCTGGGTGTGTAGCAAGGATGATTTGTTCTCTGCTCCTTCCTAGAAATTTCCAGACTTATACAAGTACACAAGCAAATGCAAACAGACCCACTTGTTTCTTGGAGGCTTCCTAGGCCATACAAGATGCTAAAAGACAGAGTAAGGAGTCTGGGTTTTAAGGGCAATAAGAGAACCAGTGTAGCGGTACACACTTTGAATCCTAGCACTGGAAGGCAGAGGCAAGTACATCTCTGAGTTAGGGGCCAGCCTAGTCTACAGAGTGAGTTTTAAGACAGCCAAGGCTATACAAAGAAATCCTCTATCACAAAAATAAAGCGAAACAAAAACCAAGGCAAGAGAATGAAAAGGCTCTTTGGCCTTGGTGAGCTGTGGGGGAAAGTAAACAGATAAGCAGAGCAAGCATGAAAGCAGCACGGGAGGCCGGAAGCCCAAACTCCACTGCTGGAGAACCCAGTGTCCAGTCAGTCAGAGACTATGCACAGGTGTAGAGATGAGAGCTGAGAGCAGACAGACGCTTACACGTCATATGGACCCATACAGTTGCACTGCCACACAGCGAAAAGAGGCAAGTTCCCTACCGTGTTTGTCCAGCTGAAGGGACCACTCAGTGACAGACAGGGCCTGGACAGCCAAAGTAAGGGCCCCTTTCTCGGCCTCCTTGGACCCCTGTGATAGCTGCTCCTCCAGCTTGCTCTTCAGTGTGTTGTTAGTTTGAATGCTCCTTTCTAACTGGTCTCGGAGAGCCTGTATCTCTGTCAGGAGGCCATGCAGGTTGCTGAAAATATCCAGCCCTTTCCGGCCTTCTCCACATGCCTCATCTCGGGCCTCTGTAGACATATGTAAAAGGAAGCCTTGATATCTCACAAGATCAAAGGTCAGCCATCAAAGGGACTCAAGGGCATTTCAACCCACCACCACCATCGAGCCCCCTCCTAAGAACTAGATACAATTTAAAAAAACAACGCGACTTTAAAAACAAAAATATTGGCTGACTTAATTGCTGCTATTCCACAGGCTAAGTAAGAGCTGAAAATTAATTTCACTTCTGGCCATAAAAGCCTAGCAAATTGCACACCAAACCCCGAAATTATGTCTAGTAGTAATAAAATCTATTTGGACCAGAATTATAGAATGAAAGGGGATGATTTTAAGGGCTACAGTATATTAAAAAGGCAGGCACAATAGCAAAAATAAGAGAAGCAACTTGAGAAGAAGTGAAAGCTGCAAGATGACCCTTTCTAGATAAACTTTCAATAGGGAGAAACCATCTGGAAAATTAGTTTTAGAAAGCCCCCCACTGTGCCTCCGAATTGATTCTCAAACATTAGACCCTAGAGTCAAGGTGCTCAGATCTACATTCTCTGGAGGCAGAGTGAACCAAGGCTAACAAGCACCTCAGAGCAATGTCTAGCATGTAGTGGCACTCTGGAAATATCTGCTGAATGAAGGGAAAACTATGACAAAATGTATTTCTTGGATGCCTACTAGGTGCCAGGAATGTGGCTAGGATTGTTTTAATATATATCCTCATTTAGCTCTCACAGCAACACACAGTAGGTGCTGACAGACCTGCTTATAGAGGCAGTAACTGATGCAGTTACTGGTAAAGTAAGAACAAGCTGAGATGAAGGAAGTGAAAAGTTCAGACTTCAGCTTGGATAAAAGCCAAGACTGGTGATGTATGCCTGGAAGGCTAAGGCAGGAGAATTTTGAGTTTAAGACTCATGAGCCAAGGATTCCCATGCCCATTGCCAGCTGCTAGGGTGAGCTCACAGACATGAGATGTCTCAGGCCTTGCCCTGAGCACATACACAGTACCTCTCTGTAGCTTTTGATGCTCCTCAGCCAGCTTCTCATACACCTTAAGCTCCATTTGGAGGGACTGAAGCAGCTTGTCCTTCTGTAAGAGCAGCTGCTGTCTTGACTTCGCCTCTTCCTGCACCCTGAAACGATCCCAGCATGGGAGGAGAGGTTATTTCTCTCTCAAGGAGGCTTATCCAATTCCCAAGGACAGGCCCAGGCAATCTCAGCCAGAGTGTGGACAAAATGTGCTGGGACATGCATGGTTAAGAGTTCTATCATAGACCCCAATTCCCAGGTATCCTAAGCCTAACATTTAATAGACAGTTCAAGTAACCTTCATGAACATTCTAAAGGAAAGTGCCCTCCAATTCCTATCAGATACACTAGGAATGGAACCCAAAAGGCTGTCTCTTGCCAGAGGTTCAGAGCTAGGGAAGAGTCAGGGTCTCTGCCCAAGGATGTCTGATAGCACACTTGGGCAGGAAGATGGGGGTAGCTGCTCACACAGAAGAGAAAGTCCTGTGTGTTGACAGACGGATGAAGACAGAGCCCAAGAAGGAGAGTGAACAGATTCATGTCTTCTTGGCACACTGAAAGTCTCCCAGTGACTTAAACAAGTTGGAGTAAAACACAGTCTTTATACGAGAGGGCCCAACAGGGTTAAGCACCCACCCTCCTTTCTGCCCTCAGCTCCTACTGTAGCCAGGTTCAGGACTCTCTCTGAATCTCCACAACAACTTTGTCTTAGGGCCTATGTGCCTTCTGATAAACATGACCATCTCTAGATAGTTTCAGCTCTTCTATGCTCACTATGTACTCAAAGGAGGTCTTTTTAGAAACCTCATCCTTGACCACTACAGGAGAAAACACCATCTAGCCTCCATCATTCTCCTCCTCCTTTAGAGGACCATTCACACTTTTATGATCACATCCCCCCAGGCCACCAGAAACAGCTGGGTCCAGCCTACCTGCTCAGCTCCTGGCGGTTGCTGCAGACCTCCTGAGTCAGCTGCTGGTTGTGTCTCTCTTTCTCACTGATGTCTCTTTGCAACCTTTCATTTTCTTCCCTTACATTGGTGTACTCTAGCTGAAGGTGCTCAAGACTCTCAGCTTTCCTGGCCAGAGACTCACGCAATTTTTCATTCTCTTTCTGTTTATCTGCAAATACCAAAATGAGAAGGGATAGCATTTGTTTTTTCCAACCTTATTACAGTGGTACAGTGCTTCAGCTCAAGCACTCCAAGAATACAGAAAAGAATGAGATTTAATCTGGCATTGATGGTTCTGGCATTCCAATTATCTCATGCATTTTAGGCAGATAAATCTGTCAACACCAAGGCTGCAGATTAAACATTACTGAAATGAAAGGGGCCTGTTTAACTTTGTTACATAATGGGCCTTGAAAACCTCGTTACTCTCTGCCTTAGAGAGTATATACAGTGGGTAGAGCAATAGGCAGGAACCCGGATGTCACTGAGTGTGGAGAGCAGCAGGCCTCTTGCAGAGAGATCCCCACAGGAGGCCATGAACTCAGCAGAGGATAAAATCATCCTGGAGGCTCAGGAAACAATATGGCCTAGAGCTGAAAGTAAGCAGTGGTGTGGCTTCTCTACTTGCTGACAGTGATCCTAAGTGATGCTCCTCACTCCTCAGTGCCCCTGGGCAGGGGCAAAGATGAGGTTACCCTTTGTACAGGAGTATTAGCCGAGACCTTCAGAGCAGAAGGAGTGGTAATGGTGGTAAGTCCCAACACTAACTGCACAGGCACTATAGTAATGCGCCACGTCTCATGTCCTGTATCTTTGCAGCATAGTGTCAAGGCAGATACTGTGAATTTCCCCATCTTACAAATGAGAAACAAAGGAATGGTAGGATGAAGGCTTCCCTTTGGCCATACAGATGGAAGGCACACACCCTAGATGTGGATCTACTCTTAACCATGATTCAAATAGTTCCATGTAACCTGGGGCTCCTGTTGGTCCACATGACCTTAGTACAGCTACATCATTCCTAACTGGTCCACTCTCCTCATCCCTAACCTGGGCTTTGTCTGCTAACTTCCTCTAACCCTGAGTCACCTTGGGTAATCCTTCATTTCCTGTCTAGACTTAACCTTTGAGGACAGGGTCTGTGAGCTGAGGGCCTGCGGCTCTCTAGCACAGCTTTATCCCAGCAGCCTCAGTCCTGCTTGCTCTAGGTTTACCCATCTCATCCACCAGACTACAATCTTCTGATACATAAAACAAAGGCTCATTTATTTATCTACCTAGTTTCCCTGTAGGTCAGGATAGAAAAAGGCTGCTGAATGAATGAGCTACATAAGCCCCAATTTTGACTCTTAAGGCAAAATCAGTATCCATATCCCCCAGGACTATGGGATAAGCTGGCCCACATTCCAGATCTAGCACCTCTGGCTCAGAGACCATAGTAGGGACATTGCTTAGGCTGTGAAATGTTACCTGAGAAACAGGGCTAATAATCCTGCACTCTAGAGTCATTCTAAGTATGAGTGATAACATAAGTAAAAGCTCTCAGGCAGCTAAGCTCCAAGAGAAGGAATTAAGAGAAGGATCTTTATAAGGAATGCTGGATAAACTTCACTGATAGGAGAAAATCTCAGGATGAAATTTGGCAGTATTACATTTCCAGTGCTTCTCTTCCTCAGTGATGATGGGACAAGAAAATACAGTAACATGTACTGAGACCCTGGTAGTAGAAACACTGTGTTGGGGGCTTTCTACCCTACTTGCCACAACTTCTAGGTAAGGCACACCTTAACCTTTCTGAGCCCCTGTTTCTTAGCTATAAAACAGGAATACTCCTTACAATTGATGTACAGTTAAAAGCAGAAAGCTGTCAGAGCCACCCCATTGGAACTTAAGCTGTCAGCTCTGACAATCCTTGAAAGGCAAGGGCTTTGGGGCTCAGGCTGCTGGTGGCCTCTGAGTCCTTACCTTTGGACCCTTTCTCGATCATCATACTGAGAGCCTCATTCTGCTTCCTCAGGAAATGTATTTCTGACATCAGAGAGCTGTGCAGTTCTGAGCCATAAACAGAAACATTTGTGGAAACTATAAGAACACACATGAACAGTGATTTATAGACAGCCTCCAGGTAGGATGAATGAATCTTTCAAAGAAATACATTTAAATAATGAAGAAATACAGTATGCAATGAAAACCATCCCTGTGAACCATGTAACATGCACCCAGAGCCTAAAGGGCAAGGACAGTGATCTTAAAGGGGAGGCAAGAGGAGGCCTCCATATTTCAACTGCCCCAAAGATAAACAAAGCTGAGGGCTGAACCATGGCAAAGTAAGAGATGACAGTGGTAGCCATCATAGCCAACTGCCTCTAAGGCCTTTGACTTTGTCTCAGAAGCAGCTCAGTCTGACTGTCTCCCTGGTCTTTCTTACCCTCTCCCTGTCTTAGAATATGACATACTCCAATCCCTACCCAGGCATGCACCTAAGAGCTGTCCTAAACTCCCCTTTGTCCTCCTGTCTATGCAAGCAATCACAGTTGCTGATTTTTCCTGAGAATGTCACAGCCTAAGGCAGACTCTCATCTGTTATCTATGCCTTTGCACCTTGCTTGGCTTCATTTCCCTGCTGTTTTACCAATAAGGTTATCATCTCCAGCACAATCCTTTCATGGTGTCCTGCCACTGCAAAAGATGATCAAAGGAAACAAAAGATCTAACTTTTTAGTCTTGAACTCAAGATCCTCCAAGGTTCTGTTCCAGTGCCACAGCATATTCTGCTTTCTCTCTGCACTCAGACCCCAGCCTCCAGAACATGCAGGTAACAAGATGCCTTTGGGCTCTCCATATCCCTTTCCTCTCCTAAACCACACTCGTTTAATTCCTGGCTTAATCTGCCTTTCCTGAGTGTACACTCTAGAGATTGGGGGTCTCAAATTAGACAGATGGGAGGCTCCTCCTTGTCACCAAGTTGCTATCTGCTGAAAATTTACCACTTTATGGTAGTCAGCCTAGAGAATGCCTCTTGCTGGGCACCTCGTTGGCCTCACAACCAACGCACTTTCCTCTGCACAGCTCTCTTGTCTGAACCATTATGATGTTCCATTCATAGCTGCCCTCCAAGTACCTATGGTGTGCCCAGTGTCTTCTCCATGTGGCAGACAGATGCTTTCTCCTGGTTTCTGTACTGACTCATTTCACTTACTATACCACAACCGACATGCCAGATCTCTGTGTTCCCAGCTATCAGGTGAGCATGGTCTGGCAGCCAGTGAGACCTAAGTGAAGTCTTCTGAGGGCTTCAAGGAGATTCTCCATTAGAGAAGAGAGAAGCCCCAGGCTCTTCCTTCCCATGCTTTGGACAGTCCTGGGAGGACAGGATGATGACACCAAACAGTCACTATAGACATCAGGCCATCTCTGTCTCAGAGCTATCTGCCTCTGGGGTTCTTGCAACAGGTGAAAGGATAACAAATACCCTGTTTCACTGTTTCCTCTCTCACATTTCTTTTCAGCTACTTGCATCTGAAAGTGCCCTGGTATGCAAACAGGCGCCTGTGGTGTCCACACCTCCTGCATGGAACATGCAGTTAGCTCTCCTAGAAATATTCTTCCTGCTCTACAGAACTTTTTTTCTCTAGCAAGTGAGTCATGCAAAATGAAGTCAGATTAACTTTTATTCACAACCGTCTCTTCATACCATCTCCTCCTACTTGTCCCATTAAATTTTGGTATCACTTCGGAGTTCCTGGCCTATCTCCTGCTTCTTAATAACTGCAAGGCATGAGGCAAATTGCGTAACTTCCCCAAGTCTTAGTTAGCAACACAGCCGTGTCTATGCTGTTATTCTATGGTTATCGTCTGTGTTAGTATCTAGGGGAATGGTGAGGGAGGCCACACAAGAACCAAGAATGATCAGACTAAATAGCAGAAATTCGAACATCTACACTGATCAATGTCAGGGTAGCTACTAGAAAATAAATAAATAATAGGCCATGAAACAGCTCTCATTCATCAAGCATAACTAGGCCCAAGTGACACAGTGAGGACCACCTCTGGAATGCTATGAAACCAGACTTTCCTTTGAGTACCTTCTCTGCAGTGAGCC
Source organism: Grammomys surdaster (assembly GCF_004785775.1). NCBI lineage: Eukaryota > Metazoa > Chordata > Mammalia > Rodentia > Muridae > Grammomys > Grammomys surdaster. Next base: position 5,030,766 of record NW_021620842.1, on the reverse strand, counting down.
CAGACAACTGGCAGTGAGCTGGAGGTGGTAAGGCACAAGATAATATTTGTTTTGGAACTTCTCTGCTCCACATCGTAAGGAGTCCTGCCTCTTTCAGACCTACTCCCAACATGAACATTTCACCTTAGGGGAAGGCACAACTACTTTTATTTTTTTCTTTCTAGAGACTGTAACAACACGGTGAGAAGAGCACATCTTCCCATGTACGTAAATACTTTATGAATGCCTTTTTGTAAACTTCCGTGTCAGAGGAAATTACTCTCCAGAGCAATTCGGGCTCCACTGCAGCCAGTGGTCATTTGAACCCCCAAATAATTCTATAATTAGAGTTTCTGGAGAAAATGTAAAACAGAATGAATGTAACTCGGGCATTACCAAGAGTGAACATGAAAGGTTTAGGCATGTATTTCTTTCTCGTGTTTCACGTAACTAATAACTCAGAACTCAGAACTCCTGGAAGCTGCCCTATGTGTGGACTAGAGAGCAATAAGAAGTGGACCAATGTCCAAATCCTAAGTTTTACCCATGAGCATTATCTTTCTAGAACTCAGTGATACATCTCTTAAATGGCATCAGGGTCCTCACCCACTGCAGAGCATTGGGAGTTAAACTGGCCACATTATATGAGATAGCAAAATAAAACAGTGATAAAAGCAACCGTTTATTGAGTGATACTGTCTCATTTAATACTCTGTGTCCTGACACAACTAAGACCAGACTGCTCAAAGTCACAGAACCAATCTACAGAAGAGCTACATCCACACCCAGATCAACCCAAACAACTTCACACAATGAAAGTGAGGAGGAGAGAAGGGAGGGTGGGGTTAAAAAGCACACAGTGAAGCTGATACGTTTCTAAGCTTTTTGAATGAGTGTCTTACAGGTATTCAGTTTCCAAGGAAGACCATTCTCTTCAGAGCAAAGTGTTGTTATATGGGAATACTGTTCGTCACCTTTGATATGAATGATTTGCCAGACTGCTAAATGCTGACAGTTTTTGGTCCATTATTGATAAAAAGGCAAAATATGGTTCTATTCTCTTGGAATCCCTATTTACACAACTACAGCGAGGACCCAGCTACAGCTTAGGACCCCAGAGGCTAGCATACCTCTCCACCCCACCTGGTCCACAGAGAGCCTCTTTAGACAAACACATCACAGTGCAGCAACCTACCTGACCCAACTCCTTACCCTGGGAAAGGCCCTTCCTCACCTTGGTCAGTCTCAGACCCCTGGCGTTCCAGCTGTTTCCGGAGCTTCTCATTTGTTTTAATAGATTCTTCCAAATGCTTTCTCAAAGTTCGAATTTCCTGTATGTGTTCCATTAGTAAGTCTGTAGGAAGGAAGAACATTTTAAATTTAAAATATGAAGCCCCCAACAAATTGAATAATTTATAGATTATGCAGAGATCTTGAAATTTCAACAGTATTGGATATATTGAGATAGTCAGCAGCTGGCAATTCTTTCCCAAGCTAGGGGGAGGCTAAGCTATTTCCCACAGCCCATAGCCACATCTTCGTAATGGCTCTCTGCAGCCCTCCACGAGGAAGCAACTTTACATCACACGCAAAAATTATACTCCATACAATTTTAATGCTAACTGTAATGTAGTCTTTTATTCTTTTCAATATCAAATATTAATTTAAAATCTTCCTTATGGTAAAACTAACAGATCACTTTCAAGTCGGCCTGAACGGCCTGAGAGTTGATTAAACTACCTTCATAATGAATCCAGATATTTTTCAAGACTAGTTTTTTCTTTTTTCTTTTTTTTTGGCAAGAAATATGTTACCCATTCATCTATCACTCATTAATTTTAAGACTTAAAAGAATGCTAGTGAGAAAGGTAATACTAAGTGTGTTTCTGAGATCACTCTGTGTGCATATGAATGCGGATAACCTTCTGGGGCTATTTATATCATTAGGTTAGGAAAGTTCTCCAATGTCATTTCCCAAATTGCTCTACTTTCAGGACTCTATTTAAGGAGCTCATGTGGAATGCTCACAGGTATTTTCCAGAATGCATGAAATACACATCAGAGCTTTATATGTAACAGGAAACTGTAACATCTCAAATTGTTCATTGAACCGAGATCCATTCACTATGATGCAGAATTACACAGCTATTAAATTATGTTATGAAAACTATAAATACCATGGAAAATGTATTATTATGTTAAATTTCAAAAGCTATGAAATTGGTTACAACATAATCGCAGTTCTCTATGTAAGAACATGAGGATAGCAGAAGCAAACATACCAAAGAAGCAAATACAATGAGCTATTAACTGTAGTTACTTCAGTGTGACAGATTTCAGGTCCCTCAAAACCCCCATTAGACACTTTAACATATCACGTAATATATACAAACGTAATTTTTCCAAATTTCCTAGGATGAGCATGCATCAATTTTTTATCCTCTGTACATCTCACTTCAGCAGAGAAAGAAGGCAACACAGTTTCATTCTAGAGGTAGATTTCCAGAGTCAATGTTTAAAACATAATCACATTAAGTATCCAAAGGCAAAACTAATGTCTTTAATTCATCAATTAGGGTACACTCAGTATGTCTTAGTAATGTTTGTTTTAAAACATTATACTAATGTTATGACCCAGTTTTAATTCCTCCAAAATGGCTTTCATTTAAAAGTAGCACAATGTTACAGATCTTTTCCTAATTAAATAGTAATTTTGCCATGAATTTGAATGTTTATGAGATGACTTAATTCCCAGTCCTTCAGCTATCTCCTATTAATGCCAGAAGTGTGGCAAGTCATTTGGTGGGATGTCTGCCTCCCACTGCAGCATGGTAGGGAAGACTGTCTGTGCACACTCGTGGTGTACCCAGCACTGGCCCTCCCGGCCGAAGCTTTGGGGCCCTTGCAAACCTTCTTCCAGAAGCCTTTCAGCCCAGAGTCAACCAGGCGCTCACTGGTTTGAGCTGCAACCTTCCTTGCTGGTTTACTTGAACCACACAGTGCAGGCTGTGGAGTGATGTTGCTCCAAACAAGCCATCTTTCACAGAGTCTTTGGCTGGGAGTGAGAATTATCACAAGAGCTGGAGGACACACTCCCAGTGGAATTAGACACTATGTATTAATTATGCAGCCATGCTGAGAAGAAAGAAACACTATACTAGCCTTTCCAAAATGGGAGGAATGGATCTACCTGTCTTAATAGTAAACTCTTCCATAAGTGTTAACTCATAAAAAACATAAATCTTATAAAAAGCTACCAGACACAAAAATGAAAGAAGAAAAAAAAAATGTGTGTCTTCTGCCAGGTAGTTCTAATTTTGAGAATCTATATTAAGAAAATGCCCTCAATTAAGAGGAAGGCTTTGTGTTCACGGGCCCCCCCCCCCCCGGCACTGTTTACAATTGTGAATTTCTAGAAATGACTTAAATGCTGAACTAGGAACAGAAGGAAAACTACAGCTCAGCCATTCAAAGGACTGTTCTAAAGCCACTAAAAGTGACATAATCTAACAACATGTCAGAAAGTCTATGATAGAATGTTAAGTGAGCAAAGAAAAAAATGCTGAATTATCTCTCTATACAGATTATAAACATGACAAAAGGGAAAACAAATGCAGACAAAAATGCAGAAGAGAAGCAAACCAAAAAAAGGAAACAGTGGATGTATTTGGACGGCTCTAGAGAGCTGGGTTCCTACTCAAAACAGAGCCAGAAATGAACATGAGTGGCTGAGGCAGCCCAGCACATCCTACACAGAACAAAGCCAGGAGATGGGCCTGAACACTGAGGAAACTTGGAAAAATCAATTTTTTATCTATTGTATCTTATATCTATTACCATATTAAAAACAAAATACAGTGAGAGGCAGAAGAGAGCTCTGTTCAAGGACACATAGAAAACAAGGGATCACATTCCCTCTGAATGACCCAAAGCCTTTGCCATAATGACTACCAGATTCTAGCTCTCAAGCATATTGGGGGCACAGTATACCTATGTGACCAGGCCTCATACAGCAGTCTCAGTATCTTAGAAAGGGATTGAGTGTCACAGTGGACTTAGTATAAAAGGAAGGAAATGATTTATGGTTCAACCTAAAGTAGATGAAGGCAGAACCAGAAGTAACAGAGAAATTAAGTACTCACAAATTCACAAAAATCTGAGAGATAACCCCATAACTCACAGGAAATGAGGTCCATGTGACTAGTTACGAGAAGACCTGGCTGGTCCCTGAGTTCTATCAAGAATGTGCATGTGAAATTCTAGCTATGTCTAAGATGTGGAACATGAGTGTCCAGAGGAATCTCAGAGAACACCTTGGGCCAAAGGCTTGACTCTAATCTTACTGATGTATCAGAGGAACATCTCCATCCAAAAGAAATCTAGCCATGTAAGTCAAAAGCTTCAACTATTTCTGAAAGCAATGGTTTATGTAGTGTCAACAAGATTTTTCTTTTTACAGCAAAAAGTGTTAGTATTCAGTTTTTGCCACTGTGGCACCTTAGAAAAAAAATTCCCTGGAATAAGCAGGAGATCAGAGACCATCAAGACATGTCCAAAGTCTACACATATACAGGCTTTGGTCCAGACCCATTATCTTCTTGTAAATGCATCTTGTGTGGACCATGCTAATCATCGATAGCCACTTTGTGGTTCACAGCAGAGCTGGGCAACTGAGGAGGACACACCTTGCACAGCTACAGATATTCACTATTTTCTTAGCACATCTGCTTTACCTCTATGGTCCTTTGAATTTTTGAAACATATGGAATAACAAGCACTAGGTCCAATTTCCTACCCAAACAGAAGAAACTGAGATGGTAAGGTGAAAAGAGATTGGTGGACAGTCCCTGGGAAGCTGATTTTGCCAGTTCAGTACATATCCAGAAGCAGAGCAAGGCAGAACATACGTGTCTCTGAAAGTCCTAGATTGAAGACCTCAGCACAGATGTAATGGATCGGGGATGGAGACGCTAGAGGAAATTAGATCATAAGGATGCAGTATCTATAAGTAGGATTGATGTCCTTGTGGCATAGACCACAATAAAGTTCCCCTGACCTTTCTTTCTCTATTCCAGGATTCAAGTGGGAAGAGAATCCTCACTAGAACTCAGCTTCACTGCCAATAAGGCACCCTGTCCTCTGCTTTTCACATACTAGACCTATGAGGAATGGTTTGTGCTGTCTGCAGTCTCTAGGACTCAACTGCAGCAGCCTGAGTAGACCCAAACAAAGGGCCTGACCTTATAGCCAAGAGTCACACCTTAAGGGACATGTTTCAGGATGTGTAGAAACCAAAGAAGGCAACTAACTACAGCAATCAACCCCAAGGCTTTCAAGCCAGCCTGTGAGAAGAACAGAATGGGAAACCATACAAGTCATCATTTAAAATCAAGCAAGGCTTCCTCGTTTCCACCCACACTTTTCACACCATGGGTCCTTCTAGTGATAAATCACCCTCCATGAGCAGCTCTGGCCCTTAAAGGCTCTCCCTTTATTGGCAAAAATGGTCAGACATGAGCCCAATATTCTTACCAAGGCAAGACAGCCTGGTTATGCCTCAGGTGCTTAGTGACATTTTGCTTACCTTGAGGAAAACTGCTCGTCATTGCTGGGTACTTCTCAGTCTCGCTGTCTGGCTTCGGGTCTCTGGACAGGAAGGACTTCTCAGACATTTCGTCATCTGACAGAGCATGAGAGGCAGAAGCCTCAGGAGATTCAGGCAGGAGATGTTGGTAAGGTAAGTTGTTCTCCTCAGTCCTGAACCTTCAAGTTGAAAGACAAGTCATTTCCAACTATAACCTGCTGAGATCATATACTGTAGACTGTATTTATAAATTTATATGCAAACATATATGTATCAATTATAAGTCAAAAGTAAGAGGCCATGAATATGAGAAGGGAGGGAACATGGGAGAAATTAAATGGAAAAAGCTATGATATAAATAGAATACTCATATGAAATCCTCAAAAAAAGAGAAATTAATGTTTAAAATTTTAAAAATGAAATGTCACATTCTGATCCCAAACTCGACAACATATTTTAATGTTTAGGGTTATTCTCTTTTTTTGTGACAGCCCAACGCATGCAACTTCAGCCATCCCTTTTGTTTCCTCATAACACTAAGCAGTGACATTTTGAAAACAGAATGAGCTTCAGTCGGGGCACACGTCGGTGGCACTTGTTACAAAGTCCTGCTCCGTCCCAGTGCTGCTCTCTCTGTTCTGGGTCTTTATTTGTCCTCACAGACACCCTCTGAGGAAAAAAGCACTAATGCCCTTGACAACTGAGGTAGCCAAGGCTTATCATGAGCCAGGGGCCATCTCAGCTTCTAAGTGGCACCACTCAGATCTGATCTGCATGGCCCCACAGACTCAAGAGGATATAGGAGTCCATCCAAATCCACAGGTTGGCCTTAGACTTAAAAATCTGTAAGCTTTCATGATACCCCTGCAGATTCCCATATCATCATTCTGGCAATGATTTGGTTGGTAAGCTGTATTTGTAAAGACGGGGTAAGCCACTAGGAAAACCCACCCGAACACTGTGAAAAGCTCAAGTGAATCTCCTTAATTTAAGCTCTTTGCACTGCCCTTTCCCTATTACTTATCAGTGGCCAATCTCCTTATTCATGCACTTAGACAAGAGCAAAGGACTCTGAAACTGCAGTGTATCCATTAACAGGTAAACACAAGTGCAGCTGCTCCCAGACAGTGTGATGAATGCTGGGCTTGCTGCTGCCTTGTGAATGTACAGCAGGGCCAAGTGTACCCACTTCATTAGCTCAGGAATGACCTGAGTGCTGAGTCTACAGCTGAAAATGATGGAGCAGAAGGAAAAGCAAAGCTGCCAGAGATGGCAAGGAGAGACATACTTGGTTGAAGAGGACTGAAAGAGGTTCCTCGTCTCCCTTCCACTAAAGTTCCACCCTTACTTCCCTAACTTCAGGCCCCCATTAGTCCTGTAGAAAAGTGTTGGGCTGAGAATTCCTAACACAGCTCCTGTGGACCACTCACGGGGCCAGCTTGCCCCTCCAGCCATGTCTCTTTTGTATCCACCATAGACATAGTCCAGGGAGGTCCCAGCACAGCTGCTTTGATTTTTCAGATCCCATGACTAGGTGGGACAAGTGCCACTCAATGACGCATGCTTTTCCATCTCCACAGCTGCCAGCAGGATGTGAAATAAAAATGGATGCATAGGTTGAACTAGGAGGGATCTTTGGTGATACTACAGAGGAACGAGTATTTCTTTCATGATCATAGAAACCTTGATAGGGACACCCCACTGCCTGCTCTCTGTAATGATGCTGGTGGCCTCGGTGATGCCGATGACATCTATGTTTCTGCATCCCAGATGATCCATTTCTTCATTTCACTCCCAGGGACCCTAATGGCTACACACATGAAAGAAAGTATTCCACAGCATCTGGAGCATCAAAACGTTTGGACAGAAGAAGGCAAGTCCTCAGTACAGCCAGTTGGCCAAAAGAAGTATACAATCCATGTTTCATTCTTTTCCTTAAAAGGCAGGGCAGAAAAACTGGTGCCAGAGCAAGAAAAGACTTGAGTTCTGGTCCTAGCTATACCACTTAATAGCTGGTGTGTAGTTCTGACCCATAGGCTCCTCATTCTGAACAGCAAATGGAAATGCTTGCCTTGGTGTCAGAAGCAATAAGGGTAAATCCCAGTTGGTACTAGACAATGCTGTACTCTTTGAAGAGGGGTGAGCCAAATGGGAAGGTAGTGCAAACCACATAGTTAAGTGCCTCATGTAACTAAGCAGCAAAGTTACAGAAAGAAAGGGAGCCTTAAGTTAAAAGAACTGGCAGGAAAACCAAAGCTGGACAGTCCTGGTGTTTTCTCAGCATCTGCTACACACTCACCTCTTTAGCAGTTCATTCTGGGGATGTGGCTCCACTCTGGGTGATTTTCCTGGAAGCAGAGAGAACATCCGAGGATGACAACAATTTTCAAAACGGTTTGCTAGTACTTCCTTGTTCAGGTATTTGCAGAGCCATGGACCTGTATATTTAAAGCTCCTGAAAACAATTAGACCTTGGGGATGGGACCACCCTGAGTTCAGTTTACTCATACTAGCTCAAGCACTGGGTCCAGGTGACAGGACTAAACCTAGAAACCAGCCACAATGCTTCTCTGGATGCCGCTCCTTCCTATCTCTAAACACAGATAACAACAGGGCCTAGCTGCAAAGGCCTGTCATCCTAGCTGTTTTGGAGACCAAGGCAGGAGGATCCTAAATTCAAGCCAGTTTAAGCAACTTAGTAAGACTGTTTACATAATAAAAAAAAGCACAAGATGAGCTGCTGGGTCTAGGGAGACACCTATAGTAAAGTGTCATACAAGCATGAGGACCAGGGTTTGATTCCTAGTACCTACCAATATATATATATATATATATATATTTAAAGCAGTAGCTTATGCCTATAATTCCAGCACTGGAGAGGGAGACAGAAGATCCCCAGGGCTTCTTGGAGAGGCAGTCTAGAAAAATCAGTGCTCCCCAAGCTGAATGATATGGAAGACAGGGAAGACATGTAACATCAACCTCTGCCCTCTACTCCAGCAACCCCGACCTTTTACACACACACACACCTGCAAAAACATATGTATACACACATGAACAGGTACATACACAGATACAGAATAAAAGAAGGGCTAGAGACCAAGTGTAGTGGTAGAGTGTACGGGCTAGTGGTAAAGTGCAGCATATGTGAAGTTCTGGGTGCCATCCCTAGTACCTTAGAACAGAACACAAATATCCTGTGGCACTAACAGAATATATGTTCACCATGGGGAGTGAGTAACAGAATCATAAAGCCTCCCTCTTCCCGCCCCTCCCCCAAGCTGGCACAATCTTGAACTGCCTTCTGTTCTCTCTTCCATGCATGTGGGCAGAGATGATGCAGACTTCATTTTTGTACAACTCATTTTAGTATACATATTTCTCCTACTAAGTTTGCTTTAGAGACCTCCATTGTGAAGATCATGCTAACATTCTATGGCAGGTACACGTGGACTACATCTTGCAGTTCCCTAGTGGGTATTTAGGTCATCTCCAAATTTTCATTTTAGTAAATAAATGACACAAATATATCCGTGCACATGGATTTATCTGCATTTAAATTATTTCCCTGAGAAAGACTCTCAGAACTGAGATTAGTGGGGAAAGCAGCATTGAAAAGTGCAGTTGAGTACAGTTGAAAAGGCCACTGTCAACAGCAGGGGAAATGACTAACAGAAACAACAAAAGAAAACAAAATAAAGCACAGGATGCTGTTGGGAAAAAGATGCTGTGCTCTGTTCTTGTGTGTCATCATTTGAAAGGATATACAGGCCCAGATTTCAAAGTAACTAACAACTCTATTTTAAAAATACTTCAAAACTCTGGAAATTGCAGACAAGGATGAGCTCTTTGAAGAAACTGATGCATGGCTAAAGAAAAAAAAAAAGCCCTTCTCTTGTTGCCTTGAAAAACGAGACTATAATTAGACTGTACCCACGGTGCTCTAAGCTCCTGGAGGAAAAGGCCCCAAATATCACCTGTAAGGAAAAAGAGCACCAGAGCAAGCACGTTTTTTTACATCGTGATTCAGCTCACAGTTCTCACCGGGAGGCCTGTGTGGCAGATAGGCTCCATCTCTATCCCAGCAGATCAGCACATACCTAATAGCACTGTTACCCACAGAAAAAAGACACATGGCCCGAGTGAAGAGGCCCCAGCCCGAGTACAGTTCCTTTAGAATGTACTCTCTGCCTTGGGTTCACTATAGTTCTAGAGTGCCAGAACTTGCTTCCACTTTACAGCAGGAACAGCAAGTCCAAGGCTCTGTGCTCCATTCTCACTTCACTGCAGGTATCAGCTCGGAGAAAGTAGCTTGTATTACATCCAATGATCTATGCTTGGATTTTTTTTTGGTCATATCTTTCCCCTACTAGGGAGACTCTGGCTTCCAGAAGTTGGCAGCCTACTAGTCTGGTAGATGCTCTAAGTCTCTAGTGCCTATGTGTGTCCTCTGTACTCCTCCTCAAAAGGAGGAAGTCACAATGACTGAACCAGATCTCAAAGTCCCAGAGTGAAGGATGGGTCAGACAACAGCCTAGTTGGCACTGGTGCTGCTCACCAGCCTTCAGATGATGAAATGCCTCCAACCTCAGAACTGAAGATAGGCCACCAGCTCAGCCTTGCCAACAGCTAGAAGCTATTCAAGTACTTCCAAGCAAACACAAGATGATAGCCTGATCCACGGGTATCACTGTGCACTGAGAGCTATCTCCTTCACGAACACAGCAGATGTCTTTGGTCTAGGATAGCTGAAAGCATCTTGAGCCTCCAGACCATGAGTTCATCTTAAAACTATCAAAGATCTGGCCTCATGCCCACAGAAGGAAGTGCCCCAATGCCACCAACAGAATGAGTTCGCTCATTGTTAAATAAAAGATCTTTTGAGTAGCTTGTATTACATCCAGTCCTCCATCACAATAGGGTCCTTTTAAAGAGAAGTGACAAAGGGCTGTCACTGTGGGATTCATGAGGGAATCGTAACAATTGATAAACTGAGTTTCTTGGTGGAAACTGCTTCCACATAGGTAGCAGGAGACCATCTGTCAGCTATTGCAGGAGCTTGGGATGCATGGCTCGAAAACACTGTTTCCAGCTCTCTGGCAAACCTAAGAACTGTGAGCTCATGCAGGGAGGGAGTATCATGTTTTAAAACAGACATTTAAAAAAAAAAAAAAGCTAGCTTTCCCTTTCCTGGGTGACAAACAAGACCACAATGAAAAAGTGACTTGTGAATGGCTGAACCAGCCTGTCCCCTAAGGTTCTTCAGAAGCCTCTTCTGGCATAGAATTCGTCACCCAGATTCCAGGTGTTCCCCAAACTCAAACTCAAGTGCCTGACATCTTCAACGAAAGCCCAGTCTTTTTCCTTCCTGTCCACCAAGGCTCCTCTCAGGAGCCTGGCACACACCGAGGATACAAGGATGGAACTTGTCCTGTTTGCCCTCGGTGAGCTCACCTCCATGGAGATGGTGTGGTGAGGAGGGGCAGCTTGGTGGTGGTAAGATAACTCTAGGAAAAGTAAACATAGTCCAGCATCAGCCAGAGGGGAAATTAGAGGAGGATGGACGGAGCTTTGTGCCTCCCCACTCCACCCCACCAGTTCATTTGTTTGCTTTTAAGACAGGATCTTCTATGTACCCCAGTAGCCACAAACCCACAATCTTCTTTCCTCAAGCCTGCTTGGGATGATAAACCTGTACCACCATGTCAGGCATCTGGGCTACATATTTGAAGCAAGAACTACTTTATATAGAGGAAGTAAGTCTGTGGTGACAGGAGTCAGAACACCTTGTTTGACAGTCTGGGCCACTGTTGTAACCAAAACTTACTTATTTCCTCCCTCCCTCCCTCCCTCCCTCCTCCTTCTTTCTTTCATACCCTGTCCAAAGTTTTTCTTCTCCAAGTCTTTCCCTTCGTTTACCTCCCCTCTACCACACCTCCCAATCTTCCTTGGTTTCTCTTCAGAAAAGGGCAGGCCTCCCATGGATTCCAACCAATCATGGTAATATCAAGCTGTAGTCAGATTAGGCACCTCTTTCAATCGTTGCTGTCACCTCCTGAACTCCCAATGTTTCCAAGAGCAATACAAGACACTAAAAATAATCTCACTTAATCTTTACAAACAACTCTACTAAGGTAGGTGCTATTACTTCCATGGAAGATATCTGACCTTTGAAGTTGAATGACCCACAAACCAGAGTATTAACTCCAATTTCTGACTCCAAAGGCCGCTCCAGCATCCCTCTCATAGCCTATACCACAAAGTCAAAGACTGTCATGTGTGGGTTGCAGATAACCCAGAGTGAAGAACAGGAACAAGCTGTCTCTTCTACTTGGGATGAACAAAGAAAGCTTTGAGAGGATCAGCACAGTTTCTGTAAAGAGCGCGTACAGCTTGTGTGGAAAGGCACAGGTCTGAACAGTCACAGAACGGGAAATGTAACAGGAACCCTTGGTCAGCACACTTAGTCTGACAGAAGTGAGACAGAGACACATATATCAAAGTGGTTAGAACAGGCTGTCAAAGAAAATCTCCAATTCAGACTCTGCCATCTCCCGTGTGACCTTGTCCAAGTGAGCTAACCTATGTTCCTCACAGGAAATTAGGATAGTGCATATTTCCTCCTGTGCTGAGAATACAGCAAACATACCATGAAAGCTGCCTTCTGCATCCCCGCACTGTTTATTACATCAGACCAGGAGAAGTCTTGAGAAGAAGTGAGGAAAAGTGTCAAGGCAAAGGATGCTTAGTCACTGGCTTCTATTTAAGTGGCTAAACCTTGACAGCCATACCAAGTTCACTGAGGGGCTATCTCCCAATTGTCCCTACACCAATTCTAGCACTTTGCTCAATTACTGTGTTCCTCAGATGCAACTTGTCTTTGGAGACATCATGATAAGGCTATGCTGGGAAACCTGACTACAACTCCAGCTACAGATCTACTCTGTGTCTACTCCTATGGGAGATCTGAAAGCTACAGACCTTCACTCCAGAAAAATGCATACTCCATATCATCTTTTCAGATTCCAGACCCCTCATGGGATCCTAGTTCCCAGCTCTGCCCTTAGTAAGCGTCAAGAAAGGACATTACTACCTACTCTGCTTCTTAGATTCTGCCAACCAAATGCTGTGACAGAAATAGCAAGAATGCTCTGATATTCCGAGTCAGTGTTCTTTATAACAGTCCCCAAATGGACACAACCTAAGCGTCCATCCTCTGGGAATCATCAAATAAGGCAAGGGACATTTATATAGAAAATGTTCTGCAGCCACTAAAGCTTAATGTCTGTTATCAATCACTGAGCAAAGGAAAAGGTTGCAAGGAGTCTGTTGCTATAAAAAAACAAAAACAAAAAAAAACAAAACAAAACAAAAAAAAAACCAAAACACATGATCCTAAAGGGTCCAGGCACAGAAACTCAAGGCTGCCCATGCATTGCTACACAAATGATACAATCAGAGTAGTGTTTGCCTATCTATCATTCCATAGTAAACATGCTTGGTATTTTTTAGGGTCTATATTTAAATGTTTGACAACTTGTGCCATACAACTACATTCCATACCAATTACTTTATTGTAAACCCAGTTCATAACTCAAGAGCCAGACCCCTTACCGGCATCCCAAAAATATCAGCCTCTGCTTCTTTTTATTCCCTATGAAGGGAGGAAGCTGCAGTGAGGTTCCTGTGGCCTTTATATCTTGAAGAAAATGAGGTTCTAAACTTGTGCCATCTGCCAACTCTGAAATGTTCCTTCCTCCAGAGAAAACAACAAGTGGGATGTTTGTCAGACTCTGGCTGAGAGAGTCATTGAGCAGCCAGCTGAAGAGGGAGAGCAGCTGGTGCCAGAGGCACTCTCCTCTCACCTTCTGGCCAAGGCCAGGGCCAGAGCCATCTGAAGAAAACATAACAAAACATTATGGGCTTGGTCAATTCAGTTCGATTTGTCTGCCACCCAGTAACTTCTGCTCTAGTCAGTGAAAGCGAGCTTATTTAGAACACAGGAGCCAGAGAGAACAGCCTTTATAAAGCTGCAAATAGGCTAGTGGTCCTATACCTGGATCCTCAAAGCGCTTAGGGAACAAATGCTAGGAAGGCAGTCTATGACAGGTCTTTAGGAAAACCACTAATAGTTACCAGATGGGTGAACTACCCTGTGTTTATCCTGGAATTAAACTGTTCATACAGGGACCAAGGTAAACTATCTGTTCTCTGTGAATGGAGGCAGAAGAACAGTTAAACCTGGTGTTACCAAGAGCCCTCTGTCTCTGGGAAACTTACTTCCTCAGTTAAGGCCAGTTTCCTAACCTGTAAAGCACACAGTTCTGAGGATTTAGCCTCAATTTACCATTAACACACCTGACCAGAAGTACTTGGCCATGAGAACCACATGCCATTCACAAAGCCAAGGCCTAACAAAACGGAGTATGGTGGTTTGAATCAGAATGGCCCTCAGAGGCTCATATATTTGAATACCTAGTCATCAGGAAGTGGCACTATTTGAGAACATTATAAAGATTAAGACATGTGAACATATTGGAGGAAATGTGTCACTGGGAATGGGCTTTGAGGTTTCAAAAGCCCATACAAGGCCAGTGTCATGCTCACCACCCCCTACAAATCATGATGCAGCGCTTAGATACTGTCTTCATTTTGCCATGTTCCCCACCATGACAACAATGGATTAAACCTCTGAAATTATAAGCAAAATCCAAATAAATGATTTCTTTGTCATAAGAGCTGCCTTGGTCATAGTGTCTCTTCATAGCAATAGAACAGTAACTATGACACTGAGCTATTGTCCAATTTCTAGGGCACTGTGATGCTTCAACCAAATAATGTCTACAATACCAAGAATACAAATAAATCTAGAGGGAACAGACTTACACTAAGAGAGCAGTTGTAAAACCCTAGCATGGCCATTCATTCTTAACATGACCATAGATAAAGTAGTTCTTCTCATGGACCACGCTACAGACCATAAGGCTGGATTCACTCACTCACTCACTCACTCACTCACTCACTCACTCACTCACTCACTTCCTGACTATGAGAACCAAGAAAAATGGAGCAGGAAAGGGGACAGTGATGTCGGTGAGTGACAGGAGTGCTGCTGTCTTACAGAGATGATCCAGGAGTACTTACCCAATAGGATGACTAAGAAAAGAAAGGAAGAACAAGAAGCAAAGTACAAGGACTGTGAAGAAGAAGGCTGTTTGGGCTTAATGGTAGAATAGCCAGGTCAGTGTGTACAGCAAAGCCAAGGAGTCAAATTTGCCAGTACCCACTGAAGTCACAGTGAGTGCCTCTACCTACTTACCATGGAGAAACAGCTTCTCCAGTTGCTCTAGGAGTCCAGCACACTGTGTTAGCTGCTCTCGGAAGCCCTCAGCCACACAGCTGTCCACATCACTGGCCTGCAGAAGCTCCTCAAATGCCTTGATCATGGTACTCATGTGTTGACGGTAAATGACACAGATGTCATGGCTATCCTTAATTTGCTGCCTCTGAAGGGAAAGCTCCCTCGCTTGGGACTGAACCAATGAATCGTATCTGATAAAAGAGGGAAGGAAAATGTGTATGTCATTTTAGAATTGAATTTTTGTGACCTTAACACTAATTGGAAAAATGACAGAGCATAATTTCTGAATGCCCACAGCTGTACAAGCATATATACTTTAGAAAAATTGAAACTGTACAAGGTCACTCCTTCTTTGAGTTCAAACAGCCAACAAATGCTTGAACAGAGATTCTTCTGCAATATTTTTAACCTTAGAAAGCCCCCAATTAAAGCACAGATTGGCAAAGACTCAGGAGAACAATTAGTTTCCATACACTCTTCAAAGACACTATTCTGAATTGTAGAAACAAATGCCCCAAGGGTCAGGGACCCACTGAAAATTCTCACCAAGTACAAATATGTATATGGCAAGGGTAAAAAGATAAGACTGCCTGCTTCCAACTGAAAGAGTTGGACTCCTGGCTACCACCTTCCTGAGTGATTAGATCTTATCAGTCATGGGAACAAGTTATCTTAGGTCTCCTGGTTCTCCCAGGCTTCTAACAAATGGATTCATGCAGAAAAGAAAATCTTTCTCAAAGGTATTTAGAAGTAAAGCTTTGCTTTTCAAACACACAGATTGTGAAGCTTTATCATACAATACTGCCTCCTCACCACCAGGTGCCACCCTTCTCTATGCAGGCCCAAGAGTTGTTAAGAGCAAGCCTGCAGTTTCCTCAGAGGAAAAGCAGACAGACACAGCAAGCTGGATCTAGAGTGGCCTGACAAGCACTTCTGTTCACCATGACCACTGTTAATATCAGTAACCTACAAGGAAATCACATGATAGCCATCGTAAAGGTGGGGGCCAGTTCCATGGAAGACTAAGAGTTGGGCAGTCTAGGCTTGAACTCTGGCAGTGGCTGAGACCATGGAGAAGTCACAGAAATCTGACTCTTAGTTTCTTTGCTAACTAAAACAAGTTGAAAATGTCTCCTGCTCAGAGTGTCTGGAGTTATATAGTTGAGTTCCTTCTAAGTGGGGTGGTACACACTTGCAATCCTAGCACTCAGGAGGCAAAGGCAGGAAGATTATGACTTTGAGGGCAGCTTGAACTATGTGGTGAAATTCCATCTCAAAACAAAATAAAACAAACACTTCCGAGCCTGAGGGCTGATACAATAACCCATCAATAAATAAATAAGTCTCCCTCAGTCTTGCTGCTTGGGTAGCCTTGAAAAAAAAAATCACTCTAGCTCTTGACAATTCAGAACAGTGCTTTTCTTAAATTAGTAATGAATGAAGGTCAAATTTACAGACTATCCCATTTTTTTGCCATATCTCATGAAGCCAATGTACATATTTATAACTATAAAGCATTATCTTCATGACCCAAGAATTTCTTGCTTTCAACACAGGCTTTTTTCTCTAAGATGACCTTAAAGGGTAAAGATATGGAAAACATTTATATTCTTCCCAATCTGCTTAGGACATTCATTTTATTTCCACAACATGGAAAAAGCCAATAACAAGAGTTCAAAAATAAACACAGCAGGCAGATCAGTAAACACACTGCAATCCACCGACGGATTGCTGTGGAGCTTCTACAGAGTCCTCAGCCTGAGGAGGGCAACACCTGCCTTGACAATCTCAGAAGCTGCCCAGCTCCTAACATGCACACGCATAGAGCAATGCTGTGCAGCCTAGCCTTTCACTCTCATCCTGGCTGTCTGAAGCCCAGGTGGAGCTTTCCCTAGGGGACGCTCTACCCACCCACAGAATAGCATTTCCTCAACAGCTTCTAGGCTCCTACCTAGCAACCACCTGGGAAACCTGCAAGCCTAAGGAGGAGGCTGAAGCAGGAATAGGATATACCTTGATGGTGAGAGGTCTCGGAACTTGTTCTGCAGGCTATGGATTTCACTGAAAAGTTCCAAGTTCAAATCCTGCTCCTTCTGTAGCTCCTGCTCCTGTTCCACCAGCTGCTGCTTGAGGCTCTCCAGCATCCTGCCATCAATCATCTCTGGAGTTAGTGGATGGAGGATTTTCATGTGCTTCACATATCGAACTTGGTGCAAACTTGAAAATCTCATCTCTTCCTCATCAATGCGGCCCTTAGGCTTGTTCAAGCCATCTTGGGCCCCTTCTGTCCCACACAAAACTGTGATAATAGCCTCACTGCACTGAGAGTGCTTCTGTAGCTGGAAAATGATGTTCCGGTAGCCTTCCAGTTCGGTTTGCAAGTCATGGATTTTCTGTTTTAAGTCTTCTGTGTCATCGAGGATATTGATATTCTCAGACTGGTCAGTTTCAATCACACTGACTTTAACAGAGAGCTGACTCTTGGAATCCAGGAACGTGGCTATGGAGGATGGGCCTAGGAAGTCTTCAAGGTTCTCTTTGCATGCTGGTAATAAGGCAAGGTCATCAGGTGGACAGATTTCAGAATCTGAAAATCAAATACTAATCTTTGTCAGTGTCTCCTTTGCTGCAATCAACTTCTTAACTCAAAGAGTTTCCCACAGTTGAATTCTGGATCTTATATGTCCCCAAAGCCTGTGTATTAAAGGCTTGGTTTATAGCACCACTGGAAGGTTGTGCTGTGTTTAGGAGGTGGAGCCTTGTAGAAAAAAATCATCACTAAAGAGGACTTTAAAACTCTATCCCCAAAACCCTGGTTCCTAAACAGTATGAGCTGAACAGCTATACCTTATCATGCATATTATCTTTCACCAAAGGCTCGGAGTGACAAGTCCAGGCAGTCATGGACTGAACCCAGAAGCCAAAATACTTTGTTCTTTCAAGATGATTGCCTTAGAAATTTTGTTACACTCTAGAAAGCTGACTAGCAATACTATTTTACCACTCAATCCATCCTCTTTTTTATGTTGAAAGAAACCCAGCCCCATACACCGTCCATGGTCCTGCTCCCCATATTAAGCTGTTTCACAGTTCCATGCTTTTCCTTGTACTGTGTCCTGAATGACTATTTGTCCTTCCCTACTCAGGCCTAATGCTCCTTCTTCTATGAGCTTACCTTGGGACTGTGCACTTCTCTGTGTAAATCATGTGCCCCCTTGTTTATGCATCACATACATGTAGGTGCCCATGCAGGCCAGGAGAGAGTGGCAGAACCAGAATTACAGGCAGTTGTGAGCTGCTAGACTCAAGTTCTGACATAGGTCCTTGGTAAGTAGGTGTTCTTATCCACTGAGACATCTTTGTAGGCCTGAAAAATCTCTTCTTTAAAGTCAAAAGACCTGGTTTCCAACACTGGACCTGCCACTTCGTTTTAAATAACCTTACTTGAGCAAATTAAGGGGCCACTCTGATACTCCAGAATTTTACTTGCAAAGTAGCAAGAACACCACTCAGGAGAAGAAACATTAGTATTTGTTTGTTGAGATTATATTTAACAATATCAGAAAAAGAGTGAATAATATACTCAGCAGTAAATGAACCCAGAGAACAGGGAATGCTCCTTGCTTCTCTAGAACCAATTCGTTAATGATGGAAGATGTCATCATAGAAGGCAACAAAGCAAAAGCTGGCTCAGGAAAAGGCTTTAAAGACAAGATGAGCTGAACTAGGTGATCTAGGATGGCTTTCAGAAAGGTGGTCTGTGGAGCCACAGGTTCTACAACTTGTTCCTCACAGTCTCAAGGCCATTCTTATCCTTCTTAACAATGTCAATATCATCAGTTGATTTTTGGACATCAGTGGGTACATGTCTTAATAGAGGTATTCCCAATACAGTATGTCTACAATGCACAATATGTGATCAAGTAGACATGCTCTTCATCTGTTTCTCTAGTATCTGGCACAAGATGAGATATGGAAAAGGTACATGATACTGCTATAGCTCGAGGATGGTAAGACGCAGAAAGAACAAACAATTGATCACTCAGCAAGGTTTTCTTCTAGAGGGTCATCCTCCAAGATGAGGAAATATATACCAACCTAAGCCTCATAAGCTCCATGTGTCCCAGGAAGCTAAGGATGCAGCCTACCACATCTATAGGCTACAATGTCACATGCTGCAACATCAAAAGATTGAACAGCCCTGTGAATATAGAGGTCTCACACCGTAGCCCAAATTTGATAGCAAAAAGAAAGAAGAAATCCTTCTTCCCTCAAAGAACTAAAGATTAATCTTGATGTGTTTTGTTAAGGAATCATACAGCAAAGAAAAATGCAACTCCTACACAAATGTCAACTTGAGACCAACTATGATTGGTCTGAATATTTGGATATACATCACTGAGAGTGTATGCTCACACCTCCACTTTAAACTCTGCTCCTAACAAATCAACAAGCATAACATTCTTATATGTCACACGTTAGAAGTACCCTCAAGGTAGTATGGAAACGTAATACAAGTAGAAGCTTCCTAAAATATATACATATATGAAGGTGATCTTTAAAAAAATGCCAAATAATGGGGGAGATAGAGTCCCAATTGTTCAGTACTTGTCACTAAATGAAGCTTTCAGTTCTGGGAATGGTTCACATTTAATTGAATTGTTGGCCAAAGGGGTCCCATAGGAATCTCCAAACAACCCAGGCTGTTGCCAAGGCTAAGGGTTGCTCTCAGAAACTGACAGCAAGGCCCCATTACTGAAGAAAACACCTACTTATTGAACATGGAGAAGTCAAACTGGTAGGAACAGTCTTCACCCCTACGTCCTATGTTCTAGTATCTTTGGTATAGGAGGGTGCTCTACATGCTACCAAAAGTGAAATGTAAACATCAAACCTTTACTCTGCAATGGTATTCTGCCTGCAAGAATTGACAGGGCAATTGTGACACAAAAATTTGGGGAATAACCAATCAATATCTGATTTGACTTAAGGGTCACTCCATGAGATTGGAATCTACACCTGATACAGCTTGAGTGACCAAGAACCAGAGACTAGAGAGGCCAGGGACATAGGGTAAAAACAAATACTATTATTCTTTAAAAAAAAAAACAATAAAATGACTCCTAATGACATTTTGCTATACTCAGATCAGAGCCTTGTGTAGTCATCATCAGAGAAATATCCTACTGCAGCAGATGAGAAAAATACAGAGACCCACAACCAGACACAATGCAGAGAATAAAAGACCTTTGAATACACAGCCTTAAATGGGATGTCTCCATCAAATTCTTCCCTACAGAATTCATGGAAATCTCCAGACAAGGAGAAGGAAAGAGTGCAGGAACTCAGCAGCCCAAGATGAAGGTCTGAAGAAACTATTTCCAGTGTTTGATTAAAACTGTATGAATGTTGTGGGAAAGGTGTATATGTGTACGTGTATGTGTATATGTACATGTCTCAACTTAAAGGTTGGCAGGACTTGGACATAAGACTATGAATATACCAAAAGCAGCCTATGTGGCCACCTGAGTTGTCTATGTTACTGAAGGCTTTAAGAGCTGGAGGATAAAAAAACAGAAACACCACAAATGATGCTTTCCACAAATGATGCTTTCTGTAAAACCACTCCTATGATTGGGGTCCCTGTGTCAAAAGTATGAGCAGAGACAGCTCTGAAGCCTCAAGAGTAAGGCCAATAGTACTAGTGCAACTCATAGCCTCCATTCACTCCCCAAGCACCTACCAAGTTGTTCTTGGTAAATGAGCCAAAGTTAAGGTGTTACCCAGGGCACGCAGCCCTGAGCCAGGCAGTCACTGACCAAATTAACTCAACACCAGTGCTCAAGTCTTAGGATAGTCAAAAAGTATGCTCACAAAAGCTACATTGAGGGTGGAAACCTGAGAATGAAGCTTTAGGCCAGGCAAGAAAAGAAGGGGGAATTCAAGCAGAAGCAGCCACATGTGTATTGCAATGGATGCATACTCAGAAAGATAAATACAGTTCAGTGACAAGTGGTTACTGAGAGGGGAAGGAACCATCCAGTGACCTCCACTATTCACTAGTCATGAACAAGGACCAGGTTTCACAGACTTTAAAAACAGCATGACCACTAGGGACCAAGTGTTCAAACACATGAACCTGTGAGAGGCATTTCACATGCAAACCATAACCCACAGTGAGCTAACCAGCACTCTGTTGCCTGGTCCAGCAGCTTTTGTCTGAGAGCTCAGAACACTCCAAAGAAGCACGAGGTTGTGCAATTTTCCAGGCTGGGGAGAATGCACAGCAGAGGTTCTGAGGCTACAGCTCAGTCTTTTCCCAGAGGCTGGTTATTCCCTGGCCATCTTGTCACAGATTTAGACTTCCCAATGAACACAATTCTTTACAAAGTGAATTCAATCAAAAACAAGAGTGATTTTGTTTTTAATGAAAAGATAAAACATCTAAGAGAAAGAGAGTAAGCGTAAGCATTAGCTCATCTTGAATAAACCGGATTGTGGATAGTCATTGTACTGTCCTTTGTGGATAACTGTGTGCTTTTAGCACTTCATAATTAAAGGGAGATGATACAACTTGCTAGAGGCCTTGCTCATCTCTACATCACCCCCATTGATCTATTGGGAAAGCTCACAATCTTGGTCTCAGCATCAGGCTTTCCTTTGCTCTACTCCTCCTGGATGGATGGGAACAAATTCAACAACAGCTCACACTAAGCTAGATCCTAAGGGCCTGCTACAATCCCATAATGTGTGAGATGCTCTGAGAGAGGACTGTGGTACACTAACAACCTGAGCCCACCTTCTACCTGAAAGAAGAGTCTGATGATAGACCAGGAAGTCCTGAAGATGTTATCTTGTTCCCTGACTCTTCTGGCTCCTTACCAGCTGTGTGACTTTAAGTCATTTTCATATTAACCTCATCAGTCCTATGTGTTATATGGGAATGATAATAAAGGCCCACAAGAGAGCCTTTTACGGTCTAGTAAGGACTGATATAAAACAGTCCTGGACAATGTCTAGTACTAGTAATAAGTGGTTGAATTCTAACCGATCTCAAAGCTTGTATATTGGTCACTGTCCACTTCCTTGTCTCTTCCAGCAGAATGTGTGGTTTCAGGTCCTTCTTGCTCGCCGGGGTTGTCCTGGAAGGCTGTTCTCACAACAGCCTGGGCTGTAGGCACTGGCAAAGAGAAAGAAAAATAAAACTGTAGATTGAAAGTTAGCCAAGCAACTGAGAAGAACACAAAGATACAACTGGGAGAATAAAAACACTGGGGAGGCAAAATGCAATTTATAAGATAAAATTAATCTATCGAGCTGCCATAACAGGACATAAAAGCATAAATATAGTGCAGCTTGTCTGAAATGGTTTAAGTCCAAGTTCTCAAAAAACTGAGTGAGAAAATGAATTCCATCAACCCATGCCCACTTTTACAAAATGTGAGAAGCCCAGAGGCTCCTGGGTGATGGCCAGAGCAATACCTGGCTGATGCACTCCAGGGTCTTAGCAAGTGTACAGAGCAGATGGCAAGGCCCAGACAAATGCCAGTCCCTCTGCTGGGCTGAGGCACCTCTGTCACAGTGCCTTCCCTCATATGTCACACCTCACCAACACTGATTTAATTATCTGCCCTTTCCATATATAAGACAAGGAGCTCTGAGAAGCTAGAGAACTCTATGTGATCTGTCTGTCTCCTAGACCCCGAGCTGGCTGGAGACATGCTAGGTAGTCAGATAATGTGCACCAGTAGAATAACTATGCCTAGATTTGTGGAAGGAAGGATTAATGAAAAGTGGGAAAGGAGGGAGGTAAACCTGATTCTATGGAAGATGACTGACCCCGAAACCTCACATAAGTGAATCTAAGAGACAACCTAAAATTAAAGTGAAGCCACCTCTGGCTGCAGAGCATCAAAACATCCCTATGAGAGTATTTATATGCTAGGTCTCAAGAAGAAGAAAGAATACAAGCTTTGGAGTCAGTTAGGCTACATCACATGAAGCCCTGGCGATGAGTACCAGCGTGACTATGGCCAAGTCACTCTGTCTCTTCAACTGCTGCCTGGGCTTAAGATAGACAACGATTACTGGAACTGCCTCCAAAGACAGTAGTAAGACTCAATTACATCATGTATTTAATGTGTGAGATGGGTTCTACAATTAACGGGGACTCTAGTTTTAATGTTGCAGGAAACCCAAGGCTCTGAGAATTGCCTCCAAGCCCTGACCCACTCTAGAAATGTCCTGGTCTGACACAATTTCATATCCAGTACTTGAATCTTTCATTGGTAAGCTAGAAACTGCCAAATTTTCTGAACATTCATCTCAGTTCTTGCTCTAAGAGAACCTGAGCTGTCTCAAGGAAGCAGCTTCTGCAGCCTTTGAGGTAGAGGCTATTATTCCCACATCCCTGTGTCCTAAGCCTAGAGGGTCTATAAGAACCTGTGCTCCTTTGTACCATATGCATACCACTTATTCCTCCAGATATGCCAACTGTGTAGCTCCTGCAGCAGACTGCCTGCTGACTGATCACCCTTCCTTCCCTCAGTCACCTCAGTCCCCGCTTCACTGGGTCTCTACAGAGTCACTAGAAACATGGAACATGGTGGCCCTACTTCTTTATATATCTCAACAATGCAGTTGAATCCCTGATTCAAACCCAAGCACCTGTATCCATGGCAGGTCTATTATTTTCTGAAGAGAAACAGGAGAAATAACCATGGAGAAGAATGGGGAGGGACTGGGAGGGAAGGGTGGAGAGGAAACTGTGATTGGGATGTAATAAATTAAAGAACAAATTTTAAAAAATGTTCCAAAATATCAATAACAACAAAACAATAACAATGCTGCCCTAGACACCCATACACAAATTTCAAAGAAATGCAGCAGAGACTCCTCCTCCAGGACCTGAGAACACTACAATTCCCACACACTAGTCCAGATCCGGAATAAAAAGAAACCAACTGATTTGTTTCCCTTGTATTCTTCCACTATGCATTTTTTAGGAGTTAAGATTAATCACTGCAGTTCATGGAATTTATATACAAACTTAATGCAATTCTGAACAACAAGAATAACATTTAGGCAGCCCCATTGGCTACTCACCCAGCTCACAGAAAACACATTTTCTTGATGCTTACCATTCACCAACACAGAGTCGGGCACTGCCATCCCCTCCATCATTGCCTCTGCCAGAATTAGCTTGTCACACAGTTGCTTGTTGCGGGTTTTAAACTCTTTCAGCTCCCTCTGCAGTTCTAGAACCTGGCCTTGAAGCTGAGCTATCACCTCTTGGGAGGCAGGAAGATTATACAAATTTTTCAATAACTTGGGTGTTTTTAATTGGATCAGCAAGTCTGTTTTCTCGGCATCCTGGAAACAGACATGTACAACACTGAGTATGCTTAAAACACACTTTCTTTTGTTTCATGTGCAACATACTTGTGTTTTTAAAACAGGTTTCAAACTGTCCACCCACACCTCTAGTCTGATAATAGAATCTGTATCTATCACTAAGAAAGGGCACAGATTTTTGGAAGATCCCCTTCGCCCTAAAACACACACATACAGACAGTCAAGGATCTTCCCTGACACTCTCTGGACCTTGGTCCAGGGTTTCATTGGATAATCCAAACATTGTATATATGGCCATTCCATCTTTAACATAATCTAGGAAATGGTTTTGTTTTTGTTTTTATCTGCTTCCTCATTTCCCACCATTCCTAGTGTGAACTCATCTGTCTTACATTCTTACTTGTCCCTCCCTTAAGTGGCTACTGATGGTGTTGCTGCAAGTGTATTTCTCAACCTCAGGGGTTCCAGCTTGCCTGGCCTAGATGGAAACTTTATGGGCATTGAGCACTTGAATCCATCATGCCACATTCCAGCATGCAGGTTCCCACCATGTCAGCTATTACACCTATCTCTCACTGTTCCTCCCAGAAAGCCAGGAGTCTTTTTGAAACTCCCCTCATTTACCTCACTCCAATTCATTACTCAGCAAGCTGTAAGTACAAGCCCTAAGATGCCTCAGTGCTTCCAACCCTCATCTTCTTCTGGAACCCCTAACGCAGCCACTTAGCCCTCACCTGTGAAGCCTCCTGGTTAGTGTAGAGTTTACTCTGAGTCTCTGTAATCCACTCCATGCAGCAGCAAAAAAAGCAATTTCACTCTTCCCTTTTGCTAAAAACTGTATCTGTTTCCTGGCTACTATAAGCCAAAGGTCAGCATCCATACCATAGTCTACCAAGTACAGCAGTCAATGCCGCTCCCAACCTTCATCTATTCTCTGGTCATGCTAGTCTTCTATACACTCCATAAAACGCCATGCTTTCTAAATCTCAGGACTTCACCATATGCTCTGCCTAGAATACTCATTCTTGTTCACCTCCACCACTTCTCTACTATGCCATTCATCAAGACAGTTCAAACGTGCCATCCTCCAGAGAACAAGCTCTTCACTTCCAAGTCTAATCCAAGGCTCCCTGTTATGCACCCAGTGTCCTCTGCCATCTTCTCCATAGGACACCAGCATCACTACAATGTCTGAGAAAATCCACATTTCCTGACTGTCTTCCACACTTGAATGTAAGGCTCAGGGTTTGGGCCTCTGCATATCTTTATCATACTGTATCATAGGTTTTAATCAAGTATATAGTAGACACTCTAGAAGCCAGATGAAGGTATCTTTCAAGTGGTGAATTTTAAATATACTTAAAAAATGAGGAGATTTCAAACCTAGAATATATAAAATATTACAATTCAATAACAATAAAATACAATGGTTCAATTAAAAAACAGGAAACAGACCCAGATACACATGTCTCTGGTAGAGAAATCACAGAACTAACATGTACAGGGGAGGATGTTAGCATCACCATCCCTCAGACAGATGCAACTGAAATCTCATCAGAACCCATCTATGCCTCTTCATCCCCACTAGGGCAGCTAGAATCAGAGATGGTACCAAATATGGATGGGAGGCAGAGGAATGGACAGCCTCATACACTGCTGTGAGGAAGGTAAATGGTAGAGGCAGTAAGTCTGAAGCTCCTCAAAATGCCTAAACAGAGGGTAACCACGTGGTCCATCATCTTTACTTCTGTGTATCTACTCAAGAGAAATAAAAACACTGTCCACACAAACATCTATATGAGTAGCAATAAAATGCATAATATCCTAAATAAAATAGTCCTACCCTAGCATGCTACATGGTGATAAAAAGAATTATCTCATGCTGCCACATGAATGAACTCTCAAAGCATTAAGTGAAGTGGAAAATCTGGTCACATGTTGCGAGAGTCCATTTACAGAAAATGTCCAGAACCAGAAGGTAGATTAGTGGCTACTTAGACCTTGGCAGGTAGGAAACAGGTTTGACTACTACGGAGAATGGGTATTACACTTGTTCTCAAAGAACCAAGATGTTAAACAGCTACTCCATTATCATACTACAAGAAGCCTCAGGGTTCAAACCAGCTCTTCAGATTCTAAGGCTGTTAGGAAAAATGAGATGCATTCTGTTCTCAAGTTCCAAGGAAGAGGAAAAAAAATGTTCAAGGACAAGGGCAGTCTGAGGAAGTGACAGTAATCACTTTGGGGGAGGTGGATGCCTACGCAGAGGACTGGGAAGTAACCGTCAATTTCTTGGTCCTGGGTCTCCACCAATCTTTATTCTTGGATGCAAATCTGTGTGTCATATGGCAGCAAAGAAGAGATCTGAAGTGCACAAATGCCAAAGCCTATTTGAAGCTGGAAGATTGCCGTCAGTCAGCCTAACACAAGTTCTGAAATAACACCACGCAAAACGCTGCCGTATGGACTGGAGCGGTCCTACCTTCCATCACATTAATGATGCATACTGGAAATCCTTTCTTAGGAATAGAACTCACATGTTCTGAGCTCCTGCCACATACCCATACTGCTCTAGGCATTTCCATTCTTACCTCACTATGCCTCCACATAGCCCAGGAGTCAGGTTTGCACTGATCCCATTTATGGTACAAAGGCCAGGCCTAAAGCAGGCAAAGTATAAAGTCCTCTATTAGCACATAACCAGCAGGCTATCTGGTCTGTGACTTTACCCTAACTCTGCAGTGATGTTCTTTTTAACTGGATACAAGAGTTCTAGCTTAAGAATTGGATTACCAATTCTGCCACTACAAAAACCACAAAAGAAGCAAACGTCCACCTTCCTCTGAAACCAAGCAAGCAACTATCCTCTCAATACTCATCGAAAGAGTCATTCTGCACAGTTCTGTAAGTCCTGTGGCACTGTGTTTCTTCCTATGTACAATGATTATAATATCTACATATATTTGTTGAACAAATTAAATAAGATAATAGAGAGAACTCAGCAAGTCCTTCATACATAGAAGAGATGATAAGCATAAATGAATAAATAAAATCTTTCTCATTTTAAAAACATGGCAAAGATAATTTTTGGTTAAAAAATAAAATGAATATATTTAGAAAAATTAAGTCCATTCAATTATCCAATTTCCTGAACATAGGATGGCATCTCTCATACAATAGAAAAAAAGCAAACATAAAAACAAAGACAAAAAATAAACCTACCCAGTTTTCCTAATATACAGGTATAAACTGAAGGAGCTAGGGCACACAGAAGAGCAATTTTATTCTAGCCAAATTGCACAAATTTGCATTTCGAG
Source organism: Grammomys surdaster (assembly GCF_004785775.1). Lineage (NCBI taxonomy): Eukaryota > Metazoa > Chordata > Mammalia > Rodentia > Muridae > Grammomys > Grammomys surdaster. Next base: position 5,003,171 of record NW_021620842.1, on the reverse strand, counting down.
TACCATTAATATAATGGCAGTATATGTATATTTTTTTTTGTTTTAGTCTCTACTGATATCTTTAGAAAACCCTTTTCCAGAAATTACAGTTTTGGTGTATAATTTAAAACAATCAAAAGCAATTTTGCTAATGATATATCTAATTCTGTTTGGAAGGCACAAAAGCAGTAATTTAGTGGTCAGAAAATAAACTTAATTCTCCATTCTGATGTTATGAAGCAGTGTGTACAGTTATTTCTCTGCTACAAAACAGCCATCAGAAACAAGCATCCCACAGTCTTCAGTGAAGGTATCAGAATCATGACCTCTCTGCTTCTCCACCAGAACACATCTCTGCTACAGTGATTCTCAATCCCAACTCCTTTTCCCAAAGGATGGTAATAGGTCCAACCAGATACTACTGAGAAAGTCTGATTCTGTGTAACTGTGCTTACAGGTTACAGAGAAGCTCAGAGAGAAAAACAGCATACAGACATTCACTCAGCAAAACCAGACCTCTCCATTTTGGGCTACTGTGGCTGGAGAGCAGTTTAGCAGGGAACAGGAATGATACTGTAGGCAGACACAGTAGGTGCCCCAGCCCAGGCCCTTTACTTTAGTCTAGTGAATTCTGAGTTACTCAGAATCTGGCATCCAATAGAAATAAAACTCTCAGAATCCTGTCTCTTCCTCACAAGGTCCTCCTAAAACAGAAGCCAGGCTCTCATCCTCCTCTAAAGCTGAGTTGTTACAATTCCACTGCAACCTGAAACAGGCAATGTCCTTCAGGGGATGTGAACTGTATAAACTCTGGTCCAACAGAATCGTAAGCAGCCATCATTGGGAAAGATCCCTGTTCATAAAATCAATGAGAAAACTGTAGACAGGTGGGCAAACGGAACTCCATGTGTGCTTTTCATGGTGAAAGTACCAAAGTGTCCAGGTAAATGAGGTAGGGTCATGATAGAAAGTGGGAATGGAGGAAGAAGAGGGCAGAGAGGAGGAGAGGCATAGAGATGAAGGCTGGGGACAACACAGGCAGAAGGAGTCTCTAGACTAACTTGGCCTTCACAGAACAGAAAATGCAATGACAATCAAGATAATTTTTTCAATCTGTTCTATTATATAAGGTAAATAAATACTAACATATAGAAAAACTTACCGTGTTGATGGCACCAGGGAGTGAGAGGTGAGTGGCTTGTAGCTCTGGCATCTCACCCAACACCTCTGACTGAAGCTCAGTGCTGAAAATGGCCTCTTCTGGTTTCTCTGGCGAAGCATCTCTCTTCCTTTCAGGTTTGAATCCATGGGGGGTATCCTCTATGGCCATGGTCTGCACTGAGACACTCTTCAGCTCCACCTTAGCCTCATCACCTGTCTTTACTAGCCAGGTTCCCCACTCTGACTTGAGTTCAGTGTGTGGCTTGGAGAATGAGTTGGCTGGGAAGGAATGGCCAAGTTCTTCTCTTAACTGGACAGCTACTTGCTGAAGTGCCTTCTCAGCTTTGCTATCAAGGTGATCTCCAGGACGTCCCTGCTCTGCCAAGCATATTCGTTCCAAAAGCAGGGCACCAAGTGCTTTCAGAAGATCCGGCCTGTTTCTCCAAAGGAAGATAGTAGGAGAATCAGCCTCCTGCTGTAGCCTTGTTGATGATCCAGCCTCCCAAGTTTTCTGCCACCAATCCTGTTTGCATTAAACATAGTGGGTTCCCAAACATACCAGGAACCATGACAAACACTTAATCTCATGCAATCTCACAAACAGCCTGTTGAGATCATGGATAATGTTATACTGATACACAGCCAGTTAAGTGCACCACATGGATGTATCAACCGGCATTGGTTTAGGAAGGAGTAATTGCCACAGGGAGCCCATGGCAATTATAGGGTCCCCCACTCCACAACACTGGCTTCATTCCTATGGTCAGTATACAAATATGTCTTTGAATGAATTATGCCAACCTGGCTGGTCCATGGGTGACCTGATCCATCTTGCTATATATAACAGGTGCTCAATAAACATGTTAATTAAGAGATGCTTCATTAACAAGCATTCAGATAAAGCAAAAAGTACATTGTTGTGAAAGCTGTGGTAGGTTTTGTTTGTATGTTTGTTTGCTTGTCAAATTAACACAATCTAGGATCACTTGTGAAGAGGGACTCTCAAGTAACAATATAATCTCTCAAATTGGCCTGTAGTTAAACCTGAGGGACATTTTCTTGATTAACTGGTATGGGGTAACCCAGCCCACTGTGGCAGTGCCATCCTAGGGTAGTTCATTCTGGTGGATAAGAGCAGTTTGCACAAGCCAGTAAACAGCATGACCATGGTCTCTGCTTCAGTTCCTGCCTTGGCTTTCTCTGATGATGGATTGACTATAACTATAAGCCAACCTTCCCAAGTTGCTTTTGGACATGGTCTTTTTAGCAGCAATAGCAAGCAAACTAGAACAAAGGCAAACAGAAATGGCTTCAGGGGTTGAGAGTATTGCCCAAGAGACAGAGCATTTGCTTAGCATGTACAAGGCTCTCAGTTCCACCCCTAGAACAAAAAGTAAAATAAATTCAACTAAATAAATGAATAAGTAAGCAAACAGATACAATGGCTCCAAACACCATGTGACAGGAAGGTAAATCTTCTTCCGCAAAACATGAGGACTAAAGGAGCAATGAGAAGTAAGAGAGGGAGCTTCCTGGCAGCAGATGCTCTCCTATGCCCCTTGCCATGTGCCCATCTCTGATAGTAGCTGCGGCTGTGTGGACAGCTCCTGCAGACACAGCAGGAACACCTCAAGCACTCTGTGCTTCTCTGGTGTCCTGAGTTCTTTTAAAGCTGAGCCAGCCAGCAAGATAGGGTGGAGTGGTGAGCGAGCTGAGATCTCTGGGCTGAGAGTTGTGGTATGAATGTCCTAGGTTCTATCATGAGAAGGATCAAAGCCAAGGCTATACTGCACAACAGAGAGTACCCAGCTGCCCAGACTAACCACAGCATCTTCACTGGCTTCCTGCTCCTGTATATACAAGTCTGAGTCTCTGGCTCTGCTTTTCAGGGACATGGAGTAAAGCTACTATGAAAAGCACCCAGGACAGTGCTGATGTGGCACATGCTGGGAGACTCCTTTGTGTGCTAGACACTATACTGGCACAAGGCTACAGAAAGGGTACAAACTCATGATAGAAAAGGGTATGTACATAAGTTACTAATCCATAACGCAAAGGGGAAATCGAGGAACACAATGTGGTAGGCATGACACAGAGATGCCATGTCACTATGTGCTAAAGAAGAAAGTAAGGCTGGGAAGTAGGCAGCGGACACAGGAAGGGTCTCATGTGTCACATCATACTGAGAAAAGGGCAGGCCTGCTCACGTACACATGGGCCAGAGAAAGATGAGTAACTACTGTGCAAAGGCCAAATAAGATGCCAAGCTAAGGCAACCTCAGCAGTCCTACCCTGGGAGAGTAAGGGTGTGGGACAGGCAAAATGGCTTAGTAGGTATGAAAGCTTGTTCCTGCACCCATGTAAAACTCCACATACAGATGCATGAGCATGGAGTTCAAGCACTGGAGAGCAGAAACGGATGCATGCTGAGACACAAACACTCACTGAAACGGTGAGCTTCCAGTTCAGTGAGAAGCCTTTGTCTCCAAGCAGTAAGACAGACAGTAACAAAGGAAAGGACCTGGTTACTTACTCTGTCCTCCACATGTGTGCATACAGGCACACACACCTGCACATGTACATACACCACATACCACATACTACACTCACATATACATATGAGTACACATAAAGATGACAGTCTAGGAAATTAGAAAATTCATATGCAAGGGAACAGAAAGCAATTCACTAAAGAGTTTAGAAAAGGGTTTAGGATTTATTTTTACTTTTTGTGTGTAAGTGTTTATTTTTATTCTATGTCTGTGCAGCAAGTGCCTGCAGTCCCTGCAGAGGCCGGAAGAGCATGTCAGATCCAGTGGAACTGTAATTGCAGGCAGTTCTGAACTGTCATGTGGGTGTTGGGAACCAAATCTGGGTCTTCTCTTAAGAGCAGCAGCAGGTGCTCTTCTGAGCCAACTCTCCAGCCACCCAAATAAAGTTCAAATCACTAACAAAGGCAAAAAAAGAAAGCAAAACGGTGAGGCAGGAGTGAAACAGAGCTACAGAACTGAGAGAAAGTGCTCCAGGCAAGGGATGGTCTAGAGGCTCTGGCTGCCTCCTAGAAGAAGGCCCCCTCTGGTAGAGGAGGAGGTCACGCAGTCAGAGAATTGACAGCAGAGACGCTCTCTATGTTATCCCTCTTGCTTTTCCATTCAGTTTCTCCTTACTACTTCACTTCAGGACTGCAATTCACCACCAAACAAAACACAATAAAACCTAAAAGACTTTACAAACTCATAGTAAGCAGTGGCAAAGGAGGCCACTGCAATATACTAAAGTGGTGGCTATTAAGTCAAACATTTCAAGTGTTGCTTGGCTGAAAAAGAGAATAGCAGATACATTAAGATGTCCCTGTAATTAAGACCTGTGGAATGGGGTGGTACAAGGGTCTTATCAGAAGCCTGAGTGGTGCTTCTAGACCCCTCTTGAGCATGTGTACCAAGCAGAAGGTATAATAGAAGGCATTGACACTTACTAAGCAATTGCCATGTGTCAGGTTCTCTAAATACATAACATCCTCACAGAGTGTGAGACCAGATGAAGAAACAGGCTCAAACAGAAACCCACTCCCAGCCAAGTGGCAGAGCAAGGATTAAAACCTGGGCCTTTCTGACTCCAAGAGAGCTCTAAGTCTTTCTGATCTCCCAAATTTAACCTTTGGCTGCACTGTGGAATACTTGACTATATGGACGTTCATTCAAACACTGACAAGGTACTTTCCATTCTACCAAAGAGGAACAGACATACCATTAATATGATGACAGACACATAACAACACATACACTGAGAACTAAATCAGTGCAGTGTAAGGTAGTACTATGAATGAGAGGAAAGGAGAGAAAGAATCCAGAGAGGATTTATATACAAATGGGATTCTCTTTAAATCAAGTGGTGAGAAAAATCCTCTCTACAGAGCTGACCACTCACTGACGCTCTGCTGATTGTATATTTGGGTGAGTCTATCACAGTAGAGGAACTCTGGCTAAGGGACGTCCCCTGGTAAGAACAAACTTGGTCAGTGTGGCTTAGGCCCAGTCAGCACAAGCCATGGATGAAGAAGATGGAGAAATGGCAGAGGCTGGGTCAAGATGTTCTGATCAAATGTGACAGCTGGAATCCACTGGAAGATATTAACATAGAAGAAAGATTGCCTTGTCCTGGTTTTAAAGAGCTAGTCTACAGTGAATGGATTACACAGAGCCAGTCATGGAATAGGAGGGTAAATAAGGAGCCTGTACAATTGCAGGAGTCCAAACAAAAGATGGTGGCAGCTTAAATCCAGAAGGTAAGGCTGGAGATGAGAAGGGACTGAATTAGGTCTATGATCTGTGGGGACACAGGGAAGAGTCACTATGGGCTTTGGGGATTGAGAAGCTTGGGCTTTGAGGATTGAGAAGCTTGCGCTTTGGGCTATAACTGCTAGGCAATGTGGGACATACATTAGTATTGGTACTACAGAGAGCCAGGGCGGATCCAATGCGATAAAGAGTAGATGAGCAGCAGGCTGGTACAAGGTGGGTCTTAGGTCAGCACTGACATGTCTGCAGAAGGAGGTGTCCAGGACAGACCTTGCTGATAGGATCATTAGGCAGAAATCAGAGATATACAGAATCCAAAGGCAAGAAGGAGTAGATGAACAGAGACAGAAGGGGGCTGAGGATATGTCTCTGGGCTACACTAGCATTCTTTAACAAAGAAGGCAGAGAGGGAGAAGGCAGGGAGGTGAAAAGGAATAGGAAGCCAGAGAGAAGGACCAGCTGCTGCTGAAAGGCTAGCCAATGGATTTCACAGTTTAGAAACTGCTGCTGACTTGATAAATGGGGTAAAGGCTATGAAGGCTCTTATGATGGGGTAGAGAATGGGAAAGGGTGGAAGCTGTGGACATCAGCAATTCATTTAAGAAATTCTGCCTTGAGTATGGGAACAAAAAAATGGACAGTGGCTGAAATGGATGTGAAACCAGAAAGCAAAGAGGGTACTCTTCCCAAATATCAGGAGTGTCTTAAGTTTATGACAATGACTCAGAAGTGGGGAGGGGGATTAATGATTCAGAAGAGAGAGGGAGTTGGGGGAGGTCAGAAGTTCTTGGATAGCACAAGGACACTTCTATTCTACCATAGGAAAGGCAGAGTTTGAAATTGATAGTTAAACAGAGGATCAAATGTGATTATTTCTTCTGTTCAGTGGTAAATGAACCATGGCCATCTGCCAATGGGGTAGAGAGAAAAGAACCTGCAAAATAGTTCAGTGCTATGCCATAGTGAATGTTAGGCACACAGGTTCTAGAAACACAGGTAATACAAGCAGCCGGCCAAGGCTAGGGTACAACAGAGGTTTAGGGTTAACCTAGATCTTGGAGAATAGAAAAAATAAAGCATAAGAGGGGCCAACATGTGACTGAGCCCTGAAACAAAGGCTACTTGTTCTCAGTACCAAGGCAAGCAGTGAGGCCAACACAGAGGAGCCAAGGAAAGAACAGCACAAACAGCTAAAAAGTGGGCAACCCAGACACACAACTAGCTAGAATAACACACTGTAGTTTTTAATGACTGTCAAGAGCAATGTGGTACCTACAGGAAAGGTACTTGCAGGCTTGTAGCACCAGCCAGGCAGTTGCTGAAGTGACTCTGGAGAAAATGATGGACGTTAGGGTTGGAGAGGAGACAGCCTGGGTTTTAGAGGTAGAGACAGGAACACAAAGAAAATCCCAGGGCTTCTAGGGTCTAGAAGAACCCCCATATGTCTATTAACTCTGAACTGTAAATTCTACCTCCAAACGATGGCCAAGTCTTCTCCCTAGCAAGCTAAACCTTGCCCAGGCCCTTTTGGCCACTTCTCCAATGCTGTCTTTAGACATCCTGCCAGCCTTTCATTCTGGTGGTTCTACATTTATCATTCAACTATGCCCTCAGCTACAGAATCAGACTTCCTTTAGGGAATTAGCACATCTTCTACCATCAGCTGGAACTCAAGATCACATGAGTCTTTCAAAAACAATTCTTAAGCATATTAATGTTCCTCTTTCACATTTTTATAATTTCTCAGCTATCAAATATCATTTAACACTGAGCTACAGGGATCAAAAAGTTTTGATGAAGTTTTGATTTTAAATCATGCCTCTAGAGGCTGGTCTGGAATCAGGGCAGCAGATAGCCAGAAATCCACACAGTTAAGGAACAGGGAGCATGGCTCATTCCTACCCTGGCCTTCTCACTCCATCATTAACAGTGAACTCTTCAGAATGGTGAGGGCAAGGGAGCTAATGAACCATTTCCTGTTCCATTCTAGAAGATAGATGGAGTTAGTCACTCTGCAGTCTTTCCATTCTGACAGTCCCTCCAGGTGGATGGCTAGAAAGTACAAAGTCTCAAAAGCTATGAGGGAAGGCCTAAGTCTATCAAAGTTTTACACTGGGGTCCTCACACACTGGCTCAGTAACGAATAGAGACACACATCATTAGTTGGCTCCTGTACCTGCATATGACATTCATATCACCTTATCTGAGCTGAGTGGCAAAGGGTGGCACTAATTGGCAAGGTATTCTTTTAAACAAGGTCTTACTATGAAGCCCAGGCAGTCATCAAACTCACTGTCACACTCATCCATGCAAAGCAAAACTTAAGCAGCAATAACACAAAACTTTACTTAGTGCTGACGTAGACCTGTACCAGAATTTTATTTAATCTTAAGATTCCTAGGGAATAAGTACTATCATCTCTCCCTCTAGGAATAAAGAAATCAAGATAGGGACAGATAAGAATAGCAGAGCTAGACAGGACCTTTGTTTATAGACTGTTTTTAGTTTAGTTTTTTTTTTCCCAGAGCAACAAAAACATCTCACATCTAGAAGGAATTTCATCACATAAAGTTAGTGTTTCTATGATCAATGAGAATACTGAGTATTTCCCACTCCCCAAACCAGAGAAAATTCTCCAATTCTCCAATGGCTAAGGGAATGCTGGGTCCCCAAGTGTTACTTTCCCCCCATCTTTGTAAAAAGATTACTGGCTACAGTATGTAAAACTGAGCCTGTAAAATAGCTAACCAGGGCCTGGTACAGGGTGTATAGACAGGTCAGGTCTTCAGTAGGACCTTGAAACCATGACCAAACCCCATGGTAGTACACAGGGAAGAATAGTGTTCAGAAATGAAGGGTAGGCATAGTTAGGCTGACCTTTCTAATACTACCTGTGGCCGTACTGGCTAGGAAGCCTATGGGACAGGCAACTGTAAGAAAAAGCAGGTACCTGAGTAAAAACATCACAGATCTGCTGCTAGTGATGGGTCATAAAGGACTTTCTCTAAAACCATGAATAGGTTGGGATTTTTACAACTCAAAAGATTAAGAATACCAATTTTGTAGAAATGATGAGAGCTCACACTCACATGCTTCTCTGACAACTAGCTGGAGTTGAAAAGCCTGTGCACTAGAAGAGAGCACAGATTTTCCAACCCACCTAATTCTCACCATAGTCCATGTGTCACCAGCTTACAGCATTCAAGAACACCCCATGTGGTCCTCTATGGTAAGAGGCGGTGGTACCTATCACCTCAAAGTTTACAAGGTTGGGGAATATAGAGGTTCCACAAACTCTCTAGTCTTTCCTATCAACTATGATTGCCCAGCTCCCTTGGAAGATCAACTGAGTATGTCCCTGGAGTAGACTCATGCTAGGAAAGTGTTAGGTGTAAAAGAGTAGGAGGGTTGGTCTCACTAATCTTGCTAAAAACAGAATGCTCCTGCCTTCTTTTCAGCAGAAGGGTTCCAACAAGGGCTTAGTGCAGCAATGATGTAAGGAAGACTAAGGTGTCTGCCTCTTGTCAAGGGTCAAAACAATAGCAATTTGTATTTTTCTGCCTGTATCAGAACTGAGAGCTATTACTGAAATATACTACATACAAGCCAATTTTCTTCAGTATTTTTTTCTTAGTTCACATCCCGTGAAACTGAGGCACTAAGAAAAAAACTGCACAGCTCTTCCTGACTCTAAAGCCCAGGCAGCTGCCATGGACGGCCTAGAAGAACTATGAAAGGGGAAATGGCTCAGAAAGGGCTAATTTACAAAATACAAACACACCTAATGTTTCTCCTTCTCTGTGTCAGGAGAACAACCTGTAGTACTGCCCACATAGGAACAACTCTCAGCAGATATAGCAAGAAGAGAATTTAGTTCAAGCGCAACATAAAACAGCAGCAACACAAACTGAAATGGTGTTTTTAAGCTGATGCCAAAACCAGAGGAGATGCCAAGAGGGCCAACTCCTCTCACTGCCAACAGCCAGGCAGCCCTTTCTGGACTCCCAGGAATAATTTTAGGGAAAGCTTTCTCTTGTCTTTTTGTAATGAGCCTGCATGTAGCTCTGTTCAAGTCCCCTCACAGCCACCAACACGAAGCCTAATTACTTAATTGCACAACTGGCAAGATTCCTTCCCAGCCATTTCCGGAGCTCTCAGGTACACTGCACAGCACCATCTGAGTCCATTTAGCAAAATGAGTATGTTCGCTCCTCAAAGAGGTAAAGTGGTACCCAGGCCCATGTCTACCTGGATTCCAGCAACGGTGTGGCCTTCTCATTGAAGAAAGTGGCAAGCAGGCCCAGGAGCTCATCTTCTAGGCTATGGTCTTCAGAGGTACCAGGTGTTTGGTCCCCACTGTGGTCTAAAATATTGGAATCTATGTGCCTTAAATATCCATTTTTGCAGCCACCCTCAGCATAGTCCTCCATGATCTGCAAATGAAAGTGTTTGGTCAGATAGAGGCGCATAAAGAATGGAAGGGATAAGTGAAGAAGAAAGGATGCAGGTGAGTGAAAATTGGTCTACAGACAAGGCCAAGGAGGAAAGGGGAGGGGGCAAGCCTTCGAGTTCACTCATGGTAAGGCAGTAGCCATCTGTGTCACTTTCCTGACCCTCTGTTTTCTCACTCTTGAGTGGTATCATTCCCTCTGCTACAGTTCAGAAAATAAAGTAAGATGATGCAGTTAGGGTACGTGTCCAAGTTACTACAGATATCCTCCAGATATATGCTCAACCATCCCACAGACCGCACCTTGGAAATTCTTCCTAAGAAGAACCCGGGGTGCATGTGTCAACCATGTTTTGTTTTATTTAACATTACTTATACCACAGACATGTATTATTATACTCTACTGACATGTACTAATTAACTGGGCTTTGATGTATCTCATTAGGAAGGTAGAAAGTTCCTAATTCACATGGAGATGTTATTTACAGATCACCTTCCTGGGTCACTGGGTCTCCCAGAGGAACACTACCACAAAGACTTCCAGTTAAAACCTGTTTTGGGCATGTCCTGAGACAGCACAATTAGCATCCGCTTGTCCCTTTCCAAAGCTGTAAACTTCCTCAACCAGTCTATAAATAACTCCTCTTGACTCATTACTGTTAGTGATACACACATTAGCCATCACTCAATCTCTCCACACTGGAAAAATGATTAAGATTTTTCAAATGGAAGACAAGAGTCACACAAATGAGCTGTTATTTATAGGTTCTTGTTTGTCATCAATTCAGTTACTAAATCCATAGAATAGATAATCTACAAAACATGAAAAAATCTAGCATACAGTAATAAAAGCAGAAATTATTATCATTTGGTGAGCACTTAAGAAATGCTTTTGGTTTCAGTGTGGAGACACCCTATACATAAGGAGACACCCTATACATAAGGGCAGTGGAAATTCAAGTTTAGAAGGTGAGCAAGGAAGGGAGAGGCAAGAGTGACATAGCCAAGGCTCAAAACCATGTTTATGGGATTCCAAAGCACCCATTCCCATTGATTTGTGTTCCACAACTATCCATATCAGCTATGACCCACTCATGGCTCCGTGAATGTAGGTACCTTGGACACCTACAGTGTCATACGTGCAGCATCTATCTTACTACATCTCAGTCAAACCTGTGGCATCCTTATCTCACCATATCTCAATGTTCAAGTTTCTTTTAGCCCAACTGTTCAGTAGCAAAGTGACTAGAAGATTCTAAATGAAAAAAAAAAAAAAAGAAGAAGAAGAAGATTCTACATGGTTGGAGTTAATGACTATAATGCTACCAAGCTGCATTACATGGGTCAACAGATTGCAGAGAGCCACTCAGTTCCATCAGGGTCCCTTGCACTTCAATCAGATGACCTGAGAGTCCATACCCAAGGATTCAGATCTTACTTCCATCACTGACATAACCTATGCCTTAGACAATTCATCTCCTCTCACAGGTCTCAGTTGCCAATGCATAAACAGTGTGGATTAGATCATTAAATATCTATCCAGATCCAAGAGCCAATCCTTATTGTTCTACAGTTACCTAGTCCTTATCCAGCTATGTTTCCTTTCATGACTGTCTCACAGTCACCTACTTCATAACTACTGATAAAAAAGAGAACAGTTTCTTTGTTGCCTCCCTGGCACCGAGTAAACATACAATACAGGCAAAATTAACAGAAAATCGACCATGCACACCCTAGATTGCAAACTGATTTGGACACGGGGTGAGAGGGGTGAGACAGAGTAAGGAATCATCTATATTCCTACCTTACTACTCTGCTCCAAATGCTGGTCACTCTGGAAATGATTGTCCTCATCCTCCTTGGTAGCCACAAGCTATAGGGAGCATGGATTGGGGTGAGAAATGCAACAACAAAAAGTGTACAACATGAAGATGCATGAACAAGTCAGTAGTGTCTTTTCTTAAAAATTCCAAATAGTCAACAAAAAGAACAACAACAAGAAGAAAACACAAAGAAACAAATGCCAAAGCCAGAAGAAAATATTTAGCTAAACTTAGAACTACTGGCTATTGCTAACTGCCCCCCGCCATGGCCTATAAGGATATCAATCAAAGCAATTCCAAAAATCACATCAAATCTCATGTGCCAATGCAGCATGTAGGTGGAAGTTGGAGAGTCACTGGCTGGGTCACTTGTTGGACAGCTGTGTACATGGGATACTTGTGGTTCCATCCCAAGAGCTGTTACTATATGAGTCAACTGCAATCTTAACTCTCTGCTCAGCTGAAATCCTTGTTATCTTCCTCAAGAGGAAGAACCTTGTTCTGTCCTAAGAAATGCAAACTAAACCAAACTGACTTAGGAATGTCACTTTCTAAGAAGTTATCAAGGCCAGAACACCCTGGCCTACCACATCTGCACAACAATAAACATCAAATGGATCTGCTGAACACAAACCATATCCTACCATGCTAAAAAGCATGAAACAGGCTAACATTAACAAATCTGCCTATAAAATTTGTGAGGTACTCTAACTCTATTAGCTTGGCCCTTTTCCTTGCATCCTTGGCAGGGGGAGAAGGGATTAGATTTTGCTATACCTCTGACTGGCCTGGAACTTACTACCCAGACCATTCTGGCCTCAAATTTGTATGGTCTTCTTGCCTTTGCCTTCTAGTGTTAGGATTACAAGTCTGTGCTACTATGCCCTGCAGATATATTTAAGAGATAAGGACCAAAGACAGCTATTTAACTTGTTTGTAGGAGTATAAAAATATTAAACTTACTCCTAGGTACTTACTAAGGAAAAAAAAGGTCCTCAAAGATGGGGGCATGAATGTCCTATCATCTTTTGTCCACAAATAGCATAATGAACAAACACAAATACATTCAGACAGTGGGATACAAGAAACTATTAGCTCACATAACAACACAAATGAATTTCAAAATGATTATGATGAGCAAAGAGTCAACACACTGTGATTCCAGTTATTTGAAGGTCTAACAAAGAATTAAATAAAACACAGCAGACAAAGTAGACGAGTAGGTGGAGTGGGAGATAGACACAAAAGGACATGACAGATCTTGAAAAGAGTTTAGTTCCATTTACAGACACATATTCCTGTGGAACTTATTAAATAAAGAAGGAAAGAAAGAAAAACAGAGGGGGGGAGGGAGGGAAAGAGGGAGGGACAAAGGGAAGAAGGAAGGAAAGAAGAAAGGAAGGGCGGGAGGGAGGGAGGGAGGGAGGGAGGGAGGGAGGGAGGGAGGGAGGGAGGGAGGAAGGAAGGAAGGAAGGAAAGAAGGAAGGAAGGAAGGAAGGAAGGAAAAGCAAGCAAGCAAGAAAGAGTAACTATAAAATACATACTGGTTAAGGGTGGGGGAGATGGCTCAGTTGAGTAAAGGCACTTGCCACCAAGCTTGACAATCTGAGTTCAGCCTCCATATGGTGGAAAGGAGAACTATCTCTTTCAAATGCCTTCTCACCTCAACATGTGTACATGTACACATGAAAGCACACACACACAGAGAGACACACACAAATACACTAAATAAATGCAATATGAATTTGTAGTTAAAATACATATGTTAGTTAAATACATACAGGCTTAATTAAATATTTCAAATATACTGATTCTTACAATCATTGAAATAATTAAAAAAAAAAAAAAGACAAAACGAAGCCAGAGAGGTTAAGAAATGTTAACAGAGTCTAGGTAGCAAGTAAGTACCACATGATCTCATTCAAGTGGAATCTAAACAAGTCAGCCTTGTAGTACTTTAGAAAGCAGTGGTACTGGAGGCCAGTGAGGGTGAGCAGGGAGAAAATGGAGGGCTGGGGAAAGGCCTATAGTGTGTGGTTAGATAGAAGCAACATGTAGGCTGCTGCGCAGAAGACACCTAAAGATAAAATAACATACAAATCATGAAACCAGCAGAACAAATTTTAATCTTAAAGAAATGAAAAAATGCTTATGAACTAAATATATTTGCCTTGGCTTAAATATTACACAGTACACATATGTATCCAAATATCATACAGTACTCCATTAATGTCTATAATTATTTTCAAAATGATAATTATGATTGTCGCTTCTATTTTTCTAGACAATAGAAAATCAACGTAGGAAAAAATGTGTTTATTTTTTAAAATATGGATCAATAAATGGCTTAATGTCTTATATAATGACCTTAAATATTTTATTAATGTTATTTATATTTGATGGATATATTTATACAGAAAGACTGGGTATACTGACATTTTGTTATTATTGTTTGGTTTTGTTGTGAGACAGGGTCTCATGTGACCCAAGTTCACTTCAAACTCATTACATAGTGTAGGAGATCCTTCCGATCCTCCTAGCTCCACTTCCCCAGTGCTAGCACTACAGGTGCTTGCTCGCCAACATGCCTGGATTTGCAGTGCCCATATATATACAGTCACATAACTGAATGTGAGGGTCACAACAACACTGGCAACAGTAAAAGGTTCCTGAACACATGACTACCAAAAATAATTTCAAACTCTGAAGGGTTCATGGTACCAATTGCCCATATTGCAGCAGTCAAGTTCAACACAGTTTTTGCTCTAAAAACTGGACACATGCACCCTGAAGTGTGCATGCCTGCATACTCTGTAATACCAACCATCTTGGCTCGCATTTGAGACTACTGAATGCGATCAATTACTGTGTACACGTTACTGTTCTTACAGACACATGCATTAATTACAGAAAATAGATTTAGCACTTTCTTATCATCTCTCAATATGTAAGCATCAAATTGGTTCACCTTTGTATTACACAGTTTTGAAAAACTGCTATTTGAGTTAGTGGCAAAATCTCATTAAAAATTTGTTAAATGAAGCGTAGCTTGAGATTAAGTCAGAATTGACAATATTTTTTATATCTTATTTCATTTTGTGTATTAATCTGTATCTCTGTGTAAACATGAATATTTTTAATGCATGTGTGTGCAACTGTGTGCATGCAGAGGCTACTAGTGTTACAGGTATTTGAAGACTCCCAGTTTTTTACGTAGGCACTGGGATCCCTAACCCAGTCCTCATGATAGGGCACCAAGCACCCTTAGTTGCTGAACCATCTCTCCATCCCTGTCCAACAATTCCTGAAATGGCCCCTAAACACACTTCTGCTTTTTTGTACAATGTATTTATATGAGGCAATATTCATAGAATTGATATTATAAAATCAAAATGTCAATCAACTCTGAAAAATGTTGCAGATGCTATACACCCTACATGATAAATATTCAGCCAAGATTTAAACCTTTAAATAAAAATAAACAAGCACATCCATCTCATTAGCATTTAAATTCGCTTCTATCTTTAAAAAATGGTAAAACTATATGTACACCAAAGACTTGTTCTAAAACCCATTTCTTTATGATTTATTACCAGAAGCTGTGCCCTGTGCATAGCTAGATGGCTAAGACTATGTAGAATCTCCTCAGGGGAAAAGGAGTTGCCAGGTGGAAAAATTTACAAGACATTGCTTGAGATTCACCCAAGGTCTATTTCTTAATCAATGTGTCAGCCTTACTAACACCTGAGCTCAATTAAATTAAGCTCTATCTCCATGTCTCCCCATCCTCAGCTTTCTAACCACACTTAAGAATGACAAAAAAAAAAAAAAAAAACCACGTAAGTGACAGCAACTACTAACCTTCCTGAGTACCATATCTTGCCAGCATCCTCCTTTTCACATGTCCCCAACTAGAGATGTCAATTCCACAAGCTGCAGTCATGGGTTTCAACATTCACTACCCTGACTATATCCTGCTGAAATTACCCTGTATGATGGTGACTCCATCAAGTAATAACTGGCAAACACATATAAGAAAACAGTTGTACCTCGATAGAGACTTTTATAATTAAGCTTATTATAACAGCAGTATAGCAGTTGTTCACCTGGATGATTTCTACATAAACTATCCATACTGGAAAGTGTGCATCCTCAAGTACTGATGGGATGGTTCTGATTTGGAGTAGTCACTTTGGAAAGAAACATGATAAACTCTATTAGACCTCCAAACTATTCCTACCTGTACCTTGTTAGGGGAAGGTAGCTGAAAGCAAACTGTATGCTTACTGTATATCAGTATACATTAGTAATTACAAATCTGAGAATACAGTCTAAAGGAAGTAATCCTAAAACAGGGAAAGACCCATGTACAGAGAATTTTCAACAACCACTTGAGGCAATCCATGTGTCCAACAAGGAGTTAGGCTATTAAACTGCAGTTCCTAGGTAAGGTGAGAATGATGCAACGACTTAATGACAATTAGAAAAAACAACAGGAGGCAAAACTGCCTTTCAATGTAAGTGGCACGATCAGGATCAGAAGGGAAGGCTTTGAAATCTCAATTACGCTGTTTTAAAGCAACAGGATTAAGGTCAGTTCTCCATATTCTAAGATCTCTCTCTCTTCTCCTCTCCCCTCCCATCCCCAACTCTCTTTTTCTGATTTACAGCCTCCAAGAGAACAGATATTATGCTTTGTGACCCCTACTCTGTAAGTCTTGCTACTCAGAGAAAGCAGTGGGCAACATGGCCATTTCCAGCTGTCCCTGCCTTGTTTCTTGTGAAGGAGACAAACACTCCCACTCTGAGAACAGCAGTCTCCCCCTCTTTCACATCGCACCTCACCCTGGCTCCTTCTCCTCCCTCAGTTCCAAATTAGAACCATCTTTCCATGCATGTATTCCCATCCCATTCTGAGGAAGTCAAGGGAACTGTGCTAAAGGAAAAGGCTTTTCACAGGGAACATCAAATTGAAGTGCAATCTGACAAATGACTCAAATCCGAATCAGCTGCTATTAAGATCTTAGAGTGGGCAGAGGAAAAGGCCTCTATTCTCCAAAGGACATAATGGGACATTTAACAGATTTTTTTCAAAGGGCAAATGAACAAACAAAACTCGGCATTTACAGCTCAAATGGAGATGGTGAAGAAGGAGCTGCTTATTAAAAACTCGGCCTCAGAGGAAGTAAGCTGAGAGACTTGTTTCTCCCGTAAGTGGCCTGCCGTTGCTCTTGGTTTTCAAAATTATCTGGAGCCCTGGAGGCCAAGATCAATAATAATCCCTGCCTCAAAGAAAGCAGACAGCCAAAGCACAGCATAAATATAGTACCTCTGAGCAGTTCCCACGGGGAAAGTGGAAAGACAGCCCATAAACCTCTCCAAAGAAATGGCGTGGACATAGATGTGAGGCCTGTATGTACCTGGTACTCCAGGCTGAGTTAAGTCCACCCAGGAAAATGCCAGTTTTGATCCTGAGGGACTTCTGTAAGAAAAGATCCTTTGCACTCATGATGAAAACAGCCTGGCTTCAAAAATGATGCTAATTCACACATGGGGCCAGATTCTTGCACTGGAGAAATAGGCTAGCCAAGCCTAGAGAAATTCAATGTATCCTGCTCCCAACACAGCTTCAGGATCCTACCCTGTACAGCATGGTTACAAACAAGAAATGAGACAAATGTCAGCAGTGGGGGTTGAGGGGCAGGTTGGGTATGTAGACATCTTCCTTTAAGTTACAGACATTCCAAGGCTGGATGCATACTATGGAAGCTCTCTGGAGCCATGGCCATTCTCCAAATTGCTCTGAGAACACATCACTCATCAGATGGGCCATCAGCAGCAAATATCCAGAGCCAGGCCATGGTAACAACATCACAGGATATCAAACATATAAGACATGGCCTGAGTTGGAGTAAGCCCATGGACAGTCCCAGTGACCAACAAGGCTCTCAAGACTCCACCACAGCAATGAGAATTTCAAAGCCCTCTCTCAGGCAGATGGTCCTAAAAACTGGAGGAAAGGTTTGTGGCATTTGAGGTGCGTGTATGTGTGTCAGGTGTCCTCTCTGCAATTAGCACATGGCAATAAGCAAGCCCTTCTTACCTCTGCTTGTTTTGTTGACTCAAGCCTGTCATTACCCTGGAAACCCATGGAAGAGAGATCAAAAATGGTTTTCTTCAGGTGCTGGTTGTCTGTGTGCAGATCCCTCACAAGCTGTATGAGATCATTGACCTGGAGGAAAGAGCAAAAACATAGAGGTCGCACTTCAAGGCAGAGAGATATGACTTGTGAGAAGGCTATCTGCTACCTGAGTTATCCTCAGCTTCTGTGTCTACAGACAAGGTTAGAATAGCACAGGTCTACAGAATGAGAACTTGCCAGAACCACTAAAGGCATTTGGTCAATGGCAACTAACATGTTTGTCTTGTGACATAGCATTCTGGAGGAAAGATTCTCCAGAGCTGAAGTTTCTCCAACTATGTCAGAGCATCCTTGACAACAGAGACCTCCTTCTCTATATTCAGTTAGCAATGTCAGTTATAATGAGCTGTCCTTAATAAAGCAATAACCCTATCGGTTTAGTCAACCATTCTCAGCAAAATTCCTGGGGAGATGGAGAGGCTATCTTATAATGAGTAAACAGTGATACAAAGTTCACTGTTCTGGCTGCCAGAGCTGGCCCATCTGGAAAACTCTAAGACATAACAAAAATCAAAGTGCCAACATGGGACAGAGCAGCAGACTCCACACAAGACAGCACATGATGCTTTGGGTCAGCTCAGTACTCTAAATCCAGGCCTAGGTCCTGCTAGGCCAAGTCACAGGCAATTGAGCAGACTCATTTTGTTTCCTACAAGTTCCAAATGCCAGCATCTGATAATTTTTAAAAAGGTTCTTAACCTTTAAAGAAAATTAAAAAAAAAATCTACCTTGTCTTCTGCTATAGAAGAGGAGGGAAGACCCTGCTGTAAAAATAAGGTGGAGAGTGATAGAGGAAGACTGACACCAATCTTTGGCTTACACACACACACACACACACACACACACACACACACACACCCTATTCCTAACAATGATCCTTGAAATATTATGTCACTACAACCATATCACATATCTATAGACTGAAAACCTTGCATTTAAGAAAGATACATGCAATGATAAGGCTGGAAACTACATATATTCAAATCTATGTGCCAGGTCCTGGGATGAAAGAAATAAAAATAAGATTAAGACTACTCTTAAGAGGCTCACCCTCCAGACATCTAGACACTAGTAACTAAATATCACTAATCGGTATGGGAGGGAAATCAAGCAGGATTTTTTACTAGGAAGTGAGTGACTTGAGAAAAGTGACTTGCTCATTGTAGGGGGTAGGCCAAGCACTTTCTCAGGAAAGTGGGCCTGGGCTAAGGTATCCAGCCTGGATATGAGAACCTATCCTGGGGAGCACCGCTAGCACCATCCATCTGAGGAACTATGCAGCAATTCATAAAAGATACAGCAGGCAGGAAAGGAAAGGGCTTGAGACCTTCACACCTCTGAGATCAGGAACCAAAGAGATAAGAACAGGCCAGAAAAGTGAACAGATCGGTCAATACCTTTTTCTTGAGTTCTTCTTGAGAAAAATGCTCCAATTGAAACTGATTGTGATCTTCAAGGCAAATACTTAGATACGATGTCTGATCACTATAAAATGAAAACGGCTCTTCTGCACAAAATAAATAAATAAATAAATAAATAAATAAATAAATAAATAAATAGTAGGGTAGGGGAGAGGAGAAAGACTATTAGAAACAGATCCTCCCAAGGCTTACCTTTTCACCCAAAGCAATCACAAAGGACTGGGGTAGCGGAGCTGAAGCACACAGGAGTTAAAGCACAACCTCCAGAGCAAAAGTAATTTTGCATGTTCAACAAGCTGATGTTTCAATGTGTGGTTTCATCTGGTCTGTGGGCTACTACTGTAGCCAATTCTGAATTTCAATTTGCCTATCAAGTGCTGTACCTGGAGACCACTCTCAATGGCACAGGTAAATGATAATTTCAGTTCAAATAAGAGCGGTACTGGCTTAGGTATGAATACACAAAATTTAGATGAGATAGCAAGCACAGACTTGGAAGTACACGAAAGTGGCTGATATACTTTTCTGGTCCCAGAGTTCTTTGGGAAGAAAGCATACACCAAATATAAAACCTATCTGCCAGTGGGAATACAAAAGGGTATCAGTTACCAGTGTGTTAGAGTCTGCACACATTACATTCTAATAGGATGGGAAAAATCAGGGGGCATTCATTTGAATGGAGTACCACCACAGAGTCTTGTTTAATACACATGGCCAGTGGTAGTGTTCTTAAAACAGAGCACTAAACCTCCAATTATTACTTCCTGGGTCAGATGATGCAAATCAACGACTCTATGCCCAGCTCAGCTCCTTCATCTATACAGGAAAGTTAACACCTTCTCTGCCAAACTGAATGACTGTGAGGAGCAGAGATGGAAAGGCTTGAGCCTAAAGCCATGCATCTTATGCCCAGAACAGACTACAAAGAAGTCAACCACAATCAGTTTCTACCACACATGCCAAGCACTGGGGCTGGAGATGAAGAAAGGAACAAGACACTAACCAGAATATAAGGAGTGCATAGCAAAACAGAGAGCCCAGATGCACTGTGATGGATACTGCTGTACTATCCCATAGTTCCTGGTACTGGTGCCCTCCATGTATGATTCTAAAACAGCAATCTTGCTCAATATTTGTGTGGTCCCACTCAATGGAGATAAGGCAGGAAAAGTGCATTCAATGAGGATTGATTACCGTCCCCCAGGTTATCTGGAACTAGAATAGCAAATAAAACACATAGGTGGGCGGGAGACAACCCAGCCACAGATCAACCCCTACAGAATGACTAAGCTTTTAATGGGCCCTTCCATTAGAAAGGCTGAAGCCAGTCAGATGCAGACTCAGTCAGAAAAGAGGATCCTGAAGACATTCTACCTCTGGTCTAGGGTTTTAGTTCGACTAAGACCCTTGGTGGGAAACAACCAATGGGAAAGCCATAGAAAGAAGCCTATACCTTCTCGACTCCGAATTTCACTGAGCTGCTCCTGCAGGGCCTTCTGCAAATTCCGATAGGCAAGCACATCCTGCTCCAGCTGCTTCCGAAGGGCAAGAACCTCTTTCAACTCAGCCTGTAGGTTGCTGACACTTGGTAAAACAAGACACCAGAAATTATAAGACACACTGATTTATGCTTTAAGATACAAAGCCTAGCAATCTGTGGTTTTTATGTCACATGTAGGGTGATTTTTTTCTTGTTATAAAAGTGTTTATTACAAAAAAAGGTAACTATAGAGAAAATAAAAATTGCTATGATGCCCCCACTGATCAACACATGCTATCTTTCCTGTATCATTTTCTCCATAAGTATTTCTACAAAGCCTAATTACCACTGGGTGTGCAAGGTAGAACTGTGTTTCCCTTGCTTAAATATTCACTCATATTTGTAAAGGTTTCTGATAACATTTTTAATGAACACAGCATATCAGATCAGGTGACAGTTCTCCATTTACTTTGACTCACTCCTTACTAGTGTCTACTATAGGCACAGAAGGTGGAAAGAATCTAATTCTCTAGAACGCTCCACTGCTTGAACTAATGCCTTGAGAAGCCTTAGTGTATAAGAGTCTCTCTCACCCAGGACCCAAGCTTCAGAAGAGAGGGAACAGATCAGAAAGATTATACTGGGGTGAGGGTCAGGAGGAAAGAAAAACAAAAGAAAAGTAAGTTCCACAGTAAGACAGAAGCAGACCAATTCACGGCCAACAGAACTCTATTGTAGTAACTCAACCCAACTGAAAAATGCACAGTATGAATGCACTGTTCTGTAAGAGCAGGTATTGAGTATAACATGTTGATCAACACAGTCCAAGAAGCCCAGAACCCAGTGAGGACATGAAAATGCTATGCCTCTTAGAGCTGCATTAATCGTGAGGAATCCTTCCCAAAGAAGTTCCTTCAGTGATGGGCATGTTCTATACACTAATACAGCAGCCACTCGCTAATGTGCCTACTCAACATCTGAAATGGGGCTTAATGTACCAAGGAACTGAATGTTTAATTTTATTAAATAGAAAGTAAGTGTAAATTTGAGTAATCGCATTGCTAATAGCTGTTCTACTAGACAGTACAGATCCACAGAAAGGATTTGGACTTACATCCATGTGCAAGTGCCCCATGATCTGAATGACACACACTTAACTCTCAGAGGAGCATGGAAAGCGAGCTGACACCTGCAACACAGATACAGTCACCACTCTAGAGCTTTGAGCCTACTGTGTAGTTTGACATTCAGGTTACTGAGTATCTTAAAGATACTCAGCTATGCAGTGGATCAAAGCACAGGAGTATTTTTAAAATGAATCAGAAAGTTTCCTTCTTAAACACTAAGAAATCTATCACTCTCTTCCAGTGTCTGACATACAGCTCCCTGACAGGGTTCATCACTGCTCTGTAACTATCTGTAAAATTGTATAAATATATGGAGTTTCTAGGGAAAGGCTCATAAGCGTTTACATCAGATTTTTCAAGAGTGGTTGGGAGCTGTTGCTGGGCTTCTGTGAGAAACAGACTCAAGCTCCACTTCTCCAGCTCCATCCACGAGAATGTACACACAAATCACCATACACTGGAGGAAACGAGGTTTTCTGTCTATTCTTCCTTGCTTGTGTGCCAAGGACAGTTAGTTGTGAGGCAGTCTTCATGTGAGGGAAGGGCCTATGAGAAACATGTACCTACCTCCCCTTCACAACCATTGTAAGGGTCAATCTGTTTGGCAGATGGAAATCCTTCCATATAAGTCACAGCACAGCGCAGGCTTTGCACAAGGTATGCTGCCAAGCCATGTAATCAGGGAGGCTCCTCCCACTGGGTTGAGGCAGGCTACCCACTGCACCAATGCTTCCGTTTCCTGACATCGTGAGAAGTGCACAGTTGATGCTTCAGATTTCTCACTCCTATTTTCCCAACTCCAGAGTCTCTGTGAGGTGGGAGAATCCAGCTGAACAAAAGTGGGTTTGCTCAGAGAAAAACAAGCACTGTGCATTCTTTTAGGAACAAGGTGGAAGAATGGAATGGCCAGGAGGAGAAATACAAGGTTCAAAGGAGGATACTGCCACTAACCAGCCCTAAAATCACTAGGCCAGACCTGTAAGCTGCTTCAGTTACAAAATGAGATAATTACAACTTTCCCTTGAATTAGTTTTGGAGCTTAAATGAGATATTACATGAGAAAGCTTGGTATATACTCAGCAAACATCATTAACCTTATTCATGTGATGAACCAAAGGTTTTTTTTCCCCCTTGGGTATTAACATAGGTATTCTCATCTAGAGAGAATTTTGTACCCACTGAAGAGATTAGGGAATATATGGGGCCATTTGTAGTTGTTACAACTATATCTGGATGGAGCAGTGTGGCACTAATCAGCAGGCAGAACTAGGGATAGTATTAACATCCTACAGTACATAGTATTCCCACTGTAGACTATATCCGTCTAGCCCCAAAGAGTCCCACACTGCTGAGATTGAGCAACAACTGAAATCACCCCTGGTTGAGAGGACATTTCAATAACGGCCTCAGTATAGATCCTAGAAAGTCTAAGCTCTGATCATTCATCACTGCAATATGGAACTAAAGTCACCAACTTCTGAGTACTGCCAAGCTAATGTGACCAGGCTCATGGTGGCTATCCCTTCCTTTCTCACTTTAATCACAAGTATGTCCTTATAGGACACTACCTTTACCATATTTCCAGAGTGAGCAGTGTTAAACTACACAGAGGATCTCAACTGGCTCTCATCTGTAACTTTGTCTTCTGTTTTCACCAAGGTGTGAGCATCCAAAACTCTATAGCTATGTATAGGACAGAGAGACTGGGCTTTTGATGTTATTACTAATAAATGTTGCTGTTTACCAAGAGCTTCATGACTGCCAGGCAGCATTAAAAGTTATATAGTATCTGCCCTCATGCTTTAGATACTTTTCTATTATTGTACTAAGATACTATGACTAAGACAGAATATAGAAGAGTTCATTGTGGCTTACAGCTTCAGAGAATGAGAGTCTATAATCATCATGGCAGGGAGAATGGCACTGGGGCATTTCCAGAGCTTATTTCTTGATATACAAGCACATGTCTTTGAAGCCAATTGTAAATGGTGTGGGCTTTTGAAACCTCAAAAACCACATGCAATAATATACCTGTTAATCTTTCTAAAACAGTCCCAGCAACAGGGGCCAAGTATTCAAATACATGAACCTATAGAGGCCTTCTCATTTAAACTCTTTCATGTTCTATAACAATGCTATCAAGGCTGGAAGACAGGAGGTGGATAGAGAAATAGACAGGTAAGTAGGTTTGGAGGCAGGTAAGTTGGGAAGAGGGTAAGGAAGGAAAATAGGCAAGGATTAGGTAAGGAGGAGGGCAGGCCAGCCCATCTCCACTTTACAAATACACACCCAAAGCCTCAGGGTGAGAGATGAACCCACAAGCTTGGACCTGCTAAGTGCTGGAGCTGGGATGTGAATCCAGGTCCGCAGATGAGTATGAGACCTTTTAAGCATCCTTGTTCATTAGCTACAGCCTTGGCCCTTTTGAGTCTCATTCATGTTTTTATTCACTAGGAAAAAGCTTATGAAACTAGGAGCCATTCAGATGCTGAGAGTGCTTGAGAGCAACTACAACCCACACTTAAAGTCTCACTGAGCGCAGAGTCTACTCGGGATCCTGTCAGAAGTATTATACAATGAAAGAAAAATTTCTCTCCCCCTTGAGTTTTCATGCCTGACTCCATGCCTTCCCCACAGTGGCCAGGCTTTCTCAGATATGTCCACACCACCTAGCTCATTTAGCATATTTTCTGCCTTCTCTAAACTCATTTCAAGTCTGAAGTTTGAAAATTACTTCATAAGCTAGAAGATCAGTGCTGGAGGAGGGGCATTCCTAAACAGAGCAGTCCCCTAGCACTTGCTCTGCCTTGCCTGAAGAACTGGTCCCTGCAGATAATCCTGCCCTGAGAGAAGGGGTGGGGGCACAGGGAGGCAACTGACTTGGAGACCAGATGAGCCTCCTGACAGAGAGACACTTGGGCTAGTTCTAAAGGGAAATTTTAAGACAGAGCAGGGAAACCCTGGGCCATTAGGGCAGGAAACAGCAGGGCATGGCAGAAGCAGGTACACATAGGGCATGGAATATTGAAGAGCCCAGTGTGGGAAGAGCAAAAGGCATAGGTAAAAGAAAAATAACGGCCATGCTTTTAACTATGGAAATTTGGGGATCTATTCAGAAAAAGGTAAACTAAAATAATGAGTCCTTTTTCCACTTCTCTATTCCACAGACCAATAACCAGGAAGCTGTGGCCAATCTTGTTCCATAATAATCACCACCCACTTCTGTTTCTCTACTGTTTTGAAATGAATAACATTATCTTTCAATTTTATCCTGAGTACAGACCAAGTATTTACAGATGCACAAAGGACAGGACAGGCTACCTACTGGGGACACAGAGGTGGAGCTAGGAGCAGGAGGCTAACAGGAATACCATTGGCTTCAGCTGACCATCCTTACCACCCTTCAATGACACAAAATCATTTTAGCAGTTCTACAGACATGTGTCACTCAAAGACATGGAGATGTGGCTATGTCCCAGGGCTTTGCTAACACCTGTGTGACCCTGGGCAAGTCCCTAACCTTTCTTGGTTTCAAGAGATCACATGCAATAGGTATAATCTTAGTATTTTCCTCATGCAACAGCTATGAGGAACATCTGAGAGTAGACACATAAAACAACTTCCTAAATACACAATGAAGAACTGAAACTCTGAGCAAATATTCTATTTTAATGCTAATTTTGTTGTTCTAAACAGGCAATTCTTGATTGAAAATAGGTACATCTGACCAATAAAAGAGATGTTCACTAGCTAACTACTTTGAAGGATTGCCATGTTGGATGGGGCTTTTTCTTGCTCAGAAACCAGCAGTACTTATCAGGAAGTATGTGTGGCTGTGGTGTCTGAAGAGAGTCACTTACCTGTCTGTGTCCTGAGTCTTTGCCAGATGGGCATAGATGTTCTGTTCTGCCTTTAAGTCCCCAGTCAGCCCTTCGTACTCTGATTGTTGCTTTTCCTGGAAATGACAACGGGCATCTGACATTAGGGGCAGAAGCCAAGGAAGATGGCTTGCCATTATGCAAACACATGTGGCTAGCTCTGGATTTTTAAAACCACAGACTGCAGGCTCTGAGCCAGACTCAGGCTCAGGCCATAGTAACACAGCACCACCTTCAGGAAGAGACAGGAATGACAGTCTCCATACTTCACAGAAGGCCATCATGGGTGCAGCTACTGGGAGGAGGTAGAAGACATGTGGTGGAAGGCCCTACGGTAATTGAGAGCGCACCCTTAACAGGAACTGTAGGACCTCAGCCCTTCTCACTTTTGCTTCCTAGACCTGAAGTGAGCAGTTCTTCTACCAGGTGTTCCCTTTCACTGCCTTCCTAATATAACCTAATAGCCCAAGCCTGGGCTGCAACCTCCAAAACTGTAAGCTAAACTAAGTCTTTTCCCTTTATAAGTTATCTTGTGTGTTTCATTATAGTATCGTGAAGCTAACTAATACTCAACAAAAGGAGAGAGCCACGCTCCCACACTCAAAAGCTGTTTGTGAAATATCGTCAAAGCCACCCTTTTCACCTGTCTCCCTTAGATCTACTGCCTCTGACTTCATAAAACTCTATCGATGCTACACTTTCTGCTCCTCCACAGGAAACCTCACAAACCTGAGACAAAGGACATACAAGAGAGTGGAAGAGGACCAGTGAGTGGCATCTGATTGGTGTCCAGAACAGTGATGACAGAGGCTAGGCTGGACCACTGCTAATTTGTATAACCTTGGGAAATCAGATTACAAATCCATGAGGCTTAGTACCTCTGTTATGAAATGGAGGTACAGTTTGGCAGTTCCCCACTCATAAATGTTATTTTGCCATCAAATTCAAATTCTGATGCAGCTCCTTAGCAGTTTGGGGATTTCAAAAGTTGCTAATTAATAGCTTGGGCATTCCCACCTAAAAATCAATTGGCAATGACTACCACTTTTTGAAATTATGGAGCAGATTCAGATAAATTATGCTAACGAACTAGAGATATCTGGAGAAACGGCTAACTCCAGTACTGAACAGAAAAAAAAAACACAGGCATGATGTGTCTCCAGCATTCTGTTGTGCCAAAAGATGCATGTTTTATGATCAGAGCAGTGATTGCCAGAGCCTCTGCAAGAGGACAAAATAGAGGTGCAGGGCATCAAACAGTTTCAGTTATACAAGTAAATCTCAGAGATGTAGTGCACAGCAAGATGACCAAGGTAAACAACTGAGTCCCAGATACTTGACATCTGCTAAAAAGGTAGATCTTTAAAAACCATAGGGAAAGGTAACGCTGTGAGGTGATGATTGCGTTAGTTATCTTGATTATGGTGATGAATTCACAAAAGCTAATTGTATAACTTTAAGTGTGTGTCTGTATCTATATGTGTGACACTATGTGATGTGTGTGTGTTTGTGTGTGTGTGTGTGTGTTTTACTGGTACTACAGACTGAACCCAGAGAATTGTGCATAGTCAAGCACTCTATGTGGCACTAAATTACATCCCAGCCACCAAAACTTGATGTTTGTCAGTTATAATCTAACAAAGCTGATAGATAGAAAGATAGATAGATAGATAGATAGATAGATGAAAACAATGATGAAAAGTTGTCTAGAAGTTACAAAAGTCATTTTTAAAGCTCTTACTAGCTAAACAAGAGACAATTTGAACATCAAAATAATTATATTACAAAGTTCAAAATTGATACAAACAAATACATGAGAAGAGGTTTTGCTTTATAGTAAAATGGCTAGTTAATACATATGGGAAGAATGATGGGATCAGAAAGCAGATCCATTTGGCAACCATCATGGTAATAAACAATTCAGCCAACAGACATGAAAGAACACTAAAACCAGACCGTGAGTCTTTGAATATTAGGCAATTTACAGACACTACCCTTAAACTCTTCCTTAGTACACAGAAAAAAAGGGCAACTGGATAGTCAAGAACCTGAAGACAGAGTCTTTGTGAATATATCAAAGCCAGCACAGCTAGTAACTAAACACATGGAGTTCGTAGTGTAAAGCAAGAGGAACTGTGAACACAGCATCACTACTCTTGATACTTCCACAAAAGATGCACTAACTAAACCAAATCACCAAACACACAGCAAGGAGCCCCACATGAAGAGCATGGTAATTGTTCTGCACTCTTCAAACCACCAGGGTCATGGAACTAAAGAATCAAGACTGAAAATCTCAAGATGGGATACCACATCGGACCTTTGTGTGAAGTGTTCCTGAGACAGCTGATGAACTGTGAATAAGCCTGAGAATTGAAGGCAGCCCAGGATCTATGCTCATTTCCTGGTGTAGTAGCTAGGTGAATGTCTGCTGCCCAAATGTTAGGAAAATATCTAGTTCATGGAAAAGTGAAGGCTGCTGCTCACCTTCTTCTCAACCTCACTAACACAGAGGGTACATACTCACATGTGACCAGAGAACACTGTGGCATCTTCTGCTCACTAACCTCTAACTCAAACCATCATTCTCTTTGATTGCAGTGGCCATATGAACATTAAGGGTAGCTCTATGACACTGCCAGCTAAAAACAGTTATTTGTAAATGCCAAAGAGATTTCAGAACATTTATTCTTCTTACTACTTCAAAGCTACTGTAGTCACTACCCTCACCGTTAAATTTTGTTATTTAAAAATATATTAATTAAAAATATAATTTCTCTAGAAAATTGTTTATACTTTGATAATTGAATTTCAATATATTGGTTCACTTCATAAGCCAATGCATATATAAATTCTGTGCATTTAAACATTTTTTTTTCTAGAACATGGGTCTTTTGGCCTACACTGACTGCCAAAAACATGCAGTGGACCAAAGGCTAAGTACCCTGACCAAGGAGAACAGTGTTGTTCTTCCAATCCTAGCAAAGATGCTAATTACCCAGGTAGATATCTAACACTTTTATAAATCATACTACAGGCCACTGGCCTAAGTACTCCTAAATGCTTCTGTATACAACAGTGCTTCATTGGGGTTCTCTCAGAACTTGCCTGCACATAAGCACCTGAAATGACATCAAGACAAGGAAAGTCACCAAGTCTTTGGTATAGTCATTGTATCTTGTCTCACAGTATATCATTTCTTGCCTGTCCCATTACTAGCTATGCTGACTTGTTATGGCTTGTTATACTAAATACTATCCAAGTAGTTTCTCACTGAATCTGAATATAACTGGGTGTAGAGATGACACCCTTCTCCCAGTTCTAGAAATGAAGACACAAGGAGGGTGATCACCATCAGGATCATGGAGTATGGCATGGGGTCCTCAGCACATCCATATTTGTCTCAGGAGGTTAAAAAACTTAAATGAATTAATCGATGCATGGTGCCTGGTATGGAGTGGACACCTGGTATCAGCCCTAAGTACCATTCCCATGTTCTGGAGCTGTGCTAGGTGCTTCATAGAAATCCTGTACAGTTTTACTATATGGAGCACTGTATCAATCTGTTCAGTTGTAACTGAGCCAGTCCACTTAACTGATAATCAGTAGTCAGGATATGGACTTGTATGTGAGGTCAAAGTTAACTAAGGGTTAAAAAAAATAGAGCAGAAAAATATGGAATTCTAGTGGAGAGAATCTCAGTAGTCCAAGCCCTGAGCCACATGAAGGTACTGCCATGTCAAGGCCC
The DNA here is from genome assembly GCF_004785775.1 of Grammomys surdaster. NCBI lineage: Eukaryota > Metazoa > Chordata > Mammalia > Rodentia > Muridae > Grammomys > Grammomys surdaster. The sequence continues at coordinate 4,973,604 of NW_021620842.1, read as the reverse complement.
CGATTCCCAGCCCAGCTCTCCTTTCCTCTTTTTCCTGGCATCTCACCACATTTCTTAGCTTCTGTCTTCATTCTTTTTTCCTGACTTCCATCTTGGGGATCACAGACATCCCTCCCCAAGTCTCAAAGACCCTAAGAGACCTCAGAGATGGAGAGACATTGCTTACCACTCTCCAGTGACACTCCAGTGCACTTCATAGGCTCTTCTCCAGCTCAATCTCATAGGGAGTCTTCTCTAGCCAAAAAAGATGCCCTCCTCTGGTCTTGAAGCACCCACTCACTTTTACCCAGAGCTTTCGTGCCAACCACCTGTTCAGTCTGAGCAATGCAGTTATCCTCAACCAGGCCTGGTGTCTGGCACAAATCAAATCCTGCCATAAACACTCGCTGAACTGATGATTAAATAGGTAAGAGGGGAACACAGGGACTGATATGAATCTTAAGAGCAGAGATTCCTGTGGATATTTTGCATAATGGAAGTCAGAGTGAGTCAACGTCTTCCTAGAAGCAAATTGCTCACCCATGTTAAATAAATGAACTCTTCGGAGCCATTTGCGTCCCATTTCATCAATCACCTATTCCCCTGCGCTGACTCATGCCCCATTAGAATGAAGTCATTTGGCTCCCTCAGCAGAGCTGACAGCCAGTACATTTCCTTGGCACAGAAGAGAGCTAGGCTGCCTGGGGATGGTGGGCAGTGAGGCACCTACTGAGTAGCATCTCCAATCACGTAACAGCTCAACAGGAGGTCTCTCAACACAGACATCTGGCACTGAGCTTGGCACACATCTTCATGTGTGGCTTGCAGTGCATCCTCCACAGCCCTAGGAGTGATCACCCACTCATCACTATTTTGCCTCATCAGAATGTGCTAGAAACATAACAGCAGTCCATAGGCAGACACTGCTCCTCTGTGGGCAAGGCCCTGGGCCCTCGTTAAACAAGCACAACTGTCTCTTGGGCATTCTAAGATTAAGACAGAGACATCTCACACCATCAGAACGGCAGTGTCTTAAGTCAAAAAGTCTATTGTTCTCCAAATCCATGGCACTCCTTCAGTTTTCCCAGAGCCTCCCACATGGTACCTATGAGAACCCTTAGTTTGTTCCCAAAGTCACTCTGCATAGCTGTTGAACTCAAACTATTCTATGCTAGCTTCTGGAGCATTCAATCCAGAGCAAACTTACTAGGATGTCTCTATTATCACTAATCCTCTTAGAAGGACAGATTAAAATCTGCCTCAAAGACTATAAAGGCACATTTTAAGAGATCTGGTGACTTGACAAAGGCTAGAGATCTTAAGTAGCATGACTGACATCATGTACCCAACAAGGGCAAGGGCACTTTCTGACACTGGTTCTGGAATAACTTCAAGAAAACAGGTGTACAGTACAGACTACAATATGACAAAACAGCAGAAAGGTAAAGAGAAGGCTTAATGCATCACTTCCTGCTAATCAGGGCAATTTGGTGACCTGGTAGATGGATGGGGCCTATTTCAGCAGCTGTGTCACAACCCAGGAACAAAGACATTTATTTTAATACTCACAAAATGCAGCCACATATCCCAACCAGGTCAACAACAAAGTTAGAAATCGCGCCTGTGGCAAGTCACATATAGCCAGAGAACTTCACGCCCTCTTCTTCAGTTCCCTGATCACTTCTAAGCATTAATTCTCAGGATCACACATGCTTAGCAGGAATAGAAACACTACCATAGCCTTGGGCTCTTTGTAAAAATGGGCAGAGGATAAATCCCAAATCAACACAAAATGGCCAAGGGCATTGCAGAAAAAAATACACATTTTCTACACAGAAAGAACAATCATTTGAAAAGCAAACTTTTCTTAAGGAAATAGAACAGAGACAAGTCTGTAGCAGCCAGGAGTTCTTAAATTGACACCCAGAAATTTACAATTCTGAAGTATAATTTACAATTCCTTATCCACAATTTGCAATTATCCCTGCACAACAGAATTAAGTCCTTTGCCAAATACTTCAGCATTTTGCACAGTAATTTAAGAATTGCCAAGATGTGGATGCTACCAAATGTTCATGCAATGCCCTGGTACCCATGGTTATACAAGGGACAGACATTATTCCACACAAAATAAATAAATGAATAAATAAATAAATAAAATATTAATATATTCAACCTGCTTCATAAGATCATAGACATTCTGATCAATGAACTATACAGGACTAAAATGCTATTCCAAAAGCAAAGTTTAATAAGTACATGATGTAAATCAGTGAAGACCTATCCTCTAAACTACCTTGTTTGGATTCCTATTGTGACAATTAAACACCATGACTAAAAGCAAGTTGGGGAGGAAAGGGTTTTATTGGCTTACACTTCTTTCTTGTAGTTCACTATTGAAGGAAGCAATGCCAGGAATTTAAACAGGGCAGGGACCTCGATGCAAGGGTTGATGGAGAGGCCATGAAGGGATGCTTCTCACTCACTTGTCCCCCAAGGCTTGTTCAGTCTGCTTTCTTATAGAACCCAGGACCAGCAACCCAGGAATAGCACCACCCAGGATGGATCCTACAGCTGGATCTTATGGAGGGATTTTTCTCAATTCAAGTTCCCTCCTTTCAAATGACTCTAGCCTGTGTCATGTTAATATAAAATTAGCCAGGACACTACCTGACCTAAACTGTTTGATTTCAAAACAGGCTATTTTTTTTTTAAATCTCTGGTTTCTCTTTATTTTTATAAAACACAACATGAAGTAGAGTTGCACAGTAGACCCTGGACAGCACATCCTACATCTGAAGGACACTGACAGGACACTGACAGGTTTTACAGTTACATTGACCAGTAAGTTGCCTTTTCTTTTTTTTTAATCAAATGGTAATTTTTACCTATTCACACAGGGGTTATAAACACAAAAAGGCAGGATGTGGGGAAGGTGCTGGAGTACAAATATCTTTCAGAACAGGGTATTGGCTGGGTGAAGGTTTAGAAGACAGGTCATTATGATTCTGCCTATGATTCACTTGTCCTTATCTAAGTTGGTACTATCCACTAAGGCTACCTATTTACAAGGTCTATGACTACTCAAGCTGGTAAATTTCCACTAAAGCTGCCTGTTTATAATAGCTTATAGCCCTCTGTTTCAATGTTTTTCTACAGAGACCCAAGACTTTGTGTTAGCATGCATGTATGTCAGGCCTATTGCTGATTTTAGGCCTATGGCTGATTTTAGGCCTTCAGTGTGTATACACAGGGCTGCCCCTGACATCTCCTCCCTTCTCTAAGTATAGAAGGGCTGTGGCAATTCTAATCTTGCTAAGGTAGGGATAGAGGCCTGACCTCCAGTAATTGAAGGGGACCTTGTTATGGATCCGGTTCTCCTGTCGTTGTCTAGTGAGGCATGAGGGTCATACCCATCATGATGTCTTTTTCCTGGAGAGGGGATACTTTTGACATCAGCCCCTATTCAGTCAGGCTTGTCCCTCAGGGAACCCAGAGAGGTATTTTTAACTTTTATTTATATTCCCTTGCAGTGCTTAGCCTCAAAGGACAGGCTACCTCTTTACAGGTCCTATGTACCTCAACGGTTCCACAAACTTTGATTCAAATCAAAATACAAAACAAAACAAAACAAAACAAACAAAACAAAAAACAAAGCATTGACTGAGACTTAGTTCTTGGTTCTGTTCATCCCACCATGCCCAGGACCGAGTCTGTCACTGCAGCACCATGAAAGTACTGTTTGCAAAAAACATTTCTGTGCCTACTGGAAAACAAATGCCAGCCTACCCATCCACTACAACCACCACAGCCGCTCTGGTTCCTGCCCATGGACCTTTAACTGTCCACTCTACAACTGGAGAACTGTAGGGTGGTAGGGCACAAGGGCAACCTTCAGCTCTATGCCAGCCTAAGGTCGACATTTGTCCTGATGGATGCCCATGCTGTCCAGTTTGTCCATTAATGTGAGAAACATCTTTCACAAAATCACAAGTCACCACCAACTATTCATCAGAGGACTAATTTGCCTAATTTTATAAAGGTTTAAAGAACTTGACCTAGAGTTAACACGTCTTTTGCACACAGGCTGCCACACTCCATTATTCATATAACCACTCAACGCACATTTCCAGAGCCAAGTATAGGGCTGAGCACTGGATTTAGAGAAGAGCACTGGTTTCCACTCCTGAAGAGCCTGCCAGTGGTGCTGCACCTGGCCCAGAGGAGGAGAAGCAGAAGGATGGAGCCGATAAGAGCAGCTAGAGAAGGAGTGTGTTACAAAAGAGGAGCCAATAGAGCGCTGTAGGGTCAGGGAGCGTTACCCTACACAGGTGTAGACAGGGATACTCAGGGGTTAAAAGATAAACAGAATACCACCAAGGCAGGGAGGGAGACATAAGCAAAGGCACACTGAGACACCAACAGTGCTTTCAGGCATCAGTATGCTCTCTGGTGCATTTAGAGGAATGGAGACAGTTACTAAAACCATCTATGCCCATCTTTGGCTCTGATTAAATACACAGAGACTTATATTTATTATGAGACTTTGGCAGTACAGCTAGGCTGGAGAGTTAAGATGGGATTTTTCGGGCTGAAAGAGAAGTTAGGTGGGAACCGGAAGCCAGAGGCCAGCTGGACACGGATGAAGAAGCAGGCATCAGGACAAGATTAAGATGGACAGGTAATGGACCACGGAGCAGGATCTAGGCCAAGCCAATATTGTTGGGTTAGAATAACTAAGAATCTGGCCAGCTACAATGTCCAAAGCTCATAATTAATATAATAATGCTCTGTGTCCTTATTTAGAGCAAGAGTAGACAAAGACAGTTATGGTAGATTAGACCAACAATGTGGGACAAGATGAGGAAGTGGCAGCATTTCAGCAGGACAACTTTGTTACTACTTATAATTCAGCATTTCTCAAGAGATAACCTTTGATGGAACAGATACCAGGCTACTCTTCTAGCAAGGCGGAATTTCTCAGTCTCAAGTGCACAGCAAACAGGACTGCCCATACAAAGGATACTAATTTGCAGAGCTGCTAGACAAACCCTCTCCCTCCCACCTGTTGCAAGCGCAATTATCAGCAAGAAGGCACTGGAGAGTCTCTAGATCAAAAAAACTTATCAAACAAGTTTCAGAAAAGAAGATGAATACATTCACATGTGAACACCAATTTCAGTCAAGCTTGCCTTGGAGAAGATGAGTTTGCTGTCTGGTGACTGCCGAGAACACTTTTCTGTTATTAAGCCATCGCTCCCAAACTTGAGCTCCTCTGCAGTCATTAAATAACAGTTCTGCTGTATTGCTTCCAAATCTTTTTCATTGGATTTCTAAGGAAATGAAACAAATCATAGGAAAGTTTTCATCAAGAAAAGAATATTAAGAGATTTTTCTTAAACTCTTTTAGGGGAGATATCTTATTTTATCACAAAATCCTTATGTCTCCTAAATAATTCCATCATCCCCAAATATTAGGCAACTAACAGGGCTGTGATGCAATGCTATCTGCATATTATCACTGTGTAAGAGCCAGCAGAATGCCAACAATGTGTCAGAGGATGGTGGCTGTCCATGAACTGATACTACTTGCCACAGTGACTGTCAGTAAGTGAACTGGTTCCATCCCTGGGACTATCCTGCTCTCTGAATGACCCCTGATCTTTTCCTACCCAGTCAACATGATGGACAAGTAAAGGGATTACATATTTAAGTACAGTAAAATCTTAGTCTCCTTTGAAACTACAAATTGGTCTATCCATAAGCACAAGGGAGAAAAGGCTGAGATGAAAATATACATTAGGATATGTTCATATATGATATTCATTTTTCATAATACACAACCCTTCTTGTGATCCCTCAGCAGCCTGGATCTGATAATACAACAGTACTGGAGACTGCATCTCTGATCTGGCCAGGTTCAAGTTCAGAATCTATTCCCAACCTGAAGATTCCTAAACCAGAGTTTTATTCCTTTTTTTTTGGGGGGGGGGGAAGGGGAGGGGGAAAAACAAGGGATAAGATCCAAATCTATATCCTGTCCATGGAACAGAATTTAACATGCCAATCATTTAGAAGGAATTTGGTACCCACAAGGGAGAAATGGCCAGTTCCCTGTAAGATCCCATTGAACACTAACAGGAGGAACTAGAACTCTGTCAACACTGCCACTCTAGAATTGTGTTGCTACAACTGTACCTTCATTATTGCCATGTTTTGACCTAGCAAACCATACTGTAGGGCTTAACAGGAAAACAGTAGCCCACTCTCTTCCCAGTTTTTCCCTCAAAGTCTCAATCTTTGCTATTCCTTAGGCACTATTTCTGGTCTGAATTCAGGTGTTACCATGACAGTGTCCTTGTGCTTCTTGAATTCTAATATTTCAGTTTTACCAACTGGCTTGGATCAGAGGTATATAGGGATTTAGCTTTTGAGTCAGTTTTCTCCACCTCAAGATCTCTCCTAACAATTACAGCATTACGGGTTGAAACAGTTTTGTATGACATTGTACTAAGTAAGGCTGCATTCATCATTACATTGCCATCCATGTTCAGTTTTTTGAACTCTTGGAATTAGCAACTATTTTGTTCTACTTGCCTACTTAGTTCATAAAATTATTACAAACTATACATTGTCTCCAAATTCTCAGAAAGAAAAAAAACAAAGAAAAGTCCCTCCCAATAGTCAAACCCATTAGTAATTGATCATCTCTGTTGTAGTTTCCTGGAGTATCCCAGATGACACATTTCCTCAAAGGTTCAAACTTGGGCTCTGTACTGGCTGTCTTTTTGTGTCAACTTGACACAGGCTGGAGTTATCACAGAGAAAGGAGCTTCAGTTGAGGAAATCCCTCCATGAGGTCCAGCTGTAAGACATTTTCTCAATTAGTGATCAAGCAGGGAGAGCCCACTGTGGGTGATGCCATCCCTGGGTTGATTGTCTTGGATTCTATATTCTAAGAAAGCAGGCTGAGCCAGCCAGGGGAAGCTAGCCAGTAAGTAACATCTCTCCACAGCCTCTGCGTCAGCTCCTGCTTCCTGACCTGCTTAAGTTCCAGTCCTGACTTTCTTTGGTGATGAACAGCAATGTGGAAGTGTAAGCTGAATAAACCTTTTCCTCACCAGCTTGCTTCTTGGTCATGATGTTTGTGCAGGAATAGAAACCCTGACTATGAAAGGCTCTCTACTTAGTTTAGCTGTCACCCTAGATTTCCCTTCAGCACATGTAAGAGACCCCTATTTTCCAGATCTTTTGTCTCTTGTGGGATATTCCTTTGTTCATATGGCTTTTCTGCCAAGAACTTTCTGCAGAGTGCTTGTGAGACCCTCAATCTAAGCACCACACATCTAAAAAGACCTTGCTCTATACTCACACTAGCTCAAAGACTAGTTGGCACCAGAATGCTAGGCTGGAAATCACTTTTTCTCAAAGTCTGAAAGCATCGCTCCCATATCCCAGTGTCTAAAGGAGCTGTTGGGAATTCTGATATCATCCAGAGGCCCAGTTCTTCATACATGGCCTATGTTAGTCCTCTCTCTGGAGTCTTTCTGATCCTCTCCTTAACACCAAGTTCTAAAATATCAAAATGCCTTGCCTCAGCCTATGTGACCTTCTTCATCCTTCCATTCTGGTACACAGCCTCCTGATACCCAGAACTACTCTGCCATCTCTGCTTCCTGGAGCTCCTGGTAGTCATATTTTAGACCTCTTCAATAATGCCTCTAATTTTCTTATCTTTACCTTTTCCCTATCTCTTTATTTCTTTGATTCTGTTTTCTGGAAGATTTAGACAACTTTTATCTTCAAATTTCTAACTCTTCCACTGTAAATGTTTTAGGTCAGTAATTATACATTGAATTTCCAATAGGCCACTCTTCTTTTCTAGATATCATTATTTTTATTAGATTCTAACCTTATTTTATTTATGGTGTGTGTGTGTGTGTGTGTGTGTGTGACATCACAGCATGTGTCCCACAGCACTAGTGGAGGTCAGAGAAAAACTATACAGAGTTGGATCTCTCCTTCCACCTCTGTGTGGGTTCTGGTGATCAAATTGAGGTCATCAGAGTTATGCAACAAGCACTTAGCCCATTGAGCCATCTCATGGGTCCTGATCCTACTTATGTTTTGATATCAAATTTTTATAGTTTTAAAAAGCTACATAATTTTTATTGTTGCCATTTCTACTACATATGTTAAAAAAGAAAAAAAAAAGAAAAAAGAAAAAAAAAGACAAAGTCTCATTCAATAGCCCAGGCTGGCCCAGCACTCTATGCATCCCAGGCTAGCCTTACAATAATGACCCTCCTTTCTCACCATTCCAAGTGATAGGATACAGGCATGAGCCTTCTGCCAGATTTCTATGTACCTTTCATTCAATTTAAGGTTTGTCTTGCCTCTCTGTGATGGTTTGAATATGCTTGGCCCATAGAAAGTGGCACTATTAGGACATGTGGCCTTATTGCTTCCAATAAGGTGTAACCTTGTTAGAGAGAAGGGTGTCACTATGGAAGCCGGGCTTTGAGATCTCATATATATGCTTAAGTTTGGTCAGTGTGACCAAGACAGTCTCCTGCTGCTGTCTTTGGGTTAAGATGTAGAACTCTCAGCTCCTTCTCAGGCACCATATCAGCCTGCACCCTACCATGCTTCCTGCCATTATGATAATAGAGTAAACTTCTGAAACTATAAGCCAGCAGCAATTAAATGTACTCTGCAACAGCTGTTTTGGTCACAGTGTCTCTTCACAGCAATAAAACTCTAACTAAGCCACACTTTAACAGACTCTTCTCCCATTGGCTGAACTTAAGCCATTTGCCTTTTAAATGCTAAAAGTGCTCAGAAACTCTATGAATGTGGAAATGGACACATCAAAAGTAGCCTTATAGGGAGATGTGTGGGGTCAGAGAGCCATGAGACCAGGAGCAGCCCCTGAGAAAGAGTGGGCTCGAGGCATATCCAAACCTAGGAAATCTTGTCCTGACATGGGCAGGAATAGGATGGCTCCCCCACTGCCCCGGGTCTGCTTGTCATGGTGTACAGAGCCCAGTGTTCCCTGCCCCTTGCCTCACTAGAGGAAGTCATGTTGTCAGTAGTTGGGTTAAACTTCCTTTCCCCTCATAAGGTCATGTTCAGAAGCACCTGGAATTCCTCCTCATGCACATGAGGCATCTGCAACATCTTGGTCCTGGCCAATGAAGTAAACTCACCTAGACATACCCTACTCACTGTCAAAATATTTAAATAGCCTTTGTTGTCCCCAAATAAACTGAACCAGTTCCCTGAAGAACTGGGGTGTGTGTGTGTGTGTGTGTTTGTGTGTGTGTGTTCTTTGCTCATGCACTCATCACTGACCTGAACTCACCGGTGCCTGGCTTAAGCTTCTCTCCCTCCAGTCCAGCCCAGTGCACAATGGACCTAGCTATCCCTGGGGGAGAAGAAGATAGAGGCCTGCAAAGATGTACAAATGAAAACCAGCTTTTTGATTGAAGAACCTTTAACTGCTAGCATCCTTCATTCTATTTCCCTGTAGAAGTAATCTCCTGGTTGGGGTCTGCACGCTCCATTCCCTTCATTCCTTTCATTGCCATTTCTGCTTACAGCTGCCTCCAATGGTGCCCAGGGCTGCATTTTTCTGCTTTAGATCCCCCAGAAATCTCTTGCTGGAGACAAAGAGAGGGTCATCTATATCTGCCCAGAATCCTAGCTAAATCTCCTGTTTGCAAAGGTAATGGCCACATCTTATATCTACTAAGCCATCTTTGGGTTGTAGACTATGTTAGTTCAATTATTATTGGCTTTTCTTTACTATGAGCCATAGTAGCAAAACTGAATCCTGTGCAGCTCCCACTCATATAAACATAACATCCAAAATGTTGTTAACTTACAGCTTCTGCTGCACAGTGCTCCTACCCAGCCCTGTGGGCTTACATGTCCCTATTGGTGTCCCTAGGGTAAGCCCCGTGGGCTTACATGTCTTCCTTTAATGGGGTTTCAGTAGTAGGAGGCACTGTTATATACATGGATTTAATCCACCACAGTTACCTGGGTAGACTCTCAGCAATTCACTATGTGGCAAATAAGAAGTGAATTCCAAAACTAAACAGGAAAGGAAATGGGCAATGGAGTGAGGAGGTACTTGCCCTCAGTGAGTGGGCTGAGTGCAGGAGCATATCCAGCCATGATCTGCCATTTATTGTGGGATGAGGGTAAGCATTTCCCTTCTGATCTTGTTTCCTCTCCTATTGTCTGAGGCTCATATGACAAAAGGTAGTTGAAAGTGCTACTATAAGAGCCATGAAGGAACATAGAGCAGGTCACAGGCGACAGCTCAGCACCCAACCCCAGAAAACCGAGAGGAAGAAGGACTCCCAGGAGCTTTAACTCAGGCAGCATTCCAGGTAAGGAAAAAGCAGCACTTGCCCCAAAGAGGGAGCAACCGGGACCCACTGGGACCCAGGAATTCACTCCTGGCCCGGAGCAGGCTCCATCCTGTCTGGGCCCAAGCACACAGCAGATCCCGGGAGGCAGCTCTGCACCCAATCTCACAGAAACCAGAGGAAGAGGGGCTCTCAGCCTAAACTAGCAGTATCTTAGGCTAGGAGGTGGCAATACTTGCCCCCAAACAAGGAGCAACCGGGACACTCTGGGACCCAAGAATTCACTCCTAGCCCAGGGCGCGGGTTCCTTCCACTCTGAGCCCGAGCACTTGGCAAATCCCGGGAATCAGCACTGCATCCAAACTCACAGCACCCAGAGGAAGCGGGGATCCCAGAAGCTCTAACCCAATCAGTATCTTAGGATAGGAAGCAGCAATAGTTGCTCCCAATCAGGGAGCAACCAGAACCCACTGGGACCCAGGAATCCACTCCTGACCCAGAGCCCGGGCCCCCTTCCGGTTTCCACCCGAACACTGAGCAGATCTTGGGCCTCAGGTCTAACCCCAGCAGCAAAACCCATCCCAAACAATTCTGACACAACCTAGATAATAGGAAAGACAGGCCCCAGTCAGAGACAGCACAGATTGCACAAAGGCGATCCAGATGGCAAAAGGCAAGCGCAAGAATACAAGCACCAGCAACCCAAGGTACTTGCCATCATCAGAACCTAGTTCTCCCACATTAGAAAGTCCCGAACTCCCCATATCACCAGGAAAGCAAGAACCAGATCTAAAATCACATCTAATGATGATGATAGAGGACTATAAGAAGGAAATAAATAACATTATCAAGAAACTTGAGGAGAACACAGGTAAACAGGATGAAGTCCTTAAAGAAACACAAAAATCCCTTAAAGAATTACAAGAAAACACAAACAAACAGATGAAGGAATTCAACAAAACCATCCAGGACATAAAAATGGAAGAAGAAACAGTAAAGAAATCACAAAGGGAGATTACCATGGAGATAGAAAACCTAAGAAAGAAATCAGGAGTCATTGACACAAGCATCACCAACAGAATACAAGAGATAGAAGAAAGAATCTCAGGTGCAGAAGATACCTTAGAAAATATTGACACAACTGTCAAAGAAAACGCAAAATGCAAAAAGTTCTTAACACAAAACATCCAGGAAATCCAGGATGCAATGAGAAGACCAAACCTAAGGATAATAGGTATAGATGAGAGTGAAGATTCCCAACTTAAAGGGCCAGTAAATATCTTCAACAAAATTATTGAGGAAAACTTCCCTAACCTAAGGAATGAGATGCCCATAATCACACAAGAAGCCTACAGAACGCCAAACAGACTAGATCAAAAAAGAAATATCTCCCGTCACATAATAATCTAGACACAAAATGCACAAAACAAAGAAAGAATTTTAAAAGCAGTAAGGGAAAAAGGCCAAGTGACATATAAAGGCAAACCTATCAGAATTACGCCTGACTTCTCACCAGATACTATAAAAGCCAGAAGATCCTGGACAAATATCATACAGATCCTAAGAGAACATAAATGCCAGCCCAGGCTACTTTACCCAGCAAAACTCTCAATTATCATAGATGGAGAAACTAAGATATTCCATGACAAAACCGAATTTACACAGTATCTTCCCACAAATCCGGCACTACAAAGGATAATAGCAAGAAAGCTCCAATACAAGGAGGGCAATCATACTCTAGAAAGAGCAAGAAAATAATCTTTTTACATCAAACCCAAAAGAAGATAACCACACAAACGATGTCTCCACTATTAGCAAAAATTACAAGAAGCAACAACACCCTCTCCTTAATATCTCTTAACATCAATGGACTCAATTCCCCAATAAAAAGGCATAGGCTAATGGACTGGATACACAAACAGGACCCAGCTTTTTGCTGCTTACAGGAAACCCACCTCAGCAACAAAGACAGACACTACCTTAGAGTAAAAGGTTGGAAAACAATTTTTCAAGCAAATGACTCTAAGAAACAAGTGGGAGTAGCCATTCTAATATCGAATAAAATCGACTTTCAACTTAAAGCTATCAAAAAGGATAAGGAAGGACATTTCATACTTGTAAAAGGAAAAATCAACCACCATGAACTCTCAATTCTGAATATTTATGCGCCAAATACAACAGCACCCACTTTCAAAAAAGAAACCTTACTAAAGCTCAAAACACACATTGCACCTCACACAATAATAGTGGGAGACTTCAACACCCCACTCTCAGCAATGGATAGATCATGGAAACAGAAACTAAAGAGAGATACAGTGAAACTAACAGAAGTTATGGACCAAATGGACTTAACAGATATCTATAGAACATTTCACCCTAAAGCAAAAGAATATACCTTTTTCTCAGAACCTCATGGTACCTTCTCCAAAATAGACCATATAATTGGGCACAAGACAGGCCTTAACAGGTATAAAAAAATTGAAATAATTCCCTGCATCCTATCAGATCACCGTGGTCTAAGGCTGGTCTTCAAAAATGACAAAGACAATGGAAAGCCCACATTCACATGGAAACTGAACAACACCCTACTCCTTGATAATCTGGTAAGGGAAGAAATAAAGAAAGAAATTAAAAACTTTTTAGAATTTAATGAAAATGATGACACATCATACCAAAATCTATGGGATACAATGAAAACAGTGCTAAGAGGAAAATTCATAGCTCTAAGTGCCTACAAAAAGAAACTGGAGGGAGCATACACTAGCAGCTTGACAATGCACCTGAAAGACCTAGAACAAAAAGAAGCTAATACACCCAAGAGGAGTAGATGGCAGGAAATAATCAAACTCAGGGCTGAAATCAACCAAATAGAAACAAAAAGAACTATCCAAAGAATCAATAAAACCAGGAGTTGGTTCTTTGAGAAAATCAACAAGATAGATAAACCCTTAGCTAGACTAATCAGAGGGCAGAGAGACAGTATCCAAATTAATAAAATCAGAACTGAAAAGGGTGACATAACAACAGAAACTGAGGAAATTAAAAAAATCATCAGATCCTACTACAAAAGCCTATACTCAACAAAATTGGAAAATTTGGATGAAATGGACAATTTTCTAGACAAATACCAGTTACCAATGTTAAATCAAGACCAGATAAACCATCTACATAACCCCAAAAGAAATAGAAGCAGTCATTAAAAGTCTCCCTACAAAGAAAAGCCCGGGACCAGACGGTTTTAGTGCAGAATTCTATCAGACCGTCAAGGAAGACCTAATTCCAATTCTCTACAAACTATTCCACAAAATAGAAACAGAAGGTACACTACCCAATTCATTCTATGAAGCCACAATTACGCTCATACCTAAACCACACAAAGACCCAACAAAGAAAGAGAACTTCAGACCAATCTCCCTTATGAACATTGATGAAAAATTACTCAATAAAATTCTAGCAAACCAAATCCAAGAACACATCAAAACAATTATCCATCACAATCAAGTAGGCTTTATCCCAGGAATGCAGGGTTGGTTCAATATACAGAAATCCATCAATGTAATCCACTATATAAACAAACTCAAAAAAAAAAAACCCACATGGTCATATCACTAGATTCTAAGAAAGCATTTGACAAAATTCAACACCCCTTCATGATAAAAGTCTTGGAAAGATCAGGAATTCAAGGTCCATACCTAAACATAGTAAAAGCAATATACAGCAAACCAGTAGCCAGCATCAAACTAAATGGAGAAAAACTTGAAGCAATCCCACTAAAATCAGGGACTAGGCAAGGCTGCCCACTCTCCCCCTACTTATTTAATATAGTATTGGAAGTCCTAGCCAGAGCAATTAGGCAACACAAGGAGGTCAAAGGGATACTATTTGCAGATGATATGATAGTATACTTAAGTGACCCCAAAACGTCCACCAGAGAACTCCTAAACCTGATAAACAACTTTAGCAAAGTGGCTGGATATAAAATTAACTCAAGCAAATCAGTAACCTTCTTCTACTCAAAAGATAAACTGGATTAGAAAGAAATTATGGAAATGACACCCTTCACAATAGTCACAGATAATATAAAATACCTGGGTGTGAACCTAACCAAGCAAGTAAAAGACCTGTATGACAAGAACTTCATGCCCCTGAAGAAAGAAATTGAAGCAGATCTCAGAAGATGGAAAGATCTCCCATGCTCATGGATTGGAAGGATTAATATAGTAAAAATGGCTATTTTGCCAAAAGCCATCTACAGATTTAATGCAATCCCCATCAAAATTCCCACTCAATTCTTCACAGAGATAGAAAGAGCAATCTTAAAATTCATTTGGAATAACAAAAAACCCAGGATTGTGAAAACTACTCTCAGCAATAAAAGAACTTCTGGGGGAATCACCATCCCTGACTTCAAGCTGTACTACAAAGCAATAGTGGTAAAAAACTGTGTGGTATTGGAACAGAGACAAGCCGGAGGATCAATGGAATAGAATAGAAGACCCAGAAATGAACCCCGATATCTATGGTCACCTGATCTTTGACAAAGGAGCTAAAACTATCCAGTGGAAAAAAGACAGCATTTTCAACAAATGGTGCTGGTCCAACTTGAGGTCAGCATGTAGAAAAATGCAAATTGATCCATACTTATCTCCTTGTACAAAGCTCAATTCCAAGTGGATTAAGGACCTCCACCTAAAACCAGCCACACTGAAACTAATAGAAGAGAAACTGGGGAAAAGCCTGGAACACATAGGCACAGGAGAAATGTTCCTGAACAGAACACCAATGGCCTGTGCTCTAAGACCAAGAATTGACAAATGGGACTTCATGAAACTGCAAAGCTTCTGTAAAGCAAAGGACACAGTCAATAGGACACAGCGGCAACCAACAGATTGGGAAAAGATCTTCACCAACCCTACATCTGATAAAGGGCTAATATACAAGGTATACAAAGAACTGAAGAAATTAGACTCTAAACAATCAAAGAACCCTATTAAAAAATGGAGCACAGAGCTGAACAAAGAATTCTCAACTAAGGAAGCTCGAATGGTTGAGAAGCACCTAAAGAAGTGTTCAGCATCCCTATTCATCAGGGAAATGCAAATGAAAACAACACTGAGATTCCACCTCACACCAGTCAGAATGGCTAAGATCAAAAACACAGATGACAGCACATGTTGGCGAGGATGTGGAGAAAGAGGAACATTCCTCCACTGTTGGTGGGATTGTAAACTGGTATAACCACTATGGAAAGCAGTCTGGCAGTATCTCAGAAAACTGAACATAGTGTTACCTGAGGACCCAGCTATACCACTCCTGGGCATATACCCAAAAGACGTTCCAACATACAACAGGGACACATACTCCACCATGTTCATAGCAGCCTTATTTATAATAGCCAGAAGTTGGAAAGAACCCAGATGCCCTTCACCAGAAGAATGGATGCAGAAAATGTGGTACATTTATACAATGGAGTACTACTCAGCTATTAACAACAATGAGTTCATGAAATTCTTAGACAAATGGATGGAGCTGGAAAATATCATCTTGAGTGAGGTGACCCAATCTCAAAAGAACATACATGGTATGCACTCACTGATAAGTGGATATTAGCCCAAAAGCTCACAATTTCTAAGAAACTACGTATAGACCACATAAAACTCACATAGAAGAAGGAAGACCAAAGTGTGGATGCTTTGGTCCTTTCTAGAAGGAGTATCAAAAGTTTCAACCAGAGCTCCTAAAGTCTAAACCGCCAGCCAGAGAGCACAAAGGGAGGGACTCATGCACCTGTATAGGGAATTGAGGGTGACCTTGTTAGACTTCAGTGAAAGTGGAGGGCCATGGTTCCCAAAAGTTTGGATCCCCTACTATGTGGGAATTCAAGAGCAGGGAGATGGGACTGGGAGGATGTTTGGAGCACACCCTCACAAAAATTAGGAGGAGGGGGTATGGGAAAAGGGGTTTTAGGGGAGAATGGGAGAGGACATAACATTGAAAGGTAAATACGTATAATATCCAATAAAAAAAAAACACACAGATAAAGGGTCTAAAGAGAGAGAGAGAGAGAGAGAGAGAGAGAGAGAGAGAGAGAGAGAGAGAGTTTACTTATTTTAAATTAATTTCAAAAGTGTCTAGGAGTTGCTAATTGGCTAAGATCCCATTTTCAGCTCTCCACAAAAGAATTTAAGTCTCTGTTCAATATTCTCAAGAGAGATGTAAATCCTAATTTTCCTCAACAATTAATTCACAAAAGAGAGGTAATCTCACAAAAAGTAGAAGAAGCTATTACTAATCGATATATTATATAGTTTGATTAGTTGTCGGCGGTGCTATAACAGTCCTTTGACAAAAGATTATTAATATAGATTTATATATCCTTAAATAGGGTCTTCATGACTCTCGATGAGTGTGGAAGGAGCGACTGTTGGCGCTTCTGCCCAGATTTAACAAGAAACCTGAAAAATTGGCTTTAAAAACAAAAGAGGGGGAATGGTACCCCCTCAGAAGGAGTCCCCCTGAAATACTCTCCATCATGCCTTGTTCACTTTTATCTCTCTAAAGCTGAAAGCTCATGGTAAATCTGCTGCTGACTGCCTCTGGCACCACCAAGACCAACAAAACTTTGCCACAGATATGGGGAAGGACCCTCTTACCCTTAAAGGGAATGGCCCAGACCCAGTTCCCTTATGGGGGCGAGGATTGATATGCCTGTCTGATACCACAGAAGGCACAGCTAACTGGCTACCAAAAAGATTAATAAAAAAAATAGATACCCCCACAAAGCCAGGCCCAACCATAAATACGATGAATTAACAATTTACATCCAGGGAAGAGAAATCTCCCTGAGAATTCCCTTCTTTTTCCTTTCCAGGTAAAAATGAATCACCCGTGATGTCTGCTGTTGGAAGTTCTAATCCAGATGCTGGCCTCCGAACTTATACTACTCAGACCTTTGAAGGGCCACTGACAAGAACATCAAACAGCTAGAGATTGACATCACTAATCTGAAGAAATCCCTGGTTTCGCCGTCTGAAGAGACCTCCGAAAATCGCAAAGATCCTTATTGGACTTGATTTACTCTAGTAAAATAGAAAAGGCTGTGTACAGCTCTTGACTGTGTACAGCTCTTAAAGAAGAAGGTTGCCTTTACATGACAAGACACAAGGAGGGTTAAAGAGAGCATGAAACAGGTAGTGAAGGCCCTAAGAAAAATCAGAGAGAGAAAGAGACAGATGAAGGCTGGTACAAGAATTGGTTTGCAGCCTCTCCAAGGTTGTCAACCCTATTTCCTCCCATCTTAGGACCATTATTTGGGTTCTTTTTGCTTTTTTCTGCTGGTCCCTGGCCCTCAAATAGGTGAACTAACTCTGTGATACAACAGATAAATAATTTGGTAGCAAAACCTACTCAGATACATTATCATAAGTTATCTATGGAGGACCACGAGACTCAAGATGAGGTTGTTACTTTATACAGGGTGTTTCCAAAACCCATCTCCACCCAACCTAAAAGGGGGACATCTGCCCCTAGACCAAGCAGAGAGCGGCCACCCAGAACCCCCTCTGACTGGCGATCTGAATTCTTGCTTAGGCTGTGAGGCTAAGCACTGCAAGGGAATATAAATAAAAGATAAAAATATCTATCTGGGTTCCCTGAGGGACAAGCCTGACTGCATAGGGGTTGATGTCAAAAGTATCCCCTCTCCAGGAAAAAGACATCGGGATGGGTATGGCCCTCATGCCTCACTGGACAGCGACAGAAGGACTGGAGCCATTACAAGGTCCCCTTCAAATACTGGAGGTCAGGCCTCTATCCCTGCCTTCGCAAGTTTAGAATTGCCACAGCCCTTCTATACTTAGAGAAGGGAGGAGATGTCAGGGGCAGCCCTGCTTACCCACTGAAGGCCTAAAATCAGCCATAGGCCTAAAATCAGCAATAGGCCTGTCATACATGTATACTAACACCAAGTCTTGGGTCTCAGGGGAAAAACATTGAAACAGATGGCTATAAGCTAATGTAAACAGACAGCTTTTGTGGAAATTTACCAGCCTGAGTAGTCATAGACCTGCCTGGGCAGACAATACCAACTTAGATAAGGACAAGCGAGTCATAGGCAGAGTCATAGTGACTTGTCCCCTGAACCTTCACCCAGCCGATACCCGGTTCTGATAATATCTGTATTCCTCCTGATCACCCACACTCCAGCGTCATTCCCTTCCCCACATCCTGCCTTTCTGTGTTTATAACCCCTGTGTGAATGAATTATGATTTGAGAAAAAATAAATTAAAAAAAAAAGAAAAAAAAAAAGAAGAGCCATGAAGTCTGTTACAGGGGCAGTGATGGACCATGCCTTGAATGCCAATAGTCCAAAGGTGGAGGCAAGAGCCAGAAACTAAAGGTATCCAGCTACACAGTGAGTTTGAGACCAGCCAGGCAGCATGAAACTCTGTCTCAAGGGAAAACTTTTTGGAGTTCAGAATAAACTAAAGAGATTTACATTGCAAAGGAAAAGAAATCATGGTATGGTACCTGAAGCAGCAGGTCCTCCTGACTGGCACTTTCTGTTAGACTTCTGACCACTTGATCTTGAGTCTGGAACTTTGTTTTGCTTTCGCCTGGAAGACTCTTGTAATGCTTCTCCACAGCCTTCTCCCTCTCACTCACTTCCTTGCGTAGTTTCTCAACTTCATTTCTAAGGTCCTAGAGTAAGAAAGAGAAGAAAAATGGGATTCACTTGATAAAGAGTTCCAGGTGACAATTTTTTACTAGCTTCACATCCCAAGTTAAGATGAGAACAAGCTGATCAGTGTATTTAACAAATAGAAGCTTCTTTCTCATTTAGAATTTTACAGAAACCCATTGCCAGGACATTACAAATTTAGAGAAGCTCTTACATGCATGGTGTTATTTATAATGGTGGAAAAAACAGAAAACCAAGCAGCCTAAAATGGAGGAAAAGTAAGAGACAATATTTTTAGAAACACAACTATGAGTAAAGATGAACCAAAATCAAGCCGTGTGTGAAATACAATGCTCATTATTCCCTGCATGCCTAGCCAACTAAGGGAGCACTCTGAGTGCAAACAGCAGAACAGTAGCAGAACACCTGAGCAGAGGGGCAATAGAAGCTTCCGTTCCTTTTTCCAAGTTTCTACTTCCTTGAAATTCTATAATGCAAGCAATCAGAAAAGGTCATAAAAGCTCACAGGAACACATAAATTCACTTGGCAGGAAGTTTCTAAGCAGCAGGAAAAAAATATACAGTAAATATACAGTAAGATTGCTTGCAACAGACACATGTGAGGTGACTTGTGAGGATGATTGTTTTAAAAAGCAAATGACTATAACTAAACAGATGTTCACCAACAGGAATAAGCTGTGGTACAGTCTCACCAAGGGATACTCAAACTGCACAGAAAGGAATGGGGTCTCTGAAGATGTCCAGGGTAGTCTCCAGGACATAGTAATGTAGAGGTGGAAGAACAGAGAGAGGAGAGCATACTTCCATGTATTTCACGGTAACACAAGCTAATGGCTGCCCATCAGACAAAGAAGAAAGCTGGACAGAAGAGACAGAAAAAAAAGAAGAAAAAAAAAAGACAGAACTAGTTCTACAGATATGATCATTTCAACTTTTACACAATAATCTGTTTTAAAATTCCCCTAAAATTAAAAACAGAGCAAGCAATTAGTCTGACCTTGCATGGCACTGACAGGTAATCAAACAGAGAAGCTGTTTCAGCAACCTGAGGAAGGAGTACGGAGCACACTCCTATGGAGGTATCTCTCCGTGGGCAAAGGAGAAGGGGAAACATATTAAACTATTTTAGGTAACTGTCTGGTAAATACTAATGTCAGTAGTAGTAATCTGAAGTGCATGTATGTACTTAGTATGTATTTATCAATGAGTGGCTATTAATCTCCTAAGTTCTAGGACTTTCAACACAATAGACAAGCGCTCAAACAGAAACCAAATTAAACTCATTGGAAATCAGAGCATAAGCTAGCCACATGTCTTTACATTGAGCTGTTTCCTTCCTTCCACCTAGAAGGGCCAGCATCAATGTTCTCCTGGCATCTGCATTGTGTTCTCAATCATTCCCCACCAAAACAACAAGCTTTTTCTGTGTTTGCCAAAGTGCTGTTCCTAAAACAGCATCACCTGCATCCTCACAACTAATGCTGCAGATCTCTGGAGAGTAGACCCGGCTCTGTATGTTTTACCAAGTCCTCCAGAGAACTGTGGGACACACAAAAGTGCATCTCAGAAGAATGGATGACTAACTGTAGACTTGAGGTGGGGATCAAAGATGAACCCAGACATCTTTTCATACCCAAGAGGAAGAAAGAGATCAAGAACTACAGTAAGCATATCCAAGAGAACCAACCAGTATTTTCCATTACTGAGGGAAGAAAATAGGATTTTCATAAAGATAAACAAGTAATTAAAATACATCAAAATACCACAATCAGTCCTGGGGATATGGCTTAGAATGCACAAGGCCTCATGTTCAATCCCCAAACATACGAGTGTGTACATACTCAAACAAGCACACACACACAGATGCACATGCGCAGTAGTGGTGAGGAAATGCGTGATTTTACACTTAAAAAAATTTTTTTAGGTGCTTTTACAGAGTAAATGCCCTCAGAGATGTTGCCATTCCAATCCCTAAAGGGCAAGAAGGAATAAAGCTAACAGATGAAATTTAGGCTGTTTAATCAGCTGACTTTAAAGGACATGTGTCATCCTGAGTTACCAAGGTGACTTCAATATAACTACAAGAGCCCTTGAAGACTCCAAGAGATGGCAGAAGATGTCTCTACAACCATGGCTAGCAGTGAGGATGCAAAGGGCCCACAGGGCCAGAAATTGGTCAGCCTTGAGAATCCGCAACCTTCAAGAAAAATGCTCAAACCCCAGAACAGCCTCCACCTCAACTTGGTGAGAGCTATTTCAGACTTCTGACTTGCAGAACAGTTAAGATTGTGAATCTGTACTGTGATGTCCTGCTGTAACTGCAACATGAAGTCAAATACCTTTCAGCGTGCCTAGAGAACTCCTTTTGTGATTTTTTTTAATGTTTAATTTTTCCTGCATAAACTGCCCCTCATTACAAATAACTACATAAGAAAAAAACAAATATATTTTTACAGAGATACTCATCTGTAAACTAAAAAAATAATAAAATCAGACAATCATCATTTTGTAAACAATCACAAAATTGGACACCCAAATATTTGAAGAAAAAAGTATTTTGTAATCAAATATCTAAGATGAGGTTATCTTAAATCCTTAATCCAAAATAAGACCACAAACGCATCATGAACTTCTCTAAAAAGTAAAGCAAAATTCAATTCTAGAGGGAGTTAAGGACTTTTTGGTCAGATGTTTGTTTTTAATTCTATATACAAATTTGTCCCTTAGTGTCCCTGGGGGATTGATTTCAGGATCTCGAGAGATACCAAAAGTAATACTCAAGACCTTCCTATAATAGTATAATGTTTGCATAGAATCTCCCCACATTCTCAGACTGCTATATTTAGAACAATGCCAATGCTCTACACATCTGTCACATAATATTGTTAGGGAACAACGACCAGAGTCTCTACGTGTTTAATATAGACACAATTTTCTACTCAAGTTTGGTTAAACGTGTGGATGCAGAAGCCAGACACAGACCCAGCTGTAATGCTAAAGCAACGGTAACAGAATAATGATGAATACGCTAGTCCTGCCAACAATTTAAGCCATGTTCAAGCTGTGGCTGCTTCTTTTAGACTTCCTACACCTGCTGAGAGTTTTTACGTTATTTTAACTTTGGTTTGAAATTTTTTCCATCTTTATTTATTATATTACATCATGACCTACAAAGAACATACAGAATTTAAATAATGAAGATGAAAAAAGAACAATTTAAAAAGAAAAAAGAAAAGAAAAAAGAAAAGAAGAAAGAAAGAAAGCTGGTCTGGTGGCTTAACCTGGCCATCCTGCTCTTCAGAGAAAGTACCAGGCCAACTAGGTCTGCAGAGCCAGACTGTGTCCAAAAACAAACAAGCAAGCAAAAACCAATTCTACACAATGTTCTCATTTACCAATTTTTACAAATATAGCAAAATTTGATGCACTGCATCCTCATAGGCTCCAACTACGTGAACCTCCACATAACATGTTATTACAGATTGCTATGTTTTATTGCTGTGGGTATCATTTATTATAGCTTTTTCAGAAAAAATCTCTGAGAGGGATTTCTAGGTCAAAAGATACACATATTTTGAAGATTTTTCCAAAGAGACAATGACAAAAGGAAAACAAGTACAACAATCAAAGCACTAGAGGCCCGTCCCAAAGCCTTGTCAGTAGTTGCTTCTAAAGTATTTGCTAATAGAACTGATAGGACAGGCTCCTTCAGAACTGATTTTAAATTTGCATTTCCTTCACACCCCATGTGTGTATAGGTGGCTTATACTATCTTTTTGTTGTTGTTCTGCCCCCTACCCCCATCCCTGCAAACTGCTGAAGCTAGCTAGGAAATGGCAACATTTTCCAGAGCAGTTCAAATAAAAGCTGATCCCTTAAGACAATCATATAAGATTCGGGGAGCTAGAGAGAAGATGACCCAGCAGTTAGTTAAAAGCAGTTAGTCTAGAGGTCCTGGTTTGATTCCAAGCATGGCAGCTCACAGCCATCTGTAACTCCAATTCCCAGAGATCTGATGCCTTTTTCTGGCCTATGTGGCACATCCATGGAAGTAGTACACAGACACATATGCATGCCAAGCAAACATACACATAAAAAGTTAAATGAAGATTAAAAATTTAGAAAAAAGGACCCAAGGTGGGCACTTAAATCACAGATTCCATTCTTCCACATCAGAGTACCTACCAGGGTAAAGTGTATCTGCCTTGCTAAAGCTATTACAGAAGAGCCAGGAGTCACTTGTCCAATCGACAGGACTTCATTATCTCTCTCCCTTGGGATCCTGCTGCTGTTTCTAGCCAGGGCAAGCACACACACTGGGGCCAGAGAAGCAACTGTGACTGAGAAGTTGGCAATGCAATGAGGAGGACCTGGGATGATCCACACTCAGGATCAATGGAGCCCAGCGATTGTGGTCAGCACTTACCATGTCTCAGACAATGTGCCAGACATTAATCTATCTAATCTTTAAAACTTATGATGGAAGTGTGGCTGGACAAGTCTTTAAGCCCAGTAGCTGGGAAGTAGAGGCAGGCAGAACTCTGAATTTGAGGCTAGCCTGAAATACACACTAAGTCCCAGGCCAGCCAAGACTCCCTAGTGAGCTCCCTAGCTCTCAAAAACAAAGGTATTGAGCCCCATCTGACTCCCAGTAGAACCCTGGCTACCTCATTGCTCTCTGCTTGCTGCTCACCCCACTAGTTCTGCTCTGACAACAGACTGTCTTGCTGTGGCTCTTTCATAGTAGGTATGTACTCAATTCATAAGCTTCATGCTTGTACCCAAAGTCTGCAGTTCAGAGCTGCCCCTCACACCTCCTGCAGGTGTATCAATCTCCTCCAATCTTCATTACCTCCCTCCCTCCACACCTCTTCCCTCTACCATCTCTTCCTGTAGCACTTGCTAACACAGTGTGAACTTTTCAGTCCCGTAAGAGCAGATCATATTTTGTTTACTTCTCCAATTCTTACTCCTATAATGGCATCAATCACAGAAAAGGTACTGTAGCAGATTAAACAGAGCCATAAACTCTTTGATTTCCCCCATGGAGAGATAGGGAGTCTATGCCTCTACTTTTTTAACGCTTAGAAATGTAGTGACCACTGCAACCTAAAGAACTGGGCCATTTTTGGCCCAGGCCCAGAAGTTTCTAACTCTGGTCTCTTTGGGCACTCTCTTGGTGGCCTGAATGTCCTACATCTAAGAGGCATGGCCATCCTAATTCTCTTATGCTGGTGAGGCTAAATGCAGGAACGACAACTGATAACTTCAGCTTAATTTTCCACCGATCTCCAACAAGGTACCAATCATAAGAGTCGTTTGCCCTAGAAATGAGAACCATGAGTGGGAGCCAAGAAAAGCAGAAAACCATCCAGATGGGCCCTGCCCAAATTCTTGGCAAAATAATAATAATAATAATAATAATAATAATAATAATAATAATGTTATTATTTTAGATACCAACTTTGGAATGATCTACTAGACAGCAATAGATAACCAAAACAGCACTCAATAAATGGCAATGAGCTGGATAGATGAAGTAAAGCATGAGTAGTAAGATAAATAAAATAAGTAAAGATACAGGACAGAATTTGGGGTCTCATGGTGTTCTACTACTGAGGCACACACCAGCCCTCCTGCCATTTAATGAGTAAGAGGTTGGGGTGGACTGCATAAAAATTGTCCCCACAGGTCATTAGGGAGTGGCATTTCTAGGAGGTGTGGCCTGTTGGAGTAGGTATGGCCTTGATAGAGAAATTATGTCACAGGGGCAGGCTTTGAGGTCTCAGGTACTCAAGCCACATCCAATGTGGCATTCTCTTCCTGCTGCTTGTAGATCCAGACGTGGAGCTCTCAGCTCCTTCTCCTGTACCATGTCTGCCAGCATGTCTGCCTGCATGCTACCATGCCTCCAGCCATGATGATAATAGACTGAATCTCTGAAACTATAAGCCAGCTCCCATTAAATGTTCCTTTTTATAAGAGTTGCCACGGTCACGATCTCTTCACAGCAATATAACCGTGGGAGAAGCTAATTTACCTGTGATCACAGTGAATAAGGTACAACTGGCTGATATCTGGTTGCAAACCCTTTCAGTTCACATCTACACCAAAGCACAGTTTTGGGTCTTTTTTGTAGTAATGCAATGATCCCAATCCACTTAATTAAACCCACCCAACACACCACTCTGAAGGATCACTCAAAAAAAAATTGCAATGGAGATCTTAATGTTAAGATAGCTACTTAAATAGATCTCTTTCAAATCACAATGGAACTAGAGAAAAGGAAGGAAGATTTGAGTTTGGTCACTAGTACGTTTGCAAAGGTTAGATGCAGGCACATGTTCTAGTTAACCTCAGGGATAGGGGAAAAAGGCACAGAGACAAGTGAATTCCTAGAGTGCACTAGCCAGCCTGGGGGAATCAGAGAGGTCCAGATTCAGTGAGAAACTATATCTCAAAAATAAGGTGATAATAACTGCATAGGGGTTGATGTCAAAAGTATCCCCTCTCCAGGAAAAAGACATCACGATGGGTATGGCCCTCATGCCTCACTGGACAACGACAGGGGACTGGAGCCATTACAAGGTCCCCTTCAAATACTGTAGGTCAGGCCTCTATCCCCGCCTTCACAAGTTTAGATTCGCCACAGCCCTTCTATACTTAGAGAAGGGAGGAGATGTCAGGGGCAGCCCTGTTTATACACTGAAGGCCTAAAATCAGCCATAGGCCTAAGATCAGCAATAGGCCTGTCATACATGCATGCTAACACAAAGTCTTGGGTCTCTGTGGAAAAACATTTAAACAGATGGCTATAAGCTATTATAAACAGGCAGCTTTAGTGGAAATTTACCAGCCTGAGTAGTCATAGACCTTGTAAATAGGTAGCCTTAGTGGATAGTACCAACTTAGATAAGGACAAGTGAATCATAGGCAGAGTCATAGTGACCTGTCTCCTGAACCTTCACCCAGCCAATACCCTGTTCTGAAAGATACCTGTACTCCCCCAGAACACCCAAGCTCCAGTGTCATCCCCTTCCCCACATCCTGCCTTTCTGTGTTTATAACCCCTGTGTGAATAAGTAAAAATTATGATTTGATTTAAAAAAATATAAATAAATAAATAAATAAATAAATAAATAAATAAAAATAAGGTGATAAGTAACAGAGGAAGATGCCTGGCATCAGCCTCTGGTCTTTGGCACATACACTGTTGCGCTTGTGCACATGATTCCATGAACACATACATATAACATGCACACACAAAATAAAATCACAATAAATCTGTACGCTACCTTAGGAAGAATGTGCTGTTTTTAGAATTTTATTTTAGTTGTAAGTATTAAGATATTCCTTTTAATTAGTAAATAATCATATTTTTAGGTAAAATGTCCTGTTTTGATATATGCATATACCATGGAACAAGTATAACAAGCTAATTAACAAGCTTGTCACTTAAATATCTCTTGTAGTGACATTTAGAATTTGTTCTTTTAGTAATATTAAAAATTTAAATATATTATATTTGGCATGCCATACAATAGATCTGGAGAGTTTATCCCTCTTGTTTGACATTCTGTCCCTCTGGTAAACCCCTCTCTCTACTTCTCTACATATCCCCCATCCTCCAGGAAGCACCATTCTACTCTCCACTTCTGTAGGTTCTGCTTGTTTACATACCAGGTCCATTCATGTTGTTATAAATGACAGTTTCATTTTATGGCAGAATAGTATTTATGTGTGTGTGGGTGTGTGCACACATGCAGGCATCATGTGAGTGCTGGGTGTGCATTCTCCTTATCCATACAGCAGGCGATAAACATTTAGGTTCCTTCTATTCTCGACAGCTGTCAATAGTGCTGCAGTGACAAGAAAGGAAAGTGGAGATTTCTCAACCTACTGACTTCAATCCTTTTGAGATGTATACACAAAAGCGCAATTACTGAATCGTAAGATAATTCTAGTTTCATTTTCTGAGGAACTTTCATACTGTTCTCCCAAAACGATTCCACCAATTTACATTCCCACCAACAGTGCACAGGAGTCCCCTTTCTCTGCCTCCGCTCCAGCATTCGTTATCTTTCATACGATTGGTAATAGCCATTGTAACAGCTTCAAGGTGATGATATGCTATTGTGGTTGCAATTTGCATTTCCATGATGAATAGGAATGTGGAACATTGTTTTCAATAAAGTAACTATTCGTATGTCTTCATCTCAGAAGTCTAATCAAGTCCTTTTCCCTTTAGTTTTCTTGCAATTACACTGTTTTGATTCTTAAATGTTGTGGATGCTTACCACTGCTCATGAGATATGTGGCTTAGACCACACTTTCTCCCAGCAATATGGCTGTCTGTTTCCTCCGTTAAATTGCTTCCTTTGCTTGGCAGAAGCTTTGCAGCCCATGCTTTCAGGGTCATATACCAGGAAAAACCACTGCCCAGAACGACTGTCAAAAAATTTACCTGCAGTGTTTCACATCTGGTTTTGAGTTCATTTTTAATATAGAACCAACTGAAGATCTAATTCCACCCTCTGGCTGTCCAGTTGTCCCACCTTTACTCACTGAAGCGATTAGTCATTCCTATGCCTGCACCATATTTGGATTACAATTGCTTTGCAGTCTATTTGGTACAAAATGGTATTGCAATTCTTTAACTATTCATACTCCGTGCTGTGTAAGTGTGCATTCTCCGTATACATAGCACTACACACTTATACCAATCCCTATGTTCAGCTCTCTCCCTTAAACACTTGTCAGACCCATATTTCAAGTTCTAGTATGTAATTGTCTGGTAATTATTCTATTCTCTTTTATCATTTGCTTTTAGAGTTTTAATTCAGCCATCTAGGAGAACATGTGATAAAGTCTACTAGAGTATTCCACATTCTTGCACATGTCCCCCAAACTGAGTTACAACATGAAAATGGCCTGCTCCACATTCTATAAAGGACACAAAGTTTTGTTACTCCCCAAGATTAAGGAGACAAACCTAAAGTTTAAGGTCATTCTTGGTACACTATAGGAGGGAGGGAGGGAAGGAGGGAAGGGAGGGAGGGAAGAAGGGAGGGAGGGAGGGAATGAGGGAGGGAGGGAGGGAGAAGAAAAGTTGGGAGGGGGTAAAGAGAGAGACACAGAATGTTTGTATGTACATATTGGGGCATATATGACCCACAGCATCATCAAGGCATGGAGGGAAGTCAAGAAACCCAAGAAAATAAAATAAGCCCTTCCCTGTGGGACAGTAAACGGTGCCAGGAAGCTTGCTAGGTGGAGCAGGTCTGAGTTCCCGGAAACTTGGGGTACACTCCTGAGATGGTAGATGGCTTCCTGCTCCCTTCTAGATTCCTGGCCTGGAACATGTGCCACACTATCCACATAAGGAAATGTGACCAATGGTCACGTAAGGCCAGAACAGAGTTTTCCATGCTAATGAGGTACCTAGAGGTCCTGAGGGTTTAGCCAGTATGCTTTCCTTACCAGAAATTCCTTCCTGCAAAAGGTATTTAGTCTCAGTTCCATCCTGAGAAGTTGGTATGTATCCATTTTCCACAATGAACAATCAATAAACAGTTTGGAACCAAGGACTGTAACTTATCTACTACCATCATAGAGAACATGGAGAAGGCTTTCGCCTACAGAGCCACAACTTAATTCTACCATAGAAGCCCTCTCTGCACTCCCAGCCACAACCACTGCCAAACTGAGGACAGTCACTGCTGAGCTAAGCCAGAGCCCCCCCCCACACACACACCCTAGGCTCACCCTCAGCTCGTTGGCCTCTCCATTTCTCAGCTCTGCCACAACTCCCAGGTACCTGGATGTCCAAAAGTCTGAGAACTTTGAGTGATGGCCCAGCCTGACTGCAGGCCCAGAGACCCCTGACACTTCATTCCTGACTTCCTGACTTCTTTGTGGAGTTCTCCAGTGGAGACTAGAGGCCCAGAATTCAGGAAACGGCAGCTTTGGCTTTTCCACATCTGAGCCTGTGTTTTCCCACCCTTGCCTCCCAGTGGTGGCTTGGTGCTTTCTTGAAGTCCATCACTACACAGCAACAGAGTTGGGGAAATGCAATCAAGCATTCCCTGCATTTGGCATTCACTTCTCTAGCAGCCCTGCCCAAAGGTGGGGTGGAATGTGGATCATACTTCTTCTTGCAATGATTGTATTGGTAATGGAACTCTTTATCAGCTACAAGCTAAGCATGGGCCAAGGCCCTGTTATGTGACAGATCACTAACATTAATAACTGTCTACAATGGTAAAGATCTTACTGTCCCAGAAAGGTAAATAATGCTCATAGAGACTAAGAAATGGAAAAAGATTTATATAATTTTTAATGCTGACATTGAAAACCAAGCTAGTGTGGTCCCAAATTCTATGATGTCAACAGAATTGTTAAGGCCAAAAGTGCTTTAAAACACTTGATATCATGGGCTCTCATTAGGCAATACTTCCAAATCATAAGTCAATTTTAAAAAGTCTCTAGCACTTGTATTTGCACCCTTTCTCCAAATGGATGGCCAGTACAGGGTCTAAGCTACTCATATGGTCAGCAATGAGAGGAGGCTTAAAGCAAAGAGACTGGCGACAATAGGAGGATGTGTGTGCTAAGGTGGCCTTGAGGAGGAGCAGCTGCCATGGCAACACAAAGACAGCCAATTGACTCATGCTCTCACTACCCATGGAGGAACAATAAATGTTAAGGGGAGGCATGGAGATGGCCTCTCTTGCTGAGGCAAAACAATCAGATCTAAAAATTGATTATCTTGGTAGTTCTCCCAAATCTTTTTCAATATTTGAGTGCTTTCTAAAAGACAAGAGTTTTCCATAAATCAATGCTCAATTGCTAATCAACTATATGTGACATTGGACAGAAGTTACATCATGAGGGGTTCCCATCCCAGGAAGGAACTTTGGGCTTTTGGGTTAAACGAAAAGATGGGCTAAGGCTACAGCTGAGGCACAATAACCAATATCTTTTTCCTCTTAGTAAAGTGCATGAGAGATGAAGAACCTGGACTTAACGCTCTTTGTGGTCAAGAACTCCCAAATCCTGCCCTGACGACCACTCCTGAACACCAGAGTTCACCTAGGATGTGTACAGACAAAACCACATTAGAGTCAAAGTACAATTTGTGATATCACATATCAGAAGGTATTGAATTCTTTGTTGTTGCTGTCACTGTTTGGAGGGTGAAAAGAGCATGCCCACCTTAATGAAGCCACCTGTATCCTCTTCCTTAAGAAGCCATGCATGGCAGGGAAGATTTATGAGAAAATACAGAAGTCAGTCCTCCCTACAAGTGCTGGGCCTCATAGGTCTAAAGTGGAAAGTAGAGAATTCTGAACTTGGGTTTTTGCCTTAAAGTACCATGCCTCTCTCTAGGTAACAAAGAAGGACCAGTGAATATTCTGGACACTAATCTGTTGAGCAATTATCTCATGGAAATGGATCAGAAGAAAGAAGGGTTCACATTGCAGAATGAGGAGAATTCAGCTCCTCCTCTCATGGCATCTCCTTCAGAACATAGCTTTCACAATGGCAATGGTAGCAGTTTCTCAATTACATCCCTAAGATTTTGCCCCAGGCACATGGAGCCAGTAACTTCAGAGGACAACTCAAGAGTGAGTATCTCATTCGTGGCTCTTCCTTTGTCCTGTGTGTTTGATGGTTGAATATAATATGTGTGATAAGAATTTTTTTCATCCTATCTATTTAGATACTATAAGGTCATTAAATCTGGATATCCACGGTTTGCCTACTATTAAGAAGTTTCCTGTCTTCTCATCGAGTAGCTTTTCTATGCGCTTTTACCTTTAATTCTCCCATGTTGGGAATGCCAGTGACACAGACATTTGACCTCTTGATGGTGCCTCAGGAACCTCTCATGCTGCCTCACACTTCTCTTTTCTGTCTGACTGTGATATTTTAAGAACCATCTTCAAGCTCCAGGATTCTTTCTTTTGCTTGACCTTTCTGTTAAGGCTTTCAAAAAATCTGATTTATTTCTTTAAAAAATTCTGATTCACTTTTTGTTAAAATTTCTCATTTATATTGTCTATTGTCTTCCTAATTTTAATTGTTTACCTAAATGACCTTGGATCTCACTGGCATTTTTTTAAAGAAATAATTTGACTGTGTGTGTGTGTGTGTGTGTGTGTGTTATGTTTACATAAGTACAATGCCCATAGAGGCCAGAAGTGAATTTGGAGTTACAAGTTTTTACGAGCCATCAGACATGGGAACTGAATTTGGGTCCTCTTGAAAAGTGTGTCCTTTTACCTGAACAGCCATTTATCTCTCCAGCTCTTTTATTGACACTTAAAAAAAAATCTTTTGAATTACTAGGCATTTTATCAATTTTGATAGCTTCAGAATTTATTGTTTAAGAGAATTATTGTTAGGAGATTAGAATGGGTAAGGGGTTTTGTTTTGACAGACAAATTAAATTTACTATACTTAACATTAATCCTGTTACGTTTAAATTTCTTTTCTGTGTTTGTTTCTACATATAGAGTGAACATTCAATGGCTGGTCTTTCTCTGTGTGGCTTGTTTTGAATGAATTCAAGTTCTGTAATTCTGTGACAGGCTTCTGTTCTTTATGGTAGAATAAGACAATAGGAAAAAAAATCTTAAAATCTACCAAGATAAAAATATCAAGTCACATTTAAGGGCAAACCCTTGAAACTAACAACAAATTTTTTTTACCAGAAATCTGTTAAAGGTATGGACTGATATATTTTAAGACCTGAACAAAGTAACTGTCAAGTCCAAGCAAGGCTATCTCTCAGAAACCAAAGTATAGATCTTCTAAACCAAGCAAAGTCTAATGAAGCTTATGATCACCAGACAGTGTATAGTTACAAAAGCGCTGGTGTACAACACACACACCAATACACATATATAAATAATAATAATAAATGTTTTAAAGTAAAATTAATAATTAGAAATGTATAGACACCTAATACAAGAGTATCTGGTTTTATAAAATATTACACTTACTGTAAGAGATAGCTCCAAAACAATAGTGTGTATGTATGTGTGTGAGGGGGTTAATACCAGACACTTCTCGATAGGCAGATTGTCTACAAATAAATAAACATCAAAGTTAAACTATATAGTAGGTAAATGAACTTTATATTTGCAGAACAGTCTACCCAACATCTACAAAAGACACATCTTTTTCCATTAATGCATTGTACTTTCTCTAGAAGAGATTGTATGTTAAGTCAGAAAATTAGTCTTTACAAATTAGAAAAAAAGTATTCTTGTATCTTTTCTAGTTACAGTGGAATTATGAAATACACAGAGCTTAGATACATAGAAACCAACAGACACTTCAGAAATTATACAAATTAAAGAGCACCCAACCACCTGTAACTCCAGTTCCAGGGGATCTGACATCCTCTTTTTCTGGTCTCCAATGGCAGGTACACTTGGGTGATGCACGCATGCACACACACACACACACACACACACACACACACACACACAAAGAAACTGAACTCCATTCTCTTGAGCAAACAGCAGGTAACTGAGGCAGTCAGCCAATTAAAGGGAAAGGAAATTACAGTGAAGAGAAATTTTAAATTTCCTTAAACAAATAAAAATGGAAACAAACACACAAACCCTGTGAGATACAGCAAAAGCAGTACCAAGAGGCAAGGATACAGCAACAAAAGTCTGAATCAAAAATGGATTTAAAATAACCAGACCTTAAGTTCTCCCAGAAGTGAGAACCAAATCAAGTGTGGTTCTGTGTACCTCCATCAAGCAGCTTACTATCACCTGCAACTCCAGCTCCCCGGGAGTCAATGTCTCACAGACTAACCGTATTCTAATATTACAAATAAAATCTTAAAAATAAAAACCCTCAATGAGATACCATCACACTCCAGTTAGCAAGACTATTGCTCCCACACACACACACTCCAAAAGGATAATAAATGCTCCTGAAAACTACCCTGTGATCTAGCTATCCCATTCACTTGCAAAGTAGCAAGACACCAGTGAAGGACTGTTACAATTAGGAATGAATTCTATTGGCTGATAAACAGAGCTCAGAGATAAGATAGAGCTATGGTTCTCAATTAGTTGGTCACAACCCTCCTGGGAGTTGCATATCAGTCATTTACATTACAATTCATAGCAGCAGCAAAATTACAGTTATGAAGTAGCAACAAGATAATTTTAAGGTCAGGGATCACTACAACATGAGGAACTGTATTAAACACAAGGGTCACAGCATTAGGAAGCTTGAGAACTATCAGCTTAATATCAAGATAGATTCGATTAGTGAAAGATGCAAAGTACATAGGATCTCTTTCATGGGGCTGTGTTCTATTCACTGAGAGACAAAGCTTAGGACATTGAGGGTATACACCGGCTCCTAATAGAATAGAAAAGAAGCACCAGGTTGACTGGCCACTTTTCACTCTGGCTTTCCAGCTGTCTAGGCATCATTAAGTTCCTTCCGTTGAAGAAAACAGGTCCACATGATTGACAATCCTGTTTCTCCAATGCTTTTTCTAAGCTGTGCTTCCTACATCTGCTAGCCTAGGTTTATTGGGGCACTTCTTACCACTGCTAAGATACAGAATCAGCCTAAGTGTCCATCACCCAATAAATGCATAAAAATACATGATACACATACACACACACTTACACGTAACACAGGAGTACTATTCTACCATAAAGAACCAAAGCCTGTCACAGAATTACAGGACCTCAATTTCATTCAAAAAAATCCACACAGAGAATGACCAGCCATTGAATGTTCACTCCATACGTAGAAACAAACACACAAAAAGGACCTGAATTCAAGTAGGGATTCCTCCGAAACTGGAAGTGAAGTGGGGAGCTAGAGAGAACATGGTCACAGAAAGGTGGATAGACATGATACATGATACACACGGTATGTATGTAGGGAAATGTCCTGGTGAATCCCATGAATGTGAACAATTAGCATATGATAATTAGTGAAGCATACAATATTAATGAAAGCCAGTCTACTGTACTCTTCTCATCACACTGATTACACAGGATCTCATGGATTCCTAGGCTAACTTCAAACTCACTATGAAGTTAAAGACGACCCTGAACTCCTGATTCTCCTGCCCCTCCAAGCTCAGGGATTACAGATGGGCACTACCACACCTGACTCACAGCACTGGTTTTTCAGACTGAACCCAAGAAACCCTTGGATTAAGAACATCCAACCTTGGCGACTACTACAGGAGTCAAGTAACCACATGTTATTGGGCATCCCCAGAAACTAACTGACTCAGCAGGTGTGGGATGAAGAAGAGCACAGAGACTTCTATTTGCTTTTAGTTCAAAAGGCTCCCATTAGAAGAAATCTTCAGCACACCAGAGGTACAGCTACTTTATTTGCTATGAGAACAGGGTTCAGTGAAAATTTGGAAACCTCAATCATACACCAGTTCTACCTTGCTCCTCAGTAAATACTACGTCCAAGATTTGTAGGATGCTGTCTCCTAGGCCTCTGAATTTCCGCACTAATAGGCAATTTTCCTTTGCACTCTGGACCAACACTGAGCTGAGTGCTTCCTTTGCATATCAGGGCTCTCTCAGAGCAGGTAGGTTGGTTTTTAAAAGTGGATTATTTGAAAACTACAATATCCCTCAAATCTTAACATCACATAGAAATGAAATCCAGGCCATCACCCCTCTCTATCCGGAGAGTCTGTTTTATCTCTGGCCAGATGGAGAATGAGGAAGTTCTCATCCATCACATTTCAACCTTATCAGGTTTGGCTGTGAGCAAGCTTGTCAAAGTGCTCGGTGTTACTTTTAAATATACAAAAGCAATTTCTTCAAAATCTTAATGAAGTAAAGGCATTCAATGATGTAAGGACAATTTCTAGAATCAGCATGAGATGTAGTAGTAAGCTGTGCATATGGAGCCTCCCTGAGCTTGGTGGAAGAAGTCACCAGAAGCCTGAGATGTGGTGCTGGGCCTCCTAGCCCACAGAACTCTGGGCAGCTCTACTCCCATGTCTTCTTCTCATAGAAGTTCATTTGAACAGCCAATGTATAATCTTAAACATAGAAGACAGAAGAAATGCGGGCTGCAGAGATGGCTCAGTGGCTAAGAATACTTACTGGTTTTCCAGAGGACCTGAGCTCAGTTCCTAGCACCCACTTCAGGTGGTTGTTTAATTTAAAAACAATAATAGGGGAAGGAGAAATGGCTTAGCAATTATGAATGCCAGAGGACCCAGGATTGAATACCTGCACCCACAGAGTGGTTTATAATTCTCTATAACTCCAGTTCAAGAGAATCCAATGCCCTCTTCTTGCCTCTGTGGACGCCAGGCATGCCTATGGTACACATGGAGGCAAAACACCCGTACACATAAAATAAAAATTAAACCTTAAAAAAAAAAAAAGCATTAGAAGTCATTGGAATGAAACAGTCCTGAATAGATGACACACCTAAAATTCATGGAAAGCAAAAGCATGTACGCAAGATATTCTGGGTCAATTTTGTCTACACAGTGAGTTCAAGGTCCACTGGAGCTACATAAGACACTGTCTTTTGAAAATAAAATTTAAAAGGGCCTTTTTGGAGAATGGACACAGAAGCTAAGGAAGCTGAGTAAGCATCTGGGTATGACTGTGCCAAACACAGACAGGATACCACACCTTGTTCAAGGTAACAACCTGCCCCACCTCATCCCCACTAAGGCTTCCCAGTGTAAGAGGAACGCATTCCTACCTCTCCCACCCCTATGGCCAAGATTCTTCAAGTATAGACGTACTCCTGTGAAGCCTCCCTGCTGCCCCCTTAGCTCCTCTCACACAGTTCTCTGCTCCTTTAGGTCTACCCTGCGATCAGCACTGAGCATACTGTATATTACACAGCACTACTGGATTTCCATCACAGTTCCCCAGGAGACACCTTCAGACACTATGTCTTACTTGACTCTGCTTACTGTATCCAGTTCCAGAGCCAGCAGAGTGATGAAATCAATAGCGGTGACAACGTTGCTCTCTTGGTGGCCCATGAAGACCATAGCAATACATCAGAAAATGAAGAGGTCAGTCTTGTAAAGCAGCTTTTACAGCAATCTTAGACAAGTTCTCCTGAGAGGCCCAAGCCTCCCTACCCAAGGGCACTCTGACCCTTTTCTCCAAGGGATCAGTCAGGTGGAGAAAAAGACAAGCATGCTCCTCAGAGCAGAGATTATCCAGTGGACTCCAGTGGACAGTGGTCTATCGTTCAGCATCTGAGCAAGCACTTGGAAAATGCAGGAAAATAGGGGGAAAATAAGACATGTAGGCACAGAGAGCAACTGTAACTGAGGACTAGAAAACACAGGATGCTTTTTCTCACATATTACATCTCATTATTCATTTGTTTAATGCTAACCTACAAAGGAGCCACATCATTTTAGAAGGCGAGTGTTTGTTTAGAAAAAGTAAGACATTGGCTTAGAGGTTAACCCTCTCTAAAGAAACTCAGCTCCAACCAAAACCCAGTGCTGGTGTCCACTTCTATAAGGACACCTTAGTGACCACCATGACACACCAGACATCATGGAAGGTGCTATAGTCTACCCACACAAGTTTTGAAACAAGCCCTGTTCTGCAGGTGAGAAATGGACACCACAGTTCAAACGCAACAGCTAACAAGGGATGGAACAGGACTCAGTCCATCATTCTCTTACAAAAAGCTGGGATTTTTAAATTTTATTTATTTGTATGGTATGTGCATGGTGTGTTTGTGTGTTTGTGTGAAACAGAGAGGGGGGGAGGGGGAAGGA